>NC_069503.1:773376664-773729164 GCF_027579735.1 Bombina bombina
TAACTGCCACAGTCACTCCTTCGCTATTTCAGGGTGGTCCTTTATTTTCTTACCTTTTTCTACTCAGACTAACAGACTAAAGAGATCTATGCCTTCATTATGGCCGCATCCCTGTAGGATGATGGTTCCTGTAACATGACAATGACTTTTCATTGCTGCAGTGGCCCGCTCACTCCCCGTTTCTCGATCCTTTTGAACATCTTTGGGATGAGTTGGAAAGGGCTATTCACTGCAGGCCTACACCTCTGTCAAATCTCCAGGAGTTGAGTGACACACTCATGTCTGCATGGTATACAATACATGCACAATGTTTTCTGCATCTTGTTGAATCCATGCCTAGACAAATTCAGGCCGTTTTGAAGGCTAAAGGAGGCTCAACTTGCTACTAGGTAGCTGTACCTAATAAAGTGGCTGCTCAGTGTATATTGTCCCTTTTTAAAGAAAAAAAGATTCTCCTCTGCCTTCATTATTCTCAGTCAATGTATAACAACTCCTCAGCTTCTTAACCGCTACATTTTCTTCTACACTTAACTTCTTATTAACTAAAAAAGTGCATTCTACCTTTTCAGTTATATTTTCCCTTTCCCCACTAGTATTTCCCTTCCATTACTTTACAAGTCAATCTTTATTTTTTCTTACACAATTAAAAAATGTTCCTACTTCCACAAGATATGCTCCTATTATCAACCCCATTAATTCATCACAAGAAAACAAAAAAGAATGCATTTGTGGCTCACCCATACAGAAGCTAGTAATGGCAACGTGCCAGATCTAGTCATAAAAGTGACAAAGGTAACTCAAGTTGCAGGGCTCATTGTGGTCCTATTATATCTGGTGGAAAATAGACTCATGTGGAGAAGGATCTTCATATAAATGCAAGGAGTATCTTGCAGGCTCCTTTGCAATGCAAAGTTTTATAAATCTAACTCTCCATCCATATCCTTTTCCCTTGGACAAAGTTTCTGCATTGAGGTACTTAAACTACCTAAGAGCTACCAGATTAAAACGTTATCAGATATTACCAAGAATTTTGTTAATGACTGAGTAGAGAACAATATTTCCATCATTACAGAATGCTTACCCGATCTTTCCAATTATAAAGCCAATTTGGGATCTCACCACTTACAGGACTGAAATAGAATGCGATGATCTTCAAGAATTTTTTGTTTTGTTTAAAAAAGGGACAATATACATTGAGCAGCCACTTGATTAGGTACAGCTAGCTAGTAGAGAGTTGAGCCTCATTTAGCCTTCAAAACAGCCTGAATTTGTCTAGGCATGGATTCAACAAGATGCTAGAAACGTTGTGGATATATTGTATACCATGCATGAGAAACGGGGACTGACCGGGCCACTGCAGCAAAGAAAAGTCATTGTCATGTTCCAGAAACCATCCCATAGTGATGCGGCCTCTCTTTAATACAATAACTCATTTTGATTTAAACTAACAACATAAAATCCCAGTTTCCCCCATGTTTCAGGTACCCCTCCATCAGACTACCAAAAGCTACTACAACTTTCCCTTCCTTAGTACGTTTCCAGACTCAATTAGAAAAATAGAAATTCTTAGTTAATCTTAAAATGTTTCTGTTGTGAGATTAATAAATTATTATAACCCCTAAATGACCTGTCATATACGTTCTGCCAACAATGCATAAAAACAAAGCTAGGCCTCTTGGGAAACCAATAGTTGCAGTTATTTCTAAACATTGCATGAAAATGAATGTTCAGTTTATAAAGATTTGTCAAGCCAACTGACAAATTTATTAAAATATGGTAGTTGCCACCCTCAGAGTACCTTTAAGGCAATACCAAAGAGCCAGTTTAAAAAAAGAGTTAAGAATATAGTTATGGATAAAGAACGATGTAAATAAAACCCAATTCAAAATTTAGTCTAGACAGAGTTGGATAAAGTAATGAAAGAAGAGAGACATCAAAGAGATGAATCTATTAAAGAAGATAGAATTGTGTTTGTTTCTACCTATACAAAATTAAGATATATTGTTATGCATAGTCTAAGGAAACATTGGAGTCTATTAAGAGATTACAATCCTTCTTTGCAATTATTTAAAGAATATCCTACAAAAAATATTAAGAATAATCTGTTTAAGAAAAATGTGGGGGGTTAAAGATATAGCTCTCTGAGAACTATTGGCACATCCAGGACAGGTTGTTGTCCCTGTCTTGGATGTGGCAATTGCAATACAATGATTAAAGGAGATGTCTTATCATTAAACCCACGGAAAAAATGTACTTGACATGCAGGTCTAATTATGTAATGTAATGTGAGATGACTAATGAGATCAAAGAGAGAATTAACATAAGTCCAATATTAGACATAAGAACAGGGATATTCCTGTCTTCTCCCACTTCTTAGATATAGGACACAGTGTAAGGTTACTTAGGTTCCAGGTGATTGAGACTGTTCATAAACCGAGGGGGGGCGGGGGGATAGAGAGAGAATCTCTTAAGAAAGTAGAAAAAAAATATCTTAAAAAGATGGAGATGTATTACAAACTAAACACACTGTATCCAAAAGATCTCAATCGGGACTTTGATTGGACATTATTTTGGTGAATTATTTTTAGTTTTATTTTATCATTTTAGTTGATCCCCCCCTTTGGTAAATAATTTTGGGCCTTAAAGGGACATTAAACCCAATTTTTTTCTTTCATGATTAAGAAAGAACATGCAATTTAAAACAACTTTCTAATTTACTTCTATTAGCTAATTTGCTTCATTCTCTTGATTTCCTTTGCTGAAAAGCATATCTAGATAGGCTCAGAAGCTGCTGATTGGTATCTGCAGATAAATGCCTTGTGTGATTGGCTCACCCATGTGCATTGCTATTTCTTCAACAAAGAATATCTAAAGAATGAAGCAAATTAGATAATAGAAGTAAATTGGTATGTTGTTTAAAATTGTATTCTCTATCTGACTAATCAAAGTAAAAATTTGGGTTTAATGCCACTTTAATTAATCTGATTGTTTATGTTTACATATAGACAGATGTATTACTGTAATCTTAGTGATAGAAATGCCTTTTCCTATTTTGTAAATGAGATAATTTTAAGATGTAATAATGGGTTTTGACCACTAGATGGAGACATTGTACTATAGGAATTAAGGTTTGGCATCATAACAGTGTATAAAAGGGTTCTGTGTACATGTAATTTTACCATGGGTCCCACATTTTTATATTAAAGTGATTGTAAACTTTTCATATGTAGTACAAAGTATTTAAAATCATGGATAAACATGGGCACTTTAAGTCATTAAATGTTTTAAGGACGCTTCCTTTGTAAAAAAAAATGTACCAATTAGAAATGGTAAACATTGCACCGTTCCTCCGCCAGCATCTAATACTTTATTTACCTAAGTGATGACGATTCCAGCTTCATCCAATTGTTGCATGCCCCACTTGGCACGCAACGATTGTATGTACACACACACACTATACAATATCGCTTAAATATTTTTTTTTTTTTTAAATGTATCACATTACAGTAATTGCATTACTTCTAAGTGTTAAGGCTGTGACACACTGCAAGCGATGTGACGCGAGGCAAAGCAGCTGCTTCGCTCCGCGTCGCATCGCTTCTGAAGTTCAAATATTTCATCTCTGAGCGCTTAGCTACGCGACCTGACGCAGCAGAGTGCTCAGAGATGAAAAGGCAGGACACACTGGGCGCGCACAGCTGCATCTACACACTGAACGTCGCTCCGCTTGCAGTGTGTCACAGCCTTAATGCTCTCCCTTTCTCTTTAAAATAACTCAAAGAAGTTTTATTGGATTCAAGTCAGGGGAAATACTTGGCCAGGTCATAGTTTTCACTTTTTTCTTCTTTAAAAACTCGTTTGTGATTTTAGGAGTGTGCTTTAGATCGTTTTCATGCTGGAATATTCCTCTTCTGCCAAGCTTCTGGAGACTGAAAGTCATATTGTCAGCCAGTATTTTGGTATTTCCACCAGTGTTCATGGTGCAATCTATAAATGTCATGTCCCCAACACCTTTTTGCACTCATACAGCCCCATTTCATCACGCTCCCACTTCTGTTATTTACTGCAATAATCCTGGCCGAACAAATTTATCTTGATCTCATCTGACCAAATAATGTGCTTACAATATTCATCAGGCTTCTTTTCATGCTGTTCAGCAGTTTAATATTGCAGTATTGTACCAAAGAGAAAGCAAGGTGAGTTGACATGCAATGTCCTTTGGAGTATCTGACAGCTCAGACAGTGGAATTTACATTGATAACACCTGAGCCAAGTCTGAAGCACTTGCCTGTCTGTTTTTCAGAGATAGATTGTTCAAGTAACTCACTGTCCATGGCGTCATTTTAGAGAGCATTTAGGATGGCCACTGCTGCTCAGATTAGTGGTACTATGGCCAATAATATTCCTCCTGATTACTGCTGCAACTATGTGTTAAATGATTATTAGTTCTTCCATGAGGTGCCATGATGCAGATAGACACAGACCATAAGAGGAAATACTCTACTTGTCAACTTAAAAAAATGCAATTATTAAGAGCTATCTTGAATCCAATGTGTGTATGTGTGGGTGTGTATAACACACACACACATATATACACGCGCACACACACTATATATACATAGGAGCTGCAGACTATTTTCCAAAGTGGGTAATTTAATAAGCAGACAAGTGAAAGACACAGTCACAGTGTGCAGGGCTGGGTCTGACGCGTTTCCCGCATGCTCACATGCGCTTCATCAGAGATCACAATATACATATATATATATATATATATATATATATATATATATATATATATATATATATATATATATTTAGAGCTGCAACAACCAATCAATAAATCTCATAATCGATTAGTTGGTTTGCAATTAGTTGGTCTTTGCACGGCACCAGCTGCTTCAATCCAATGAGCTCCTGCACATGGTATTGTGTTTTATGGTTATGTCATTAGCCTACAGGATGTCTACAGAAGTTTACTTTTCACTTTTTCAGGACAGTGTAAGTTTACAACTACTCCTGGCTTATGTGCAACCCATAAATAATAAGAGTCATCATTTGGATTGTTTATATTAAATCAGGTGATTTGGGACTATGCTTTGCTTGTTATTTACACCTAGCCCTAGATTGATGGGAGTTGCTATTTGAACTGATGTGCACTACTATCTGTTTGCACAATTATTAGCAGATCACTTGCTATTGCTGATTATATGTACTGTATAGATAATTGTGTAAGGCTTTGTCCTATTATTGATATATAGTCATTAGCGCTTTTGACTTTTTTTTGTTTTTTGAAATTTTTAATTGTAATATGTACTAAATTCAACCTCTATAAGTATATATCCTTTATTTTAAGGGCGGGCTAGATATTTTTTACCTAACCTTATAGCTGGTTATTTACCATTGCATATAGAATTTAAAGATATTTTTATGTTAGAATTAAGTCCAGGCTTAATTTGTTGAAAGGCCCCTTGCCAAGGAGGAAAACACTTTGCATTGGTGTAGATAAATATCCCACCTTGGGAAAAAAAAATGACAAAACCCCAGTTATGCATCTCATGCACCTCAACATCATCTGAGCGCTTCTTCTCTGCTGCAGGCAAAATAGCTTTCAAAAAGAGAGCCAGCCTCAGCCAGGAGCATGTGTCCATGTTGACATTTTTGCATTTTGAAGGGACAGTCAAGTCCAAAATAAAAACATTCATGATTCAGATAGGGCATGTAATTTAAAACAACTTTCCAATTTACTTTATCACCAATTTTTTTTTTTATTATTTATTATTTTTCTGATTTCAAATTACACAGTAAACAGTACAGTAGTGCTTTACATGCAATAATCAATACAGTGCCCTTCTCAGGCTTTCATTTCTTCATTTAACTAACAATAACAAACATATGCTCCATAAAGGTGATAACCATTCTATTCTTTTCTATGACCTGTAATTCACTAATTATTCTGTCCCTGAAAGTAAGGGCAGGTGAATATAGCTTAAAGTTTCCTATTACTCATCTGGTATCAGATTGACATTTTTTTTTTTTTTTTTTCCAAACACCCAGGCGGGGAGGCACTCCATCCCTTAAGCGGTCAGTGGTGACTTTGGTTTGTATGGGTTCCCCTAGTGGTTCTTGTGAGATCTGTGGTTTATCACCAATTTTTATTTGTTCTCTTGGTATTCTTAGTTGAAAGCTAAACTTAGGAGGTTCATATGCTAATTTCTTAGACCTTGAAGGCCGCCCTCTTATGTGAAGGCATTTTGACAGTTTTTCCCCACTAGAGGGTGTTAGTTCATGTGTGTCATAAAGATAACTCTGTGCTCGCACACAAAAAATATAGTGAAAATAACTCATTGTGTAGTTCATTAACAAATCTAGACAAGCCAGAAGGCTTGCTTTTCCCACAGAAAAATTCTGAATACAATTGTTTTCAATGCAGCAAAGGATTCTGGATAAGATATGCAAATTCGGTTGTATTTCACCCCCAGAAATCAACTTCACCCTGCAGTGATGCAACCTACTCCCAGCTGATGAGTGTCAAACACCACAAAGCAGGCTGTCCTGGGATGGTTCTGAATCACTGTACTAACCCTAGCTAAGCTTGAAAGTTGTGAAAGCAATGCTATGGCGTAAACGTGAAGTCTGCATAACAGCAGGCTTGAAGTAAAAAGGTGTGTTATTGTGAACCTAATTTGCATGTCTTACCCAATCCTTTGCTGCATTGGAAACAATGTACTCAGAGGTTTTCTGTGGTAAAAGCAAGCCTTCTAGCTTGTCTAGATGTGTTAATGAACTACACAATGAGTTATTTTCACTATATTTTTAGCTTAGTGGAGGATTTTAAACTCACTTTTCGTCTCCGCATAATTATATATATATATATATATATATATATATATATATATATATATATATATATATATATATATACACACACACACACACACACACACATATATAAATATATATACACACACACACATATATTATATATATATATACATACACACACACACATATATTATATATATATATACATACACACACACACATATATTATATATATATACACACACACACACACACATACATACATATATACACACATATATATATATATACACACATATATATATATATATATATATATATATATATATATATATATATATATATATATATACACACAGGGAGTGCAGAATTATTAGGCAAATGAGTATTTTGACCACATCATCCTCTTTATACATGTTGTCTTACTCCAAGCTGTATAGGCTCAAAAGCCTACTACCAATTAAGCATATTAGGTGATGTGCATCTCTGTAATGAGAAGGGGTGTGGTCTAATGACATCAACACCCTATATCAGGTTTGCATAATTATTAGGCAACTTCCTTTCCTTTGGCAAAATGGGTCAAAAGAAGGACTTGACAGGCTCAGAAAAGTAAAAAATAGTGAGATATCTTGCAGAGGGATGCAGCACTCTTAAAATTGCAAAGCTTCTGAAGCGTGATCATCGAACAATCAAGCGTTTCATTCAAAATAGTCAACAGGGTCGCAAGAAGCGTGTGGAAAAACCAAGGCGCAAAATAACTGCCCATGAACTGAGAAAAGTCAAGCGTGCAGCTGCCAAGATGCCACTTGCCACCAGTTTGGCCATATTTCAGAGCTGCAACATCACTGGAGTGCCCAAAAGCACAAGGTGTGCAATACTCAGAGACATGGCCAAGGTAAGAAAGGCTGAAAGACGACCACCACTGAACAAGACACACAAGCTGAAACGTCAAGACTGGGCCAAGAAATATCTCAAGACTGATTTTTCTAAGGTTTTATGGACTGATGAAATGAGAGCGAGTCTTGATGGGCCAGATGGATGTGCCCGTGGCTGGATTGGTAAAGGGCAGAGAGCTCCAGTCCGACTCAGACGCCAGCAAGGTGAAGGTGGAGTACTGGTTTGGGCTGGTATCATCAAAGATGAGCTTGTGGGGCCTTTTCGGGTTGAGGATGGAGTCAAGCTCAACTCCCAGTCCTACTGCCAGTTTCTGGAAGACACCTTCTTCAAGCAGTGGTACAGGAAGAAGTCTGCATCCTTCAAGAAAAACATGATTTTCATGCAGGACAATGCTCCATCACACGCGTCCAAGTACTCCACAGCGTGGCTGGCAATAAAGGGTATAAAAGAAGAAAATCTAATGACATGGCCTCCTTGTTCACCTGATCTGAACCCCATTGAGAACCTGTGGTCCATCATCAAATGTGAGATTTACAAGGAGGGAAAACAGTACACCTCTCTGAACAGTGTCTGGGAGGCTGTGGTTGCTGCTGCACGCAATGTTGATGGTGAACAGATCAAAACACTGACAGAATCCATGGATGGCAGGCTTTTGGGTGTCCTTGCAAAGAAAGGTGGCTATATTGGTCACTGATTTGTTTTTGTTTTGTTTTTGAATGTCAGAAATGTATATTTGTGAATGTTGAGATGTTATATTGGTTTCACTGGTAAAAATAAATAATTGAAATGGGTATATATTTGTTTTTTGTTAAGTTGCCTAATAATTATGCACAGTAATAGTCACCTGCACACACAGCTATCCCCCTAAAATAGCTAAAACTAAAAACAAACTAAAAAGTACTTCCAAAAATATTCAGCTTTGATATTAATGAGTTTTTTGGGTTCATTGAGAACATGGTTGTTGTTCAATAATAAAATGAATCCTCAAAAATACCACTTGCCTAATAATTCTGCACTCCCTGTATATATACATACATACATACACACTCACAGCTTTTATGGGACTTGGCATACTCTCCACCAGTCTTTCACATCGCTTTTGAGTGATTTTAGGCGCAAACATTCAAGCAGCTCGGCTTTGATGGCTTGTGACCATAAATCTGCCCAGTTACACCATTGCTAAAGTATCAATCTTTGATAAAAAGCAGGTTGTTCTGTGCGAAACACATTAAAGTATGGCTTTAAGATCGTAGGGTCTATAATTTACTATAAAGTATTTTAACCTCCTTGGGCTTACTCACAATATTGTGACATGCTTTATGTCTGCGTGGTGTTTACCACCTCATCCTCTAACCGAAAGGTTAAGATTCAATTGCTGAAGTACCCCAGATCATCACCAATCCTCCACCAAATTTCACAGTGGGTGAAAGACACTGTGGCTTGTAGGCCTCTCCAGGTCTTTGTATAACAATTAGACGACCAGGTGTAGGGGAACGCTGAAAATTGGACTCGTATGTGATAAAGAGGAAGATGGATAGTCACAATCCATCCAACAAAGCCGAGCTGCTTGAATTTTTGTGCCAGGAGTGGCATAAAGTCACCCAACAGCAATGTGAAAGACTGGTGGAGAGCATTGCAAGACACATGAAAGCAGTGATTGAAAAAAATAATGATTAAGGTTTCCAGCAAATATTGTTTTCTGAACTCATGCTAAGTTAAAAACTTTAGTATTGTGTTGTTTAAAAATTAATATGAACTTGTTTTCTTTGCATTATTTAAGGTCAAAAACACTGTATCTGTTTTGTTATTTTGACAAGTTGTCATTTTCTGCAAATAAATGCTCTAAATGACAAAAAAATTATCTGGAATATAGGAGAAATTTTGTTAGCAGTTTATAGAATAAAACAAAAATGTCACTTTTAGTCAAACACACACATATATATATACAGGTAGCCCTCAGTTTATGCCGGGGTTAGGTTCCAGAAGGAATGGTTGTAAATCGAAACCATTGTAAATTGAAACCCAGTTTATAATGTAAGTCAATGGGAAGTGAGGGAGTTAGGTTCCAGGCCCCTCTCAAAATTGTCATAAGTAACACCTAATAATACATTATTTTAAAAGCTTTGAAATGAAGACTTTAAATGCTGAACAGCATTATAAACCTAATAAAATAATCACACAACACAGAATATATAATTAAACGAAGTTAAATGAACAAAAACATTTGCTAAACTGCAAACAGTTATTTCTATGCATTCCAATCTTCTGGACTGATTTATAGACAGGAAGATCTTGTTTCTTTTGAAATCTGCTTGATAGCTCAGGTCTGGTTAAACTGATTAATTTAAGCTTGCTTGGCTTGCATATCTTTGCTGCAACACAAGCGGACAGCTCCACCTACTGGCTTTTTTAATCAATGCACTGCTTCTCAATGCTTTTCAATAGCAGTCACATGACTGAAAAAAAGGGTTGTTATTCTGAAACGGTGCAAATTGAACCGTTGTAAACCGAGGGCCACCTGTATATAGTTTGTTAAAAGGTCTGCACAATGTTAAAGGAAAAAGTCACATTTTGTACTCGTCAGGGACTAGTGGACCAGCATTGTATATGTGTGTATATACAGGGAGTGCAGAATTATTAGGCAAGTTGTATTTTTGAGGATTAATTTTATTATTGAACAACAACCATGTTCTCAATGAACCCAAAAAACTCATTAATATCAAAGCTGAATAGTTTTGGAAGTAGTTTTTAGTTTGTTTTTAGTTATAGCTATTTTAGGGGGATATCTGTGTGTGCAGGTGACTATTACTGTGCATAATTATTAGGCAACTTAACAAAAAACAAATATATACCCATTTCAATTATTTATTTTTACCAGTGAAACCAATATAACATCTCAACATTCACAAATATACATTTCTGACATTCAAAAACAAAAACAAATCAGTGACCAATATAGCCACCTTTCTTTGCAAGGACACTCAAAAGCCTGCCATCCATGGATTCTGTCAGTGTTTTGATCTGTTCACCATCAACATTGCGTGCAGCTGCAACCACAGCCTCCCAGACACTGTTCAGAGAGGTGTACTGTTTTCCCTCCTTGTAAATCTCACATTTGATGATGGACCACAGGTTCTCAATGGGGTTCAAATCAGGTGAACAAGGAGGCCATGTCATAAGATTTTCTTCTTTTATACCCTTTCTTGCCAGCCACGCTGTGGAGTACTTGGACGCGTGTGATGGAGCATTGTCCAGCATGAAAATCATGTTTTTCTTGAAGGATGCAGACTTCTTCCTGTACCACTGCTTGAAGAAGGTGTCTTACAGAAACTGTCAGTAGGACTGGGAGTTGAGCTTGACTCCATCCTCAACCCGAAAAGGCCCCACAAGCTCATCTTTGATGATACCAGCCCAAACCAGTACTCCACCTCCACCTTGCTGGCGTCTGAGTCGGACTGGAGCTCTCTGCCCTTTACCAATCCAGCCACGGGCCCATCCATCTGGCCCATCAAGACTCACTCTCATTTTATCAGTCCATAAAACCTTAGAAAAATCAGTCTTGAGATATTTCTTGGCCCAGTCTTGACGTTTCAGCTTGTGTGTCTTGTTCAGTGGTGGTCGTCTTTCAGCCTTTCTTACCTTGGCCATGTCTCTGAGTATTGCACACCTTGTGCTTTTGGGCACTCCAGTGATGTTGCAGCTCTGAAATATGGCCAAACTGGTGGCAAGTGGCATCTTGGCAGCTGCACGCTTGACTTTTCTCAGTTCATGGGCAGTTATTTTGCGCCTTGGTTTTTCCACACGCTTCTTTCGACCCTGTTGACTATTTTGAATGAAACGCTTGATTGTTCGATGATCACGCTTCAGAAGCTTTGCAATTTTAAGAGTGCTGCATCCCTCTGCAAGATATCTCACTATTTTTTACTTTTCTGAGCCTGTCAAGTCCTTCTTTTGACCCATTTTGCCAAAGGAAAGGAAGTTTCCTAATAATTATGCACACCTGATATAGGGTGTTGATGTCATTAGACCACACCCCTTCTCATTACAGAGATGCACATCACCTAATATGCTTAATTGGTAGTAGGCTTTCAAGCCTATACAGCTTGGAGTAAGACAACATGCATAAAGAGGATGATGTGGTCAAAATACTAATTTGCCTAATAATTCTGCACTCCCTGTATATATATATATATATATATATATATATATATATATATACACACCACCAATCATCAGCTAGCACCCAGTAGTGGATTGTTGCTTCTAATAGTACCTAGAATTGTTTTTTCAACAAAATATACCAAGATAAAGTAAATTTGATTACAGAAGTAAATTGAAAAGTTTTTTTAAAACTGCATGTCCTGTCTAAATCACAGTTTAATTTAAAATGTCATGTCCCTTTAAAGCCGTTTAGGTATTGCTGAAAGCAATGAATACGACAATAGGAAGAGAATGAGTATAAATACTTTGAGAGATCCTTTATTGTACATTCTAATGCAAATGCATAAAACCAACAAGTTTGAATGTATGGAATGTAAACAAAAATTAAACCTGGGGGGGGGGGAAGGAAAATTACAAATAAAGCAAAATATGTAAATTATTATAAATTAATACATGCTTAATATAGAATTTTTTTACATATAGCAAATAGTTTTATGACATATCTACACTTAAAAATATCTCAGGACAGCCATGCATATGTAATTACGGATTCCCAATGCTGTCCTTTTTGTACAGAGCAGAGTAGTAAAGCATTAGAACCATTATACAAAAAGGCACTTTTTGATTTAAAGGGACAGTCACTCAAGTCAAATTTTCAAGATTCAGATAAAGCAGGCAATTTTAAACAACTTTCCAATTTACTTCCATTAACTAAATGTGCACAGTTATATTTACACTTTTTGGGTCACCAGCTCCTACTGGGCATATGCAGAATATACATATATGCATTTGTGATTGGTTAATGGTTGTCACATGGTACAGAGGGAGTGGAAATAGACTACTATTCAGTTCAGACGAAGTGATATTGCATTGTCTTTTTATCATTAATGGGTTGATTGTGCAAATCTACTGTATTTACTGGTCCTTTAAAATACCAGAAAAAGTGAAGAAAAAGTGATGAATTAAAGTTTATAACAGTGAGTTCCTTATACGCAACATATCCCACCATTTTCATGCTCAAATAGCTCAAGGTTGAGTTTAAATTGGGCAATTGACACACATCAGGTTCTTAATTCACTGTATGGGAGAGTTAGACTTGCTCTCAGTGCTTTGAAAGATTTAAATACATCATAAATAAATGTTTCTGAATTATTAATTTTCTTATATTCTCTTTAAAATCAAATACAAAAACCAGCTAAAGCAGAATATGTAAAAATTGCATTTAGTTCAGAGCCATGTTTAGATTCAAAAACATAAGTGAGAACATATTTTAGTCATCTAAATTGCATATTTAGATAGGTAAAAATACAATGATGAATGTTTATTTTCTTTACCACCTCAAGCTCATGGCTATATGACTCATATTGCACCAATTCTGAGGAATTCCTTGCATTGCTTTGTGAGATATTCTTTTTGCTTTTACTGGTCAAGAGCTCCTGAAAACACATTTGTTCAGACATACACACAACCTACATTTACATCAGTCTTTATTCACATCCGTTCCCTTACATGACATTACTAGAGTTCCCAATTATTGCCTTTAATATGTAACATTATGAGTCCATCAATTGTGTAGATTATGCTGTACACCACAGACGGCACCTCACAGGTAGGGCCCTTTACTTAGTATTCTCAAGCATCCAGTTACATATTATAAAAGCATGTAATCATTGTACCCATTGCCATAGCACTGCAAAATTGTTTTTAACTTTATAAAGATTGATAATTATTATAATGTGGTCAGGGTGATAGATAGGAACACGTCTCATGGGTGCCTTTAAAAAAAATACTGCAAGACAGACTACTATTCCGTTTGTCTTGCTAAACACTTCAATGATGAGCCTGTCTGTCACAGGTCACCTTTATAATGGCCCACAGAATAGTGACAAATGTTAAAACACAGTGCTCCCTCCTACCCACCATCCCTCCTGACTCACTCTGAGGAAAGTTATATGCTTGTTGGTGCAAATGAAGCAATGCCCAAGTGCATCCTTCTTAAAGGGACAGTATACACCCATTTTCATACAACTGCATGTAATAAACTACTATAAAGAAGAATATGCACAGATACTGATTTAAAAATCCAATATAAAACCTTTTAAAAAATGACTTAGAAGCTCCCAATTTAGCACCGTAGATGAGATAGTATGGAAAACCCACTCAAGTGGCTGGGTAAAAAAAAAAGGGGGAGCAGACAACCCCCCTCCCTGAATATGAAAATACAGATAACAAACAGGAGCCTGCAGGAGTCTGTAAACGCATGTATACATCTGGCACTGTGGGGGTTGGCTAGGAGTCTGAAAATCAGCACAATGTTATTAAAAAATAAGCAAAACTATACATTGTTACAAAAACACTCTCAGATGGGCTGTATAAATGGATCTACAAAACATTTATGCAAAGAAAAATCTAGTGTACAATGTGCCTTTAATTCAAGCGCATCCAGACTGGCAACATGTTAAAATATGAAACTCAATCTTCTTTAATGGTTAAGATAGAACATGTAATTTTAAAACAACTTTCCAATGCATTTCTATGATCAAATTTTCTTCATTTTCTTGGTATCCAATGTTGAAGAAGCAACTGGGAGTTAGCTGATGCTATTGAGTGAGACAATTATAAGAGGCATATATCTGCATCCACCAACCAGCAGCTAGCTCTTAGTAGAGCATTGCGGCTCCTGAGCCTACCTAGGTATGCTTTTCAACAATATATATCAAATAAACAAATCAAAATAGATAATAGAAGTAAATTAGAAAGTTGTTCAAAATTGCACTCTACCTGAATCATGAAAATGTAATTTCGAACATTATTATATATTTTCATCCTCGGTACTACCTCCTAGACATCTAACAACCCACTGACTCCCTCTAGCCCACTACACTTATCCTCCCTAAGTTACTAAAAGGTCATTTTAATGTGTTATATACACGAAGAAACTTGTGTGCACAATGCATGGATAAACAATATTATTGTATTTTATGTAACTAAATAAATTCTGACAGTACTTCACACATAAACATGAATATAATATACAGTTTTGGACAAATATCACAACAAACGTTTGCTCTATTGTTATAATTACGTATTTCAATGTCGCATATATTTTACACACACATTATATATAGAAAACAAATTAATATAGCACTCTTTTCTGGTGTGTGGTGAAACATTGTGTGCCTCGTATAAACTGGGGCTTCAGGGGTACTTCTTTCTACAAGGTGCACTATCAGACACAAAACAAATAAATTACAAGTTTATCCAAACACTGATGTTATGCGGAGCTGCTGAGTAACTTCACCGCAATAACAACGCCACCTTAACACTGACAATTATCCCATAGCGAATTATAGTGAGGGTAAGAGACAGAGTATATAACTGACAACACAGATCAACCAATCAGAGGCTACCCCCTCCCACTTCTCATTCGTGGGACAGAAAAAATACGGCAGCACAGAGGCCCAAAAAGCCCGGAGCTGACAGAGGACATGTGTTTAGCTATACAACGGGGCAGCGCCTCTAACAAGTGTTGTACAGCAACAGGGAACTAATTGTGATAATATCAGTGCCAACGACAACAGCCACACGTTTAATTTATGAGACATTACTCACCTCACACAGGGAAGTCTCCGCGTCCGCTACCGATGATCTTAGTCACCAATGGCCTGCCGTAGGGACATGAGACGTGTGCGTCACGCTCAAAGTCAGCTGCGTAACCCTGAACCAGAGCTATCACGTGGGAAGTGTCGTCATACTGGCGCGTAATATCAACACTGGCTGAACTGCCAACGAGTTTTAATGATTGTGATGTGAATCCAGATCGCTTATCGGTCATAGTAGTTTGTAGACGCGCGTTATATTGAGAGTTTTAAAAGACAGTCTATAGGTCTCAGCTCTCTAATTCTGTAAAATAGTTTATTACAAGATGGTGTGATCGCTCGCTATTTACGCAGTTTGTATTGGTTTTTCTAACACCCCCACTTTGATCATACGTTTTAGCATGTTGATATAGGTTGAATATAGGACACATCTTTTTCTGCTTAGTTATTCGTTTTGTATTTTCTTTTTTTTTAATGTATGCTGGACAAGATGGACAGACATTGTTTCCTTGAGGTTTTGTAACTGTAGGACTGGCACTTACTGGTACCATCATGCACGATTCTTGGTTGGTGACCTCACTGTAGGCTTTATTACTAGACATACGCATATAAGGAGTAGACAAATGGAAATGGGACCGGTATGTTTTTGTTACGCACTTTTGGCAATGGCAGCAACAAAGAGACAGAGGACACAGAAGGAGATGAGATTGGCAAATCAGCTCATTTGTTTGCAGTGATGTACAGGGCGTCTGACCATTCATCTGTACAACTTTCTCTGTTCAGTCTTGATAGAGCATTACTAAATGACGTGAGGCTCAACAAGTCAGCCATCAAATGCCAAACAGTCTTGTAAAATCCACTTTTAACCTGGCATAGAGAGACGGTAGTCTTAGTGAACATCAGCCCTCTGATGAGTACAATGGTGTGTGCTTGCTGTGCTGTTTTTTGATGTACAATTGTGCAGAATCAGACATGTTATAATTTTCCGTGCGGTGTAACTATATATTGCATTTTTCTCTCTGTGGGCCAGGGATTTATACTTTTTCTTAGCTAGTTTAGTCCAGAAGTTTTTTGTTATTTTGCTGCACCAACACCTTAAAGGGATGTTAAACCCATTTTTTTATTTTATGATTTAGAAAGAGCATGCCGTTTTAAACAACTTTCTAATTTACTTCTATTATCTAATTTGCTTAATTCTCTTGATATTCTTTGCTGAAAAGCATATCTAGATAGGCTCAGTAGCTGCTGATTGGTTGCTGTACATAGATGCCTCATGTGATTGGCTTTCCCATGTGCATTGTTCTTTATTCAACAAAGGATATCTAAAAAATTAAGCAAATTAGATAGTAGAAGTAAATTGTAAAGTTGTTTAAAATTGTATTCTCTATCTGAATCATGAAAGAAAAAATGTGGGTTTAGTGTCCCTTTAAAGGGGATTGCACTTGGAAGCAAAATGCATGAACTATTGTATATCAAGTTTACATATCTTACCCAGAGTTTCTTGGTGCATTGGTAACAACCTATGAGGAAAAGCAAGTGGGGATACTTGCCTAGATTTGCTCATTCATTATTTTTTTTTTTTTAATAAAATAATTCTATGGCTGTTACTTTTATAAAATTAAAGGGACACTAACCCCATTTTTCTTTCTTTAATGATTCAGATATAACATGTAATTTTAAGCAACTTTCTAATTTACACCTATTAATTTTTATTCGTTATCTTGGTATCTTCATTTAAAAGTAGGAATTTAAAGTTTAGGAGCCAGCCCATTTTAGGTTCAGCACCATGGATAGTGCTTGTGTCACGAATATCTCAGGATTCAGCTGCTAAGGAGTTAACTTTGTGTAGCTTGGACTCAAAACAGTTATTTGTTTTTCAAGAAGAATTGTGTTTGTGTCTTCTTTGAAGTGCCAGGAGCATCATAAATGCTTGGCAGTGTAAACGGGACAGACTTTTATGGCCTAAGCTGTCAGCAGCAGGGCATGATGTAGAACAGGGTCCCCCCAGCACATCTCCTGAGGAGGTCAATAAAGGGACATGGGTTATGTATATATGTGTGTTAAAACTGCTATACCCTTAAAGGAAGGTAAATATGACAGCCTATGGCATATTTGATATCAAACCGATTCTCCCAATAAAACTAAAAGGTTCTAGATATGTAAATATAGAAATTTCTTACCTAGCAGAAATTATACTGGATTGTATAATTTCAGGCAAGAAATTAGTCTATTGGGGATCATAAAGACAGGGGGGTTTCTTAGCCCGCCCAGGAGGGTGTGGTTAAGCAACCTGATCTCTGAAAAGTAGGGTTTAAGAATCTTATTTTTTAACAATAAGATTGTTCATTCTACATGGGATGCTGCTTGCTACAGCGTGAGTGACAACTTTTCTTCTTGCCCATCTCCCTGGGGGCAGACTCAAGCTAGTGAAGTATTAGGTCTGTTATTTTTCTCCTTTTTATTTTAAAACACTGTTTGCGTGTGTAATTTTATTTGTAACAACTTTTTATTAATAATGCATTGTGCATAATATTTTTGGCATAATAAATAATTCCTTTATTAAGTTTGGCCTTTGTTTAATAATTGAACCACGTTACTGAAAGAGACTGGAATATTAGAACTGTATAATTTTAGGTTATTTTCTGCTAAGTTGTATTTCTAAAGTTAATGTGTAAAGTCTGGGTTTTTCCTTAGGATTTTCCCTTTAATAAATTTTAAGTTGTTGCAGTATTAGAGCTATAGGATTGATAGTTTATTGTGGGTGGCATTAAAAGGGAGTGTTGGGCATTTCTCTTACGTCTAGTACAGATTAAGGGAGTGCGGTTAACTCTTGCACCCACTAAACTGAATCACAAGCTTGCCTGGTGTGGTTAGATTGTGACCTGTTGGTGACAGAAAACCCTTTCTATGCCAAATAAGTGACTGGCGCAGGGTTGGATAACCTTGGTTCGTCACAGCTTGCTTATTGGTGGATACAGTAGGCAAGCCAATAAGCACGCATAACCCAGGTTCTAACCAAAAATGGGCCGGCTCTTAAGTGTTACATTCCTGCTTTTTAAATAAAGATAGCAAAAGAACAAAGAAAATTTGATTGTAGGAGTAAATTAGAAAGTTGCTTAAAATGGCATGCTCTATCTAATCATTTAAAGAAAAAAATTGGGTTTAGTGTCCTTTTAAGGATTTTAAACTGCTGCTTTTATCTCCACTATAACTGAAAAGAGTATAGCTTTCTTCTAGTTTAGTGATAGCCGAAACTTAATATTGCAGTGGGGACACAGCTAGGTCTACTGCCTTTGTTGGAGTGGGGGTTAATTTTAAGTTTAACACTGTGTGTGCAGCATAATTTTTTTTTTCAGATAGTGCATCACACTGGCTTCACTTTTATGTTGCAGTGGGATTTGTAGGTAGGTCTCTTGCCTTTGTAGGGGGAGTTTTAATTTAAAGGGACACTGAACCCATATTTTTTTCTTTTATGATTCAGATAGAGCATGAAATTTTAAGCAACTTTCTAATTTACTCCTATTAATTTTTTTCCGTTCTCTTGCTATCTTTATTTTAAAAGCAGGAATGTAAATCTTAGTAGCCAATCCATTTTAGGTTCAGCACCATGGATAGTGCTTGCTTATTGGAGGCTTACATCTACCCACCAATAAGCAAACATAACCCATGAACTCAACCAAAAATGGACTGGCTCCTCCTGTGCATCACATTCTTGCTTTTTAAAAAAAGATAGCAAGAGAACGGAGAAAAATAGATAATAGAAGTAAATTAGAAAGTTGTTTAAAATTGCATGCTCTATCTGAATCATGAAAGAAAAAATTGGGTTCAGTGTCCCTTTAATGTGTCAGTCTGCAATAAAATTGTTTAAAAAGATAAATAATCCCTTTATTATTCATTCCACAGTTCTGCATAACTCATATTAATATGCTGTTACCTCTTATTTTACCGTTTACTATATCAAATATATATTTTAGATATTATGTAAATATTACTAGTACCCCTAATTAAAACTATTTTTTTGTAACTGCACTGTGGCTACCTAACAGCTACAGGCTCTCTACAGCACCATAGTAGTAGTTACGTAGAATACCCATGTTACCAGTTCTACCAGTAGTTCAATTTATCAGTATTATAATCACTGGTAGTTCTGTCATAACTGTTAGGAGAGGAAAAAGTGCCACATATTAAGCCAATGGCAAGGAGATCTCTACAGCAGTAGAAGGGCAATCAGAAGTAGCAACTGATTCACATCGCTCAAAGATGTGGGACTATGTTAATTGCAAATTGTGTGGCAAAGGAGTTAGCCATTGGGAGAGTATTGGGTCATCACACTAGCTTCCGGGTGAACCAAGATCTCAGCAAGGCCGTTTTATTGAGGGAAGAAGGTGGGGTCAGCTGCAACAGCACAACAATCTTTTTATCACAGACGGAAATGCCACCTACTAGGAGCAGCAGTAGTCAGGTTAGGGGGCACAGTATTGATGGGAGTCAGCAGAAGGGGGTCTGAGTTGGCCTCTGTGTACATGGCGGCTCTTTAGACAGTCAACTCCAAAATCCACCTGCTCCAGTGGTTGCCCAGTGCCACCATCAGTTCTACCACTGCCAGTTCTGCTCTACATGTTTTATAGCAGCAGCCTGGTAGGTTTCACAAGTTCTATCACTACTAGGAGAGGGAAAAGTGTTCCAGGGAGAGAGCAGAGAGAATTAGCGGTGCCACATTTCAAGCCACCAGCAAGGAGACCTCAACAGCGGTAGAAGGGCAGGCAGAAGCAGCAAATGCTTCACGTCGTTCAAAAGCTCTTTTAGTCTTGAAAAAAGCCCACGCCAGGGCCGAAACGCATCGATAGAAGTCATTGCTCAAGTGTTATACATAGGGTAGTCTGGTTTTAGTAGGTCTTTATCTACATTTATAACATTATTGCAAAAATATGATCTATTTTTCCTCACAGGGTCCGATACCATTGGACACTTGGATTATCTATATATTTTTGGTTAACTTTTGCATTACCATTTTTATTTTTCTACATATTTTTGCCCTTTTTGTTTTTTTTTAACTGTCTTCAAGAACTTCAGTTTGGATTTCCTGGATACTACTCACTTGGAACTTTTACACCTATTGGACACTTATAGAAGATAATCACTAATTTTATTTTCACTTCTTATACTGACCATATCTAGTTAGAGACATAGAGATCATTGTTATTTCACTTTTGTTTATAATTTTGTCCTTCATAGGGTACCCTATTTTTATTCTAATAAATGTTGATTTTTTTAATACACAATTATTTTAGAATTTCAATAGTGATACTTTAGCCTTTTTAGCATTGGGGCCCGCAGCAACAGCACAACAATTTCCTTGTCACAGCTGGCAACGCCATCTTCTACTAACACTACCAGCAGAAGTCAGGACGGGGGAAACAACATTGATGGCAAACGGCAGTCAGGTACCGCCTTCAATATCTCAATGATGTCTTCAGCCCACCAAAGAGAATTAGGGGGGAATTCACTCTAGGCCGATGTCTAGGCAGCAGTCGAGAGAATTAACCTGATAGGTCAGCTGGTAGCTGTTGATGGTGCGTCATTCGCTGAGCCTTTCAAGTAGTTGATGGAAGCAGTTGCTTCACACTACCACCTACATTCATGCAGCTATTTAAACAAGAGGGTAGTCCGACCACTATACTGTTCCTGCGTTGCAGGAGTTTGTGAAGGCTGTTGGACATTTGGTGCACATTACCACTAACCTATGGAGTGCTCCTAAACACCGGTGTCAGCCCAAGGTGTGTGTGTGATGAGGATAAGGGTAGTGCTAGTGATGCTACCAATCATTCCTTCTTGATGCTGAGGTGTTGAATGAGCAGCAAACCACTGACATATATTGCAGGATCTTAGGAGGATGGTAGGGAGAGGGCAGGCACCAAGGTCTAAATGGGATGTGTTAAAGATTCCAGTTAAGATTTGTAACCACCAACTGGGCACCCAATATAGCGAAGGCTCTCCTTGAGGGTGAATATCGCTGTATGTTGTTTGGCTTACATGCTCCACCCAGTGATAAAGGCTGCTCTAGTTTATCAACTTTACTTTAACGGATGCTGAAGTATTGCAGGCCACTTCCACCACAGTGTTAAAACCAGTCAGCTTCTTAGGCAGGGCTTGTCCAGCACAGGACGCTGAAGGAGCTGCTGAAAGGTCTGGAGGAATGCCCTGAGCAGATGCTGGCCACCTTGTGTGACTCCAGAATTAAGGGGGGAAATGACTCTTTAAACTGATAACCTACCAATTTTGAGGGAAGAACGGATTTGCAGGGTGCATGTAGTCCAAGAAAAGGAGGGCATGCTTTATGAGGGAGAAATGCAGCGGCAGTAGACAGATATTTTTATCTTATATCTGCAGCAGGAGCACAACACAGCTGATTAGCTGCTTTCTTCTACGATATGAGTCCACGGATTTCATCCTTACTTGTGGGATTATCCTTCTAACAGGAAGTGGCAAAGAGCACCACAGCAGAGCTGTATATATAGCTCCTCCCTTCCCTTCATCCCCAGTCATTCTCTTTGCCTGTGTTAGTAATAGAAAGAGGTAAAGTGAGGTGTTTAGTTTTAGATTCTTCAATCAAGAAATTTTTTATTTTAAAATGGTGCCAGTGAGTACTATTTTCCTCAGGGAGAGATCGTCATTCTGGATTCCCAAGAGGAATGGAGACATTAATTTTTTCTGCCCTGAAGTTGATGATCTCAGCAAATGTTATCTAAGATCCATTCTGGTTCCCACAGAGCTTCTGAAGGTAGTGCAAGAAAAATCTTCAGTGTGGAGAATGGTGTCATGCTACAAGCAGCATTGAGGTATGTTCAGTCCTTTACTTCTGGGGAGACTTGTTATATCAGAACTGGCTGACATTATTCCCTACCGTGGAAGGGGTAAGCAGTAGATCTATATGCTTCATGGTGGTACTGGAATTCCCGGGGTTTTTTATATTGAATGCTATATGTGAGTCAATATGGGCTAGACACTGGGAGATGCGGTTGAGAGACTGTCCTATTATTTGATAATTGGCCTAGAAAGATGGCTGTTTATTGTAGTTGTTTTTACTATACATTAGGGGACCACATGGCTTCACTGAATTTTCTTCCCATGCGGTTGTGGGGAAGGCTAATGCGATGCCCATGGCGGGCGGGGCCTATTTTGCGCGCTCAGATGCGCAGTTTCTCTTCAGTATAAGGCAGCAAAGCCCTAGCTCCGGTGGGGCCCAAGTTTTAGTTTTTCAATCAACGGATCGTTATTGTCACAGACTTGAGTACCCTAGGTGCAGGGGCTGATAATGTTTTAAAACTTGGTTATATCAAATAAAGATGCTATAAAATGTGACTTAGCATTTTCTAACAGATTGTGCGATATTAATTAGCTAATTTGAACTTCTTATTATATTTTTTATTGCTGCAAAATCGTTTTTTGTGAGATACAGAAAAATTGTTGCGCTTTTATTATTTAAAGGCGCAGTACACTTTTTTTTTTTTTTTTTTAATTTTTTTTTTTTACATTTTTTTGAGTCAATTAGGTTAAAAAACGACTTGTTGCTATTGCTAGTCTTTTTAACATGTCAGAACTTGAGGAAACTCCTTGTTCTATGTGTTTAGATGCCATTGTGGAACCCCCTCTTACTTTGTGTACCTCTTGTATTGAAAGGGCCTTACAATGTAAAAAGCATATTTTATGTAAAGAAAGTGTGCCTAAGGATGATTCTCAATCTGAGGAGAATCAGGATATGCCGCCAATTTCTCCCCAAATGTCACAACCTTTAATGTCCACCCAAGCGACGCCGGGTTCCTCAACCGTGTCTAATTCATTTACTCTGCAGGCTATGGCTGCAGTTTTGTCAACTACCCTTACAGAGGTATTATCTAAGTTACCAGTGTTACAGGGCAAACACAGTAGGACAGGAATCAATGTTAATGAGTCGTCCTGATGCTTTGTTGGCTATTTCCAACGTTCCCTCACAGGGATCTGAGTTGGGGGTCAGGGAACTTTTGTCTTAGGGAGAACTTTTGGAATTGGGAAGTGTGTTACCTCAGACAGACTCAGACGTCATGTCCTTTAGATTTAAGCTGGAACACCTCCGCCTGTTCGGGAGGTTTTAGTGACTCTGGATGACTGTGATTCTATTGTGGTACCACCAGAGAAATTGTGTAAAATGGACAAATACTTAGAGGTACCTGCTTACACTGATGTTGTTCCGGTTCCTAAGAGAATTTCGGAGATTATCAAGAGGGAATGGGACAGACCAGGTATATCGTTCTCACCTTCTCCTAATTTTAAGAAAATGTATCCCATATCTGACACTGTTCGGGACTCTTGGCAGACAGTCCCTAAGGTGGAGGGAGCTATATCTACCCTGGCTAAGCGTACAACTATTCCTATTGAGGACAGCTGTGCTTTCAAAGACCCTATGGATAAGAAATTGGAGGGTCTTCTAAAAAAGTTTTTCATCGGGGTTTCCTTTTACAACCGACAGCCTGCATTGTACCAGTTACCACTGCGGCGGCTTTCTGGTTTGATGCCTTAGAGTCTCTAAAGACTGAGACTCCTTTAGAGGATATTTTAGATAGAATTAAGACTCTCAAGCTGGCTAATTATTTTATCACAGATACCCCCTTTCAAATTGCTAAGTTGGCGGCTAAGAATGCCGGATTTGCCATTTTAGCGCGTAGAGCGTTATGGTTAAAATCGTGGTCTGCTGATGTGTCATCGAAGTCAAAGCTTTTGGCTATTCCTTTCAAGGGTAAGACCCTATTCGGGCCTGAGTTGAAGGAAATCATTTCTGACATTACTGGAGGTAAGGGTCATCTCCTACCTCTGGATAAGACTGCTAAATTGAGAGGTAAACAGAATAATTTTTGTTCCTTTCGGAACTTTGAAGGAGTACCCTCTTCTTCCACGAAACAAGAAGGGAATTTTGCTCAGACCAAGTCCGACTGGAGACCCAACCAGGCTTGGAACAAGGGTTAACAACCCAAGAAGCCCGCTGCTACTACCAAGACAGCATGAAGGGACGGCCCCCTATCCGGGACCGGATCTAGTAGGGGGCAGGCTTTCTCTCTTTGCCCAGAGATGTTCAGGACCCCTGGGCACTGGATATAGTGACCCAGGGGTATCAATTGGAATTCAAAGATTTTCTTCCAAGGTGGAGATTTCTTCTTTCACGATTGTCTGTAGACCAGATAAAGAGAGGCGTTCTTACGTTGTGTAAAAGACCTCTCTACTATGGGAGTAATTCGTCCAAGACTGGAACAGGGGCAAGGGTTTTACTCAAATCGTTTCGTGGTTCCCAAAAAAGAGGGAACGTTCAGACCCATTTTAGATCTCAAGAGTCTAAACAAGTTTCTCAGAGTCCCATCTTTCAAGATGGAGATGATTCAAAACATTTTTACCAATGATCCAGGAGGGTCAATATATGACTACCGTGGACTTGAAGGATGCATACCTTCATATTCCTATCCACAAGGATCATCCGTACCTAAGGTTTGCCTTCCTGGACAAACATTTTCAGTTCGTGGCTCTTCCTTTCAGGTTGGCCCCAGCACCCAGGATCCTTACAAAGGTCCTAGGGTCCCTTCTGGCGGTACTCAGGCCGCGGAGCATTGCAGTAGCGCCTTATCAGGACGATATTCTAATCCAGGCGTCGACTTATCATCGGACAAGATCTCATACAGACACAGTGTTGTCCTTTCTGAGAACTCACGGACGGAAGGTGAATCTAGAAAAAAGTTCACTAATTCCACAGACAAGGGTTCCCTTCTTGGGAACTCTGATAGATTCTATATCCATGAAGATTTTTCTGACGGAAGTCAGAAAGACAAAGATTCTAAATACATGCCGAGCCCTGCAGTCCAATACTCGGCCATCAGTGGCTCAGTGCATGGAGGTAATTGGATTGATGGTGGCGGCAATGGACATCATTCAGTTTGCTCGATTTCATCTCAGACCACTGCAACTGTGCATGCTCGGACAGTGGAATGGAGATTATGCAAATTTATCTCCTCAGATAAATCTGGACCAGGAGACCAGAGACTCTCTTCTTTGGTGGTTGTCTCAGGATCATCTGTCCCAAGGGACGTGCTTTCACAGACCCTCATGGGTGATAGTGACGACAGACGCCAGCCTTCTAGGTTGGGGTGCAGTCTGGAATTCCCTGAAGGGCTCAGAGTGTGTGGACTCAGTCGGAGTCACTTCTTCCAATCAATATTCTGGAATTGAGAGCAATATTCAATGCGCTTCAGGCGTGGCCTCAGTTGGCTTCGGCCAAATTCATTAGCTTTCAGTCGGACAACATCACGACTGTGGCTTACATCAATCATCAGGGAGGAACAAGGAGTTCCTTAGCGATGACAGAAGTATCCAAGATAATTTGGTGGGCGGAGGCCCACTCTTGTTATCTGTCAGCAATCTACATCCCAGGAGTGGACAACTGGGAAGCTGACTTTTTAAGCAGACAGATATTTCATCCGGGGGAGAGGGAGTTCCATCCAGAGGTCTTTGCCACTCTGATCCTCAGATGGGGCAGACCGGAGTTGGATCTGATGGCATCTCGTCAGAATGCCAAGCTTGCAAGATACAGATCCAGGTCAAGGGATCCTCAGGCCGAACTGATAGATGCCTTGGCAGTGCCTTGGTCGTTCAACCTAGCTTATGTGTTTCCACCATTTGCTCTCCTGCTTCAGGTGATTGCTCGGATCAAACAGGAGAGGGCTTCAGTAATTCTAATCGCGCCTGCGTGGCCTCGCAGGACTTGGTATGCCGATCTAGTGGACACGTCCTCTCTGCCGCTGTGGAAGCTTCCATTGAGGCAGGACCTTCTCAATCGGGGACCCTTCCAACACCCAAATCTAGTTTCTCTGCAACTGACTGCTTGGAGATTGAACGCTTGATTTTATCTAAGCAGGGGTTCTCTGATTTGGTCATTAATACTTTGATTCAGGCACGTATGCCTGTCACTAGAAAGATCTTTCATAAGATATGGCATAAATATATTTTTTGGTGTGAATCCAAGGGCTACTCATGGAGTAAGGTTAGGATTCCCAGGATTCTGTGTTTTCTCCAAGAAGGATTGGAGAAATGGTTATCAGCGAGTTCCTTAAAGGGACAAATTTCTGCTTTGTCAATTTTGCTACACAAACGTGTGGCAGATGTTCCAGACGTTCAGTCTTTTTGTCAGGCTCTAACCAGAATTAAGCCTGTTTAGTTCTTAATGTTCTTCAAGGGGTTCCTTTGAACCCATGCATTCCATAGATATTTAGTTATCTTGGAAAGTTTTGTTTTTGGTTGCTATTTCTTCTGCTCGTAGAGTTTCTGAGCTTTCAACATTACAATGTGATTCGCCTTATCTTCCATTCTGATAAGGTGGTTTTACATACCAAACCTGGTTTCCTTCCTAAGGTTGTTTCTAATAACAATATTAATCAAGAAATTGTTGTTCCTTCATTATGTCCTAACCCTTCTTCTAAGAAGGAGTGTATGTTGCATAACTTGGACGTTGTCCGTGCCCTGAAGTTTTACTTGCAGGCAACTAAGGATTTCCGTCAATCATCTTCATTATTCATTGTTTTTTCTGGAAAGCGTAGGGGTCAGAAAGCTACGGCTACCTCTTTCTTTTTGGCTGAAGAGTATCATCCGTCTGGCGTATGAGAGAGAATTACGGCTCATTCTACTAGGGCAATGGCTTCGTCATGGACATTTAAAAACGATGCTTCTGTTGAACAGATTTGCAAGGCTGCAACTTGGTCGTCTCTTCACACTTTTTACAAATTTTATACTTTGCTTCTTCTGAGGCTGGTTTTGGGAGAAGGGTTCTTCAAGCAGTGGTGCCTTTCCGTTTAGGTTCTTGTCTTGTCCCTCCCTTTTCATCCGTGTCCTGTAGCTTTGGTATTGTGTTCCACAAGTAAGGATAAAATCCGTGGACTCGTCCTGTCTTGTTGAAGAAAAGGAAATTTTATGCTTACATGATAAATTTATTTCTTCTGCGATATGACGAGTCCACGGCCCACCCTGTCATTTTTAAGACAGGTTTAGATTATATTTTTTAAACTTCAGTCACCTCTGCACCTGTTGGCTTTTCCTTTCTCTTCCTAACTTCGGTCGAATGACTGGAGGGAAGGGAGGAGCTATATATACAGCTCTGCTGTGGTGCTCTTTGCCACTTCCTGTTAGCAGGAGGATAAATCCCACAAGTAAGGATGAAATCCGTGGACTCGTCATATCGTAGAAGAAATAAATTTATCAGGTAAGCATAAGTTTCCTTTTTTTGGTTAGAGGCAGTGGACTGTTTGGGATCCACTGGATCCTGCTCAAGAAATGGAATACAACTGCCTCAGACAAGGAAAAATGTTTCTTTGCAAACTTACTTTTCCCCCTACAGCAGACCGTCCTGAGTTATTGGGATAAGAGGATTGGGTGGCCTGCCTTTGCTACAGGAGCTCCAGTCTTGTGCCCTAACCACCGTTGTGTCCAAGGGGCTCTAATCACGTCTTTCTGCTCCTACTCCACTAAAGATGTATTTTTGAGGTTTCTATACTGAAGCCTCCCTAGCCCAATAACTCTGCTGCCGCTCCTGTCCTTCCTGATCTGTGGTGGTCATCAGTTAAAGTTAAAAAAAACTTAATAAAATGTTACCCGTTGTGTCCAAGGGAACTCTTAAGCACATGTTTGTCCTCATCCCTTGGAGGTGTATTTTGGAATTTGTGTGCCTACCTAGTCCAGTAACTTTACTGTTGCCCTTCATCCTCTGTTGTGGTTATCAGTTAAAGACAAAAATCATAGCAAACTGTTGGCAGCTGTGTCCACGGACTTCTAAACATGTTCTTGGCCTTCTCCCTTGTCTGTTTTTTTTTTGGGGGGGGGGGGAGGTTAGTCTACCCGATGCCTACCAAGTTCAGTAGCCACTCCTGCTCCTATGGCAGTCATCATCCATCAATGCCATATCCTTAGAGAACTGTCCAAATGGCTCTAAACAAGTTTGTCCTGGTCCCTTGGAGGTGTATTTTTGAGGTTTATGTAATCCGATGCTCACCTAGTTCAGTAACTCTACCTGCGGCTTCCACCTCTCCTGTCTTTCTCTGAATTGAGTCTCCAAGGATAACTAACTACAAAATTGTTATGTAGCAGGTGTGGGAGGAAGAGGCGTACCTTTTTATTATGAGGGATTTGAAAAAAAGAGTGGAAAGAAATAGATTGTACTTAAAGGTTGCAGTGGTGGGAAGTCAAAGGTTAAAAGGAAAAGAGATAAGGTGGGGAAAGTTAGTAGTAGTGAATAATATTCTGTAATTATCAAATGCTTATAATTTGTTTGAATTTTTTGTAAAAAAAATATCTAGTTCCTGTATGTTCTCGTGTCCTAGTTGGCACTGAATCTTTCAATTATTGGAATTTCCTAGTAGTGTAATTTTGTTACTAAAAGGAATGTTTTGTGGGCTTTCCGTCGGCATTTATGTAATTTGAAAGAATTTTATTTCACACTTGGTTCTTATTAGAGTAATCAGCTGAACACTAACGTAAACAAAATTGTGACGCTCCTGAACGTTCAAAAATTCAAAATTTTTAATCTTTTGGACGAACCAATTTTTTTTTGCCCATTCACGTTTATTTATAACAGCACATAATTAAATTAACATGATACCGAAATGTTGAATAACTAGAAAGTGATGTGGCTTATCTGTTAAAAGCTGGGTAAAAAAATCACATGAACTTTTTTTTTTTTTTTAAGGGAAAAAAAGATATTTATTTTGCTACAAAATGTTCACAGTAGCTGCATCCCATTGCAAAGGGATATTAATCAGCCAATCCGGATGCTAGTCCTGTGTAATGCAAGGGACTGTGCATCTAGCATGTGCCTGCTCCGTCACTTTATTTTGCTCTTTAGTTTAAAAATGATTGCTATGAAATCTTGTGAGATTTTAGTGAAATCCCATAAAAACATACGGCTAGATTACGAGTTTTGCGTTAGAAGCTGTGCGGTGCTAACGAGCAGTTTATGCTCACCGCTCACTTACAGACAGCGCTGGTATTACGGGGCTTTACAAACCCGGCGTTAACCGCAAAAAAGTGAGCGTAGAGCAACATTTCTCCAACATTGGTGTGTCCGGTCCACGGCGTCATCCTTACTTGTGGGATATTCTCTTCCCCAACAGGAAATGGCAAAGAGTCCCAGCAAAGCTGGTCACATGATCCCTCCTAGGCTCCGCCCACCCCAGTCATTCTCTTTGCCGTTGCACAGGCAACATCTCCACGGAGATGGTTAAGAGTTTTTTGGTGTTTAAATGTAGTTTTTATTCTTCTATCAAGTGTTTGTTATTTTAAAATAGTGCTGGTATGTACTATTTACTCTGAAACAGAAAAGGATGAAGATTTCTGTTTGTAAGAGGAAGATGATTTTAGCAGACAGTAACTAAAATCGATTGCTGTTTCCACATAGGACTGTTGAGATGAAGTAACTTCAGTTGGGGGAAACAGTTAGCAGACTTTTCTGCTTAAGGTATGACTAGCCATATTTCTAACAAGACTGTGTAATGCTGGAAGGCTGTCATTTCCCCTCATGGGGACCGGTAAGCCATTTTCTTAGTCAAAAACAAACAGAATAAAGGGCTTATTATGGGCTAAAAAACTGGTAGACATTTTTATGGGCTAAATCGATAGCCTAAATTTGAATAATATGCACAAATAAAGCAAACAATTGACATTTATAATCTTGGGGAACGTTTATAAAACGGCAGGCACTGTATTGGACACCTTTTTCAGTCAGGGGGCCTTTCTAGTCATAGACTGAGCCTCATTTTCGCGCCATTAATGCGCAGTTGTTTTTTGAGAGCAGGGCATGCAGATGCATGTGTGAGGATCTAAGAATCTCTGAAAAAGCTTTTAGAAGGCGTCATTTGGTATCGTATTCCCCTCAGGGCTTGGTTGGGTCTTAGCAAAGACTGTATCTGGGACTGTATAGGGGTTAAATTGAAAAACGGCTCCAGTTCCGTTATTGTAAGGGTTAAAGCTCTGAAATTTGGTGTGCAATACTTTTAAGGATTTAAGACACTGTGGTGAAAATTTGGTAATTTGAACAATTCCTTCATACTTTATCACATATTCAGTAATAAAGTGTTTTCTGTTTGAAATTTAAAGTGACAGTAACGGTTTTATTTTAAAAAGTTTTTTGTGCATTGTTGACAAGTTTAAGCCTGTTTAACATGTCTGTACCTTCAAATAAGCTATGTTCTATATGTATGAAAGCCAATGTGTCTCCCCATTTAAATTTATGTGATAATTGTGCCATAGCGTCCAAACAAAGTAAGACACAGTCCAATAGTGGTACAGCACTTAAGATAACAAGGTGGTGCAAGCTGTAAGGGTTCCACACAAAACCCTTAAAGTAATAGCACAATCCAAAAAATTCAGCAGCACTCACCACTATGTAGAAAATTCCATTTTTATTGGGATATTTCGAAATAGAAAAGACAACGTTTCGGACCTCTAGTCCTTAGTCATGTCAAACAAAGTAAGGACAGTACTGCCACAAATAATGATATTGCCCAAGATGATTCCTCAAATGAGGGGAGTAAACATGATACTACATCATCTCCTACTGTGTCTACACCAGTTTTGCCCATGCAGGAGGCCCCTAGTACATCTAGTGCGCCAATACTTATTACCATGCAACAATTAACGAACGGCTGTAATGGATAACTCCATAGCAAATCTTTTATCCAAAATGCCTACTTATCAGAGAAAGCGCGATTGCTCTGTTTTAAACACTGAAGAGCAAGAGGACGCTGATGATAATTGTTCTGTCATACCCTCACACCAATCTGAAGGGGCCATGAGGGAGGTTTTGTCTGAGGGAGAAATTTCAGATTCAGGAAAAATTTCTCATCAAGCTGAACCTGATGTTGTGACATTTAAATTAGAACATCTCCGCGCACTGCTTAAGGAGGTGTTATCTACTCTGGATGATTGTGACAATTTGGTCATTCCAGAGAAATTATGCAAGATGGACAGGTTCCTAGAGGTTCCGGTGCCCCCCGACGCTTTTCCTATACCCAAGCGGGTAGCGGACATAGTAAATAAAGAGTGGGAAAAGCCCGGCATACCTTTTGTTCCTCCCCCTATATTTAAGAAATTATTTCCTATGGTCGACCCCAGAAAGGACTTATGGCAGACAGTCCCCAAGGTCGAGGGGGCAGTTTCTACTCTAAACAAACGCACTACTATTCCTATCGAAGATAGTTGTGCTTTCAAAGATCCTATGGATAAAAAATTGGAAGGTTTGCTTAAAAAGATTTTTGTACAGCAAGGCTACCTTCTACAACCAATTTCATGCATTGTTCCTGTCACTACGGCAGCGTGGTTCTGGTTCGAGGAACTAGAAAAGTCGCTCAGTAGAGAAACTCCATATGAGGAGGTTATGGACAGAGTTCACGCACTTAAATTGGCTAACTCTTTTATTTTAGATGCCGCTTTGCAATTAGCAAAATTAGCGGCAAAAAATTCAGGGTTTGCTATTGTGGCGCGCAGAGCGCTTTGGCTAAAGTCTTGGTCAGCGGATGTGTCATCCAAGACAAAATTACTTAACATTCCTTTCAAAGGTAAAACTTTATTTGGACCTGATTTGAAAGAGATTATTTCAGACATCACTGGGGGAAAGGGCCACGCCCTTCCACAGGATAGGTCTTTTAAGGCTAAAAATAAGCCTAATTTTCGTCCCTTTCGCAGAAATGGACCAGCCTCTAATTCTGCATCCTCTAAGCAAGAGGGTAATGCCTCACAACCCAAACCAGCCTGGAAACCAATGCAAGGCTGGAACAAGGGTAAGCAGGCCAAGAAGCCTGCCACTGCTTACAAGACAGCATGAAGGAGTAGCCCCCGATCCGGGACCGGATCTGGTCGGGGGCAGACTCTCTCTCTTTGCTCAGGCTTGGGCAAGAGATGTTCAGGATCCTTGGACGCTAGAAATAGTTTCTCAAGGTTATCTCCTGGAATTCAAGGAACTACCCCCAAGGGGAAGGTTCCACAAGTCTCACTTATCCTCAAACCAAATAAAGAGACAGGCATTCTTACATTGTGTAGAAGACCTGTTAAAGATGGGAGTGATACACCCAGTTCCAATAAAGGAACAAGGAATGGGATTTTATTCCAATCTGTTCGTAGTTCCCAAAAAAGAGGGAACGTTCAGACCAATTTTGGATTTGAAGATCCTAAACAAATTTCTCAGGGTACCATCGTTCAAAATGGAAACTATTCGAACGATTCTACCCACCATCCAGAAAAGTCAATTTATGACTACCGTGGATCTAAAGGATGCGTACCTACATATCCCTATCCACAAGGAACATCATCAGTTCCTAAGGTTCGCTTTTCTGGACAAACATTACCAGTTTGTGGCTCTTCCATTCGGATTAGCCACTGCTCCAAGGATTTTCACAAAGGTGCTAGGGTCCCTTCTAGCGGTTCTAAGACCAAGGGGCATTGCAGTAGTACCTTACTTGGACGACATTCTAATACAAGCGTCGTCCCTGGCAAAGGCTCATACGGACATCGTTCTAGCCTATCTCACGGATGGAAGGTGAACAAAGAAAAGAGTTCTCTGTCCCCGTCAACAAGAGTTCCCTTCTTGGGAACAATAATAGATTCCTTAGAAATGAGGATTTTTCTGACAGAGGTCAGAAAATCAAAACTTCTAAGCTCTTGTCAAGTGCTTCATTCTGTTCCTCGTCCTTCCATAGCGCTATGCATGGAAGTAATAGGATTGATGGTTGCAACAATGGACATAGTTCCTTTTGCACGAATTCATCTAAGACCATTACAACTGTGCATGCTCAAACAGTGGAATGGGGATTATACAGACTTGTCTCTAATGATTCAAGTAGATCAAAAGACCAGAGATTCACTCCGTTGGTGGCTGACCCTGGACCATCTGTCCCAGGGAATGAGCTTCCGCAGGCCGGAGTGGGTCATTGTCACGACCGACGCCAGTCTAGTGGGCTGGGGTGCGGTCTGGGAATCCCTGAAAGCTCAGGGTCTATGGTCTCGGGAAGAGTCTCTTCTCCCGATAAACATTCTGGAACTGAGAGCGATATTCAATGCTCTCAGAGCTTGGCCTCAACTAGCAAAGGCCAAATTCATAAGGTTCCAATCAAACAACATGACAACTGTTGCTTATATCAATCATCAAGGGGGAACAAAGAGTTCCCTGGCGATGAAAGAAGTGACCAAAATAATTCAATGGGCGGAGGATCACTCCTGCCACTTGTCTGCGATCCACATCCCAGGAGTGGAAAACTGGGAAGCGGATTTTCTGAGTCGTCAGACATTTCATCCGGGGGAGTGGGAACTCCATCCGGAAATCTTTGCCCAAATAACTCAATTATGGGGCATTCCAGACATGGATCTGATGGCGTCTCGTCAGAACTTCAAGGTTCCTTGCTACAGGTCCAGATCCAGGGATCCCAAGGCGACTCTAGTAGATGCACTAGTAGCTCCTTGGACTTTCAACCTAGCTTACTTATTCCCACCGTTTCCTCTCATTCCCAGGCTGGTAGCCAGGATCAATCAGGAGAGGGCCTCGGTGATCTTGATAGCTCCTGCGTGGCCACGCAAGACTTGGTATGCAGACCTGGTGAATATGTCATCGGCTCCACCATGGAAGCTACCTTTGAGACAGGACTTTCTTGTTCAAGGTCCATTCGAACACCCAAATCTGGTCTCCCTCCAACTGACGGCTTGGAGATTGAACGCTTGATTCTATCAAAGCGTGGGTTTTCAGATTCGGTGATAGATACTCTGGTTCAGGCCAGAAAACCTGTAACTAGAAAAATTTACCATAAAATATGGAAAAAATATATCTGTTGGTGTGAATCCAAAGGATTCCCATGGAATAAGATAAAAATTCCTAAGATTCTCTCCTTTCTTCAAGAAGGTTTGGAGAAAGGATTATCTGCAAGTTCTCTAAAGGGACAGATCTCTGCTTTATCTGTCTTACTACACAAAAGACTGGCAGCTGTGCCAGATGTTCAAGCATTTGTTCAGGCTCTGGTTAGGATCAAGCCTGTTTACAGACCTTTAACTCCTCCCTGGAGTCTAAATCTAGTTCTTTCAGTTCTTCAAGGGGTTCCGTTTGAACCCTTACATTCCATAGATATTAAGTTACTATCTTGGAAAGTTTTGTTTTTGGTTGCAATTTCTTCTGCTAGAAGAGTTTCAGAGTTATCTGCTCTGCAGTGTTCTCCTCCTTATCTGGTGTTCCATGCAGATAAGGTGGTTTTGCGTACTAAGCCTGGTTTTCTTCCTAAAGTTGTTTCTAACAAAAATATTAACCAGGAGATAGTTGTACCTTCTTTGTGTCCGAATCCAGTTTCAAAGAAGGAACGTTTGTTACACAATTTGGATGTTGTCCGTGCTCTAAAGTTCTATTTAGAGGCTACTAAAGATTTCAGACAAACATCTTCCTTGTTTCTTGTTTATTCTGGTAAAAGGAGAGGTCAAAAAGCGACTTCTACCTCTCTTTCCTTTTGGCTTAAAAGCATCATCCGATTGGCTTATGAGACTGCCGGACGGCAGCCTCCTGAAACAATCACAGCTCACTCTACTAGGGCTGTGGCTTCCACATGGGCCTTCAAGAACGAGGCTTCTGTTGACCAGATATGTAAGGCAGCGACTTGGTCTTCACTGCACACTTTTGCCAAATTTTACAAATTTGATACTTTTGCTTCTTCGGAGGCTATTTTTGGGAGAAAGGTTTTGCAAGCTGTGGTTCCTTCCGTTTAGGTGACCTGATTTGCTCCCTCCCTTCATCCGTGTCCTAAAGCTTTGGTATTGTTCCCACAAGTAAGGATGACGCCGTGGACCGGACACACCAATGTTGGAGAAAACAGAATTTATGCTTACCTGATAAATTACTTTCTCCAACGGTGTGTCCGGTCCACGGCCCGCCCTGGTTTTTTAATCAGGTCTGATGAATTATTTTCTCTAACTACAGTCACCACGGTATCATATGGTTTCTCCTATATATATTTCCTCCTGTCCGTCGGTCGAATGACTGGGGTGGGCGGAGCCTAGGAGGGATCATGTGACCAGCTTTGCTGGGACTCTGCCATTTCCTGTTGGGGAAGAGAATATCCCACAAGTAAGGATGACGCCGTGGACCGGACACACCGTTGGAGAAAGTAATTTATCAGGTAAGCATAAATTCTGTTTTTGCTCCACATCTCACCTCAATACCAGCGCTGCTTACGTTAGCGGTGAGCTGGTAAAACGTGCTCGTGCACGATTTCCCCATAGGAATCAATGGGGGAGAGCCGGCTAAAAAAAAAAAGTGTAACACCTGCAAAAAAGCAGCGTTTAGCTCCTAACGCAGCCTCATTGATTCCTATGGGGAAATAAGTTTTATGTCTACACCTAACACCCTAACATGAACCCCTAATCCTACTAACCCCTAATCTGTCGCCGCCGCCACCTACATTATACTTATGAACCCCTAATCTGCTGCCCCCAACATCGCTGACACCTACATTATATTTATGAACCCCTAATCTGCCGCCTCCAATGTCGCTGCAACCTAACTACATTTATTAACCCCTAATCTGCCACCCCCAACGTCGCCACCACTATAATAAAGTTATTAACCTTTAAACCTAAGTCTAACCCTAACCGCCCCTAACTTAAATATAATTTAAATAAATCTAAATAAAATTACTACAATTAACTAAATAATTCCTATTTAAAACTAAATACTTACCTATAAAATAAACCCTAAACTAGCTACAATATAACTAATAGTTACATTGTAGCTAGCTTAAGGTTTATTTTTATTTTACAGGCAACTTTGTATTTATTTTAACTAGGTACAATAGTTATTAACTATTTAATAACTACCTAGTTAAAGACAAATTTACCTGTAAAATAAAACCTAACCTAAGTTACAATTACACCTAACACTACAATTAAATTAATTACCTAAATTAAATACAACTAATTGCAATTAAAATTATCTAAAGTACAAAAAAACGCCACTAAATTACAGAAAATAATAAAGAAATTACAAGATTTTTAAACTAATTACACCTAATCTAATCCCTCTAACAAAATAAAAAGCCCCCCCAAAACAAACAAAAGCCCTACCCTACACTAAATTACAAATAGCTCTTAAAAGGGCCTTTTGCGAGGCATTGCCCAAAGTAATCTACTCTTTTACCTGAAAAAAAAATTACAAATCCCCCCCCCAACATTAAAACTCACCACCCACACAACCAACCCTACTCCTAAAACCCACCCAATCCCCCCTTACAAAAACCTAACACTAACCCCCAGAAGATCACCTTACCGGGAGACGTCTTCACCCAACCGGGCTGAAGTCCTCAACGAAGCTGGGAGAAGTCTTCATCCAAGCCGGGCGAAGTGGTCATCCAGACGGCATCTTCATCCATCCGGTGTGGAGCAGGTCCATCTTCAAGACATCCGACACGGAGCATCCTCTTCCGACGGCTAAACACAGAATGAAGGTTCCTTTAAATGACGACATACAAGATGGCGTCCCATAAATTTCCGATTGGCTGATAGAATTCTATCAGCCAATCGGAATTAAGGTAGAAAAAAATCCTATTGGCTGATGCAATCAGCCAATAGGATTGAACTGACATTTTATTGGCTGATTGGAACAGCCAATAGAATGCCAGCTGAATCCTATTGGCTTGGATCAGCCAATAGGATTGAACTTCAATTCTATTGGCTGATTGCATCAGCCAATAGGATTTTTTCTACCTTAATTCCTATTGGCTGAATTCTATCAGCCAATCGGAATTGAAGGGACGCCATCTTGGATGACGTCATTTAAAGGAACCTTCATTCTGTGTTTAGCCGTCGGAAGAATAGGATGCTCCGTGTCGGATGTTTTGAAGATCGGTTGGTTGTGTGGGTGGTGGGTTTTAATGTTGGGGGGGGTGAATTGTAATTTTTTTTCCAGGTAAAAGAGCTGATTACTTTGCGGCAATGCCCCGCAAAAGGCCCTTTTAAGGGCTATTTGTAATTTAGTGTAGGGTAGGGCTTTTGTTTATTTTGGGGGGAGGGCTTTTTTTTATTTTGTTAGGGGGATTAGAGTAGGTGTAATTAGTTTAAAAATCTTGTAATTTCTTTATTATTTTCTGTAATTTAGTGTTTGTTTTTGTACTTTAATTGTAATTAATTGTATTTAATTTAGGTAATTAATTTAAGTGTAGTGTTAGGTGTAATTGTAACTTAGGTTAGGTTTTATTTTACAGGTAAATTTGTCTTTATTTTAACTAGGTAGTTATTAAATTGTTAATAACTATTTAATAACTATTGTACCTAGTTAAAATAAATACACAGTTGCCTGTAAAATAAAAATAAACCCTAAGCTAGCTACAATGTAACTATTAGTTATATTGTAGCTAGCTTAGGGTTTATTTTATAGGTAAGTATTTAGTTTTAAATAGAAGTAAGTGGATTTGCGGTATTTCCGAGTCTGGCTAAAAAAGTGAGCAGTACACCTGCAAGACTCGTAATACCAGCGGGCATTAAAAAGCAGCGTTGGGGCCAACGCTGCTTTTTAAGCCTAACGCAAGACTCGTAATCTAGCCGATAGTAAAGTGTGAACTCACATCACTGATGAAGCTGTGCTGTGTTTATTGCACCTTGCAGATGACATTTCAAAAATAAAAAAAGTTTTAAAGGGATAGTCCAGCCTAAAAATGTTATTTTATAGAACTCATAAATGTATTTTAGATTAGATATTTATTATACAAATTAGAGAAAAATAAAATAATTCTTTAACTTACTCTAAATTAAATTTTCAAGTATTTAAAAGATTTTTCAAAACGCCCCTCAGGAAAAATAGTTTATAGTCTTTTTCATGCCGCTGTTTTTGTCCAGTCATTTGTAATATGCTAATTAGATTGTATTAGCCAGTGTGCGCACATGTTCATGAGTATTATTTATTTATTTTTTTACTTCATTTCAGTCGCATAATAATCCAGGAAGTGTTCGTGAGGGAAGAGATGTAGCGCTTTCACAGCGATCTCAATGCAGTGAAGTGACAGCTTATGTAAAAAAAAAATGGTGTCCGTTATGGGCTGTAAAAGCTTAGAGATAATGTTTTTTAATCAGTTAAAAAAATATATATTACCAATAAACTATATTTTGCAGTAAATATATTGCCAATGATCGTATTTTGCAGAACATATAAACATTTACATAAAGCCACTAGCTGTTTAGAAAATGCAGTGATGAGCTAATAAAAAACTGACGGAAAAGTAATGAGCTTGTTAGCGTGATGTCTAACAGGAACTGAAGTCAACGCGCACAAGTAATGCTCGTACATAAAACAGCATTCATGGTCGTATATGAATATGATTAAATACATTGGATATAGGAATAAAAAAAGGGGCAGTGGATAAGAAGCAATTATTAAAATTAAATATTTAAGAAAATATAAATAATTTTTAAGTAAAATAAATTAGAAAGTGATAATTTTTTAAATTAATATTTGAAAAAACGATAAACAATCAAACACTGGAATATTCCTTTTAAACTACGGAAGATAGAAGAAGAGAGGCGCCATAAAACAGTATCGTACGTCCAGATGAAACCCCTATGTTCAATGGTCACCCCGTGAAACCAAATACTCACAAACAGAGTGGCACCAGAATCATGCCTCAATGCGCGAGTCGGGACTGTTCAGAGTCGCCCGACAGACACACCCCAGCCAGTAGACGTCACTCCGTGTCCACCAATCAGGCGTCGGCAATCGGCAAGCCTCCACAAGTTCCGTGTGGCTATAATCAGTGCTCCTGCTGCAGGTAACGAGTGGGGTGGAGGTAGAAATATTCACTCGTAGGAATGAAATATGGTGATAGTTTAAAACACAGGAACAGAGCAGGTAATAAAAAGTCCGTATTTATTGTTTAAAAGAAAACAGCAACGCGTTTCCCGGCTAGATATGCCGCTTCATCAGGCTGTTCTAAACATAGCTCTTGCTGTCAATAAATACCTTGCCTACACCTGTTAGTGGGCGTTCTAACAAGCTATACCTGTCTTCCTGTTCAAAATTTAACTACTTCATCACCAGAAGTATACACATTCATAAGAATACTACAATCAAATCAAAATATTTTGATTTGATTGTAGTATTCTTATTAATGTGTATACTTCTGGTGATGAAGTAGTTAAATTTTGAACAGGAAGACAGGTATAGCTTGTTAGAACGCCCACTAACAGGTGTAGGCAAGGTATCTATTGACAGCAACCCTCTGAGGAGTCTCTGAGGAGCAACCCTCTGAGGAGTCTCTCTTCTTGATCATCTTTTAAACTACGTAGCTATCTCTTCATTTAAGTTTTGGCTGGAACATTTTTCAATATATTTTTAGTAGTTTTTCCTTGTGGGTTTGTACACAGTAAGACCCAGTGTGAGTGATTTTTTTTTAATTATTATTTATTTTGTTTTTGCAGTTTTTATATTATAGATTTAAAGGGACAGTCTACTTTGAACATTTTTATTGTTTTAAAAGTTAAAAATGTAGCTTAGAGTGTGTCTATCCTTGTTTTGTGTGTTCAAAAAGTGGTTTAGCAAGATTCCATGGTAATTATAAGTAGCCACACTACTTTTGATTGTGGAACCCTGTGTGCCCCCCTATAGATTATTCCTGGACAATGCCATTGCTCTGAGGGCTAGACACTCTCCAAAAGCACATCATTTTTAATATTTATTTTTAAAAAAATGAATGTTCCAAAGCTGTAAAATAAACTTTTTTTTGTTTATGTGCTTTTGGAGTGTCTAGCCCTCAGAGCAATGGCTCTGAGGGCTAGACAAGTTTCTTTTACAGCTTTGGAACATTCATTTTTTTAAAACTGTAATAAATATTAAAAAAACAGGATAAAGTGTTTTATATAAAAAAAAATCATAACCCCCCAAAAATTGGGTGGGTCTCAGACTCTTGCCACCATGAAAGAAATTAATTTATCAGGTAAGCTCTTACATTGTTTTCTTTCATATAGTTGGCAAGAGTCCATGAGCTAGTGACGTATGGGATATAATACCCAAGATGTGGAAGTCCATGAGTTACTAGAGAGGGAGGGATAAAATAAAAACCGCTATTTCCGCTGAGAAATTAAATGTAAAAAAAATTTGTTTTCTTAAAAAAATTCAAACTCAAATCATAGGCATCTACTTATCAAGCCATCAACTGTGCTGCATTCATTGGCTCCAATGCGCTCGCCTAACTTAGCTGCCGCGGACCTGAATACGTTCTCCAAAGTTACCAAAAAAGCTGTCAAAAAGCTGCGCACCAAGTACAGGGCGATGAGTAGCGGACTGTTGTTAACTGACAGTCATCGATCTCGCTGCTCTTCGGCTTTTCCTCAGCTTTATTTGTATAATGTCACCAACCACCCACACTATACTACACTGTTTTACCCCTATCCCGCTGCTCATGGACCCCGCCGCAACTAAATAAAGTTATTAACCCCTAAACCGCCGCTCCTGGAGCCCATCGCCACCTACATTATGTTATTAACCCCTAATCTGCCGCCCCCTACACCGCCGCCACTGACATTATACTTATTAACCCTTAATCTGCCGTCCCTTACATCGCCGCCACTATATTAAATTTATTAACCCCTAAACCTAAGTCTAACCCTAACACCCCCTAACTTAGATATAATTAAAATAAATCTAAATAAAACCTACTATTAATAACTCAATAATTCCTATTTAAAACTAAATACCTATAAATAAACCCTAAGCTAGCTACAATATAATTAATAGTTACATTGTAGCAAGCTTAGGGTTTATTTTTATTTTACAGGCAAGTTTGTATTTATTTTAACTAGGTAGAATAGTTATTAAATAGTTATTAACTATTTAATAACTACCTAGCTAAAATAAAGACAAAAGTACCTGTAAAATAAAACCCAACCTAAGTTACAATAACACCTAATACAAAAGGATACTGTTTTATGTTTTGTGGCGCCTCTCTTCTTCTATCTTCCACAGCTCGAGATCTATCAAGATTTTCTTTGGGAGTGCGGCCATTTTCTGGAAAGTCTCATCTGACTACATATCGATCGGACAGCATCAGCGCACCCTCTGAGGAGTCTCTCTTCTTGATCATCTTTTAAACTACGTAGCTATCTCTTCATTTAAGTTTTGGCTGGAACATTTTTCAATATATTTTTAGTAGTTTTTCCTTGTGGGTTTGTACACAGTAAGACCCAGTGTGAGTGATTTTTTTTTTTATTATTATTTATTTTGTTTTTGCAGTTTTTATATTATAGATTTAAAGGGACAGTCTACTTTGAACATTTTTATTGTTTTAAAAGTTAAAAATGTAGCTTAGAGTGTGTCTATCCTTGTTTTGTGTGTTCAAAAAGTGGTTTAGCAAGATTCCATGGTAATTATAAGTAGCCACACTACTTTTGATTGTGGAACCCTGTGTGCCCCCCTATAGATTATTCCTGGACAATGCCATTGCTCTGAGGGCTAGACACTCTCCAAAAGCACATCATTTTTAATATTTATTTTTAAAAAAATGAATGTTCCAAAGCTGTAAAATAAACTTTTTTTTGTTTATGTGCTTTTGGAGTGTCTAGCCCTCAGAGCAATGGCTCTGAGGGCTAGACAAGTTTCTTTTACAGCTTTGGAACATTCATTTTTTTAAAACTGTAATAAATATTAAAAAAACAGGATAAAGTGTTTTATATAAAAAAAAATCATAACCCCCCAAAAATTGGGTGGGTCTCAGACTCTTGCCACCATGAAAGAAATTAATTTATCAGGTAAGCTCTTACATTGTTTTCTTTCATATAGTTGGCAAGAGTCCATGAGCTAGTGACGTATGGGATATAATACCCAAGATGTGGAAGTCCATGAGTTACTAGAGAGGGAGGGATAAAATAAAAACCGCTATTTCCGCTGAGAAATTAAATGTAAAAAAATTTTGTTTTCTTAAAAAAATTCAAACTCAAATCATAGGCATCTACTTATCAAGCCATCAACTGTGCTGCATTCATTGGCTCCAATGCGCTCGCCTAACTTAGCTGCCGCGGACCTGAATACGTTCTCCAAAGTTACCAAAAAAGCTGTCAAAAAGCTGCGCACCAAGTACAGGGCGATGAGTAGTGGACTGTTGTTAACTGACAGTCATCGATCTCGCTGCTCTTCGGCTTTTCCTCAGCTTTATTTGTATAATGTCACCAACCACCCACACTATACTACACTGTTTTACCCCTATCCCGCTGCTCATGGACCCCGCCGCAGCTTAATAAAGTTATTAACCCCTAAACCGCCGCTCCTGGAGCCCATCGCCACCTACATTATGTTATTAACCCCTAATCTGCCGCCCCCTACACCGCCGCCACTGACATTATACTTATTAACCCCTAATCTGCCGTCCCTAACATCGCCGCCACTATATTAAATTTATTAACCCCTAAACCTAAGTCTAACCCTAACACCCCCTAACTTAGATATAATTAAAATAAATCTAAATAAAACCTACTATTAATAACTCAATAATTCCTATTTAAAACTAAATACCTATAAATAAACCCTAAGCTAGCTACAATATAATTAATAGTTACATTGTAGCAAGCTTAGGGTTTATTTTTATTTTACAGGCAAGTTTGTATTTATTTTAACTAGGTAGAATAGTTATTAAATAGTTATTAACTATTTAATAACTACCTAGCTAAAATAAAGACAAAAGTACCTGTAAAATAAAACCCAACCTAAGTTACAATAACACCTAATACAAAAGGATTATGCAGGAGCACCAGAACAATGGGTAAAATTCAAATGCTTTATTAAATTTCAATAGGGTTCCATAACCCCTGTGTAAGAATACAGAATTTCAACAGATGGAAAAAAAATGTTGACCGGTTTCGGCTACTGCCTTACTCCTAGCCTGCAGTAGCCGAAACTGGTCAGCCTTTTTTTTTTGTGCACTGGAGTACTCCAGCAGCTTTTGTCACCTTCCTCTAGTAGATACCAGGGTCCTCTGTCCCTCCTGGACAACTCTTGCCAGTGTTTTGCAGTATTCACAAAACCCCTTTGATAGGGATCAAACTAAATGCAGAGAGCTATACCTCCATAGTATAGCCACTTTCTGTGCTCACTGCTGGCCGTATAAAATTAAAATACAAAAGGATTATACAAGAGCACCAGAACAATGGGTAAAATTTAAATGCTTTATTAAATTTCAATAGGGTTCCATAACCCCTGGGTAAGAATAGAGAATTGGAGAAATTTTCAACAGGCTATTTGTAGTTTATTGTAGGTTAGGGTTTTTTTATTTTGGGGGGGCTTTTTTATTTTTATAGGGCCCTTAGATTAGGTGTAATTAGTTTAAAGCTTTGATAATTTCTTTTTTGTAACTTAGTGTTTATTTTTTGTGTAACTTAGTGTTTGTTATTTTTTGTAACTTATTTTTTGTAACTTTGTAATTTTTTTAGTGGAGATTTAAATTATTTAAATAGGGTTAGGTGTTTAAATATAGAATATAGTTATTTTAATTTGTAGTTTTATGTTATTTTAGTATACAAGTTAGGTTAGATTAATTATTAATTTAATATTGTGTAATGTAATTTCATTATAATAGTTAGAATAGGTTAATTATTAGTTTAATATAGTTTAATGTAATTTTATTATAACAGTTAGGGTAGGTTAATTATTAATTTAATATAGTTTAATGTAATTTTATTATAATAGAATATGTTAATTATTAGTTTAATATAGTTTAATGTAATTTTATTATAATAGTTAGGGTAGGTTAATTAGTAGTTTAATATAATTTAATGTAATTTTAAAGGTAAGTTTAAATTTATTATAAAATAGGAATGAGTTAATATTTAATATAAAGTTAACGGGTTGTTAGGTTTAGGGATTAAAGGTTAATTTAGTTTATGGCGATGTGGGGGCTGGCGGTATAGGGAGCGGCATGATAGGGGTTAGTAACTTTATGTAGGGGGTGGCAGATTAGGGGTTAATAAGTATAATGTAGGTGGCGGTGGGCTCCGGGAGCGGCAGTTTAGGGGTTAACAAGTTTATTTAGTTGCGGCGGGGTCCGGGAGCAGCGGGATAGGGGTTAATAACTTTTATTTAGGTGGCGGCGGTGTAGGGGGCAGCAGATTAGGGGTGTTTAGACTCGGGGGTTATGTTAGGGTGTTAGGTGTAAACATAACTTTTATTCTAGCATAGAAATCAATGGGATATTGGGCAGCAGCGAACATGAGATTTCGCTGCTTTCAGACTCCCATTGATTCCTATGGCATCCGCCACCTCCAGGGTGGCGGATTGAAAACCAGGTACGCTGGGCCGAAATAGTGGCGAGCGTACCTGTAAGATATTTGTTAACTAGCAAAAGTAGTCAGATAGTGCTGAATTTGCATTTGGAACATCTGTAATGACGTAAGCATCGATCTGTGTCGGACTGAGACCGGCGGATCATATGGTACGTCACAGATTTCTACTTTTGATGGTCTGTAGGCTTTGATAACTAAGCTTGCCACAATTACGCTGCGGAATTCAAGCGTATTTGCGGTTGACGGCTTGATAAGTAGATGCCATAGGCACTAGAATCAAACTGAGACAGCTGCCTAAAGAACCTTTCTACTCAAAGGCTGCTTCCGAAGAATCAAAATGGTAAAATTTGGTAAATGTATGAAAAGACGACCAAGTTGCTGCTTTGTAAATTTGATTGACTGAAGCTTTATTCTTGAAAGCCCAAGATGTGGCAACTGATCTAGTAGAATGAGCTTTAATTTGCTGAGGCGGATACTGCCCCGCATAAAAATAAGCTTTGTGAATCAAAAGCGTCAACCAAGATGCCAAGGAAATGGCAGAAGCTTTCTGACCTTTTCTGGAGCCAGAAAAAATAACAAATAGATTAGAAGGATGGCGCTAGATAGCTTGATGTAACAGACACACTGATTCAGGACTATTAGTCAAGTATTGTAACGCAATAAAAAATGTCAAAATTCATGCAATAAGAGGTATTTCTTATGAAATTGTATTTATTTTTAATGGTAATCAAAGTATGAATGAGGGGATAAAAGGGACGTCTCCCTTGCAATTAAAAAGCAATTGTGCAATATATAAAAATGGAAATGTAGGTAAAATCAATGAAAAGGTATATATTATACCACCTTAAAAAGAAGCGAAAAATTGAACATAAAAAATAAGATATAAAAATTGAAAAAATAATTATACAATGATATTGAGTCCCAATTGGAAGGTACCGCAATGGGCACGAGATTCGCACCGCCACCAAGCTATGCGAATATTTTCATGGAAGACTGGGAAGATAATTTCCTTAATACACATGAGCATGGTGCGGATCTCTTGCTCTTTAAAAGGTACGTTGATGATATTTTAATTATATGGAAAGGTTCAGAAGACAATCTCAGAAAGTTCTTTCAAAGCATGAATTCTAATGATAAGGGGTTAAACGTCACTTAAGAGTACAGCAAAGAATGAATATCATTTTTAGATTTGGAGATATTCATAGATAATGATAAATTTGCCACTAAAACTTTTTTCAAAAAAGTCAATTGTAACAACTATGTCCACAAAAAAAAGTTGCCATCTCAAAAGATGGAAGGACAACATACCGACTAGACAATATCTAAGAATTAAAAAAAAAAATGCTCGAAACAAATAGACTTTGAAACCCAGGTAAATATTCTACAGAGAAGGTTTAATGAGAGAGGATATACAGATCAAGAATTACAAGGGGCCATAACTAATACAGAATCATCACAGAAGCTTCATAGCGGGGGGACCGGAAGTGGGAGGAGTAAGTGCTGGAGCGCAAAAGTAGCGTGTAGGGAAATTGCTACCACAAGTCGTTCCACCACCCGCTTAATCTTAAATTCCTTGGGGCTGGGAAACAAAGCCCCGGAGTACACTGACGACTGCTGCAGGAGAAGGAGAAGCAGCTGACAGTCAAGTGCGGACCCCCCTGTCTAATTGCTGAAGGCTCAATCGCTGGAGCCACAGCCAGTGCTCTTGTGGAGAGAAGCTGGGAGTTAAGGGAGAAAGCCATGGAGACTCGAAGAGGAGTGATCAAGTGCCGGCTCGTTCATCACTGGGAATCCACCGGTCTGCCTCTGGTCCTCTCCGGGACCCGATCGGAGTAAAATCATAGAGGAGGGTGTATAACAAACGTGCCTCAGGAAAAGTCTCCCAAGACCTTTGAGAGCGGACACAGGTAAGGAGTGGGGTATACCGCTCTTCCTCCGCTAGACTCTCAGGGATAGGAGGCCGCAATAAATATCTACCCCCTATGCTGAGTGAGCATATGTGAAAGTGGCAGACATAGTGGACCTCAAGGGAATAAAAAAAGAAATCGCCGGTGTTGTCCCCTGTGCCTGGTTCAGAGGAGTTGAAAGTCTTCATGGGTGCCCTTAAAGTATGAGGAATACGTCGAGTCAAGCAACCACAGATAAGTAACGTTTATTTTGTTAAGACATTATAAGTTTGGTATCTTTTTACTCAGAAGCCTGCCTGTTGTGTAATTAATCTGTAGATAGCTGCTCCTAGCTAAGGACAAGGTAATCTTACAGGAGCTGTTAAAAGAAAACTGTTGGTCCATGCTGAAATAAGATAAGATAAAGGAGCTTATGGCTTGGACATTAATTTATTAAACTGAGCTGTGATATCCCCAGTGAACAACAGTAAAGCACACGCCGTGTCAAGCAAAGTCAGATAATAGGACTTCAAACACACTTAAGGCTTTGAAAATCAGTATCTGGCACAGCAGAAATTTAATTGTGGCCCAATTTCTACAGATCAGGCTATATAGTTTTAAGGGTCATATAGAGGCCATACTGTTCCTAAAAGGATATATACACTAGATATTCGCTAGCAAACCTCCTCCTTCTACTTGGGACTTATCGTTACAGGCTGAAATATTTTGGAGGAACCTTTTAAAATACCACCGTGTCAAGTAAACACAGACAAGCAGAACATAGAGTTTAATAGTGGTAACAGTGGATCCAGGAATTTATTTTTTATTTTAATTTTTCTCTTTCTTTTTTTTTAACTGGACTTTGAGGCTTAGTTAAAACCTCTTCTGTGTAAAAAGTCTTGGTAACAAGATAGAAGGTTTCACGGTGCAAGAAACATTATCAACATTTGTGCTAAGGGACTTTTACCTTAAACATTATAGTTATAATATGTGTTGGGCCCCTCTTTTTTTTTTTTAATTATTTTTTTATTGAGGTCATAAAGAGCAAAACAAGTTACAAACAAGAATCACCAATTGACATAAATAGCATAGCAATAAGACAGACATTCTGAATTTTTAAACATACTTAAGACATAAATTGATATAAACTCTGAGTTTCCATTATGAAAGCCCCTGATAACATAGGACTAGCCAGTGGGAAGAATGATCTTGAATAAAGTAAACTAGAATGTCTGTAGGATTCCTGTATAACAGAAAAACAGCAATCTCAAAATAACCTCTATTTTGTATTAAATGAGGAATAACATTGGGCCCCACAATGCAGAAGAAAATATATATTATTTTGTCTGTTTGACACAGAAAAAAAGAGAAAAAGAAAAAAAAAAAGGAATTTGGGCAAAGGGGCTTCATAATATTTGGGGAAGGGAAATGCAGCGGGCAAGAGCCGCTCTAAAAGGGGGATGGGGGAAGGGGGGGAGCGGAGCCAGTCAGTACACTAGATTAATGAACGCTCCTAGGTTTCTAAACTTGGGAATGCAATACAATTACAGGTTTTACCTTAGATAATAAAAGGTATAGCCACTTATGGCATAAGCTTGGACCTTGACTGAATACGGAGTGAAAGGCTGTAATCTATGTGTGTTGGACTGACTTCATACTTAAATGGTGTATTATGAGAATATATTTAATCATTCTAGACTCTATATCTACCCTCTGCTACAATTAGAAACAGTACAAAACATATAAACATCAGTCAGGTATTCTGAACATAGTGCAATATAAAAAAAAAAATCAAAACATTAGCAGCTTATGCAGGGCTTATAGGTGAATCATGGGATATAACAATATTATAGATATGTCATAATATACAGCAGGTAAATGACATAAGTCAATTTCCCAAAAACTGATACAACATATGAGGAAAATAACCAGTTTTCATGGAGCTGTACAACTTTTGGACAGAATGATACGATTGGTTACAGAATATTAATAAGGGGTGGGCATGGTTAGAAACAGGGTTATCCACCTAACCACTATCGGTGAGGGATAGTATGGTAATGGTTGTTAATAATCCTCTAGGAGGAGAATGGTCCCTATCGCTGATCAGTTAGGGTTTATTTATTTATAGCAACCATATGTAAAGTAGAACCTTAAGAGTTTTGACTATTAAGGAGTACTGTAATATGCAAGCTCTCTTCTTTTAGCAGAGATGAATAGCAGGCAATTACTAATAAACATAGGAGGAGTATGCAGGGCAAAAGACAAGAGCATATATTCTCTAATCTGCGCCCTACTAGATTGCCCAAGGAGCTCTATGTGGGCTTCTGCTCTTATGGTACAACTAAAAGATGTAACATTATATAGGGCACAAATTTTGTCACAGTGATCCATATCTGTAATAAGCTGGTGACAGCATGAACAAACAGTTGACGCTGTGCTGTGCAAATTATAACATACCTAAAACATTTTGCAGGCCCATATAGCATAGTATCTGCGACCAAAATAAATATATGAGCTTAAGACTAAACACCTCTGAGTAGACCAGCTATAAATCAGAAGCTTTAAATTGTTAGATTTGAAATACAGCAAGGGCATACTCAGCAGGGGAAAGGAGAGTTGTGTTCCAACACAAAGCAAACGTGCAAGATGTATGGTTTAGATAGCTCAATTACATAGACATAGTAGGCAATTTAAACTGTGATAGATATAGATGGAGATAGCTTTCACGCTATAATAATGAGCAAACAGAACCCAAACACATACTGATAACCAAATTGTGCCTAGCCATATAACTCTTGGTAAAACATTTTGCAAGCTACAGGAAATATCATGGGATAGGGAGGAGATGTCACACTGAAATATAAGACGTAGGGTGACCATTTGAGAAGTGGGTAGCGATATATTAATGATCCTTAAATAAGTAATCATATGCAGACAACCGTTGAAAACCGTATATTTGTCTAAGGGTGTATGAAGTAAATAAACAAACATTAAATATTAGAATAAACTGTGAGAACAATGCAAAACAAAGTTATATAATGTCCTGGAAATAATGAGGCTAAAAAAGAAGAAGCTTGTTCACAAGAGAAGTGTATCCAACCTCTTGGATACATCTACTGTGCAGACTGCAGGGCTAAAAGCGATCACCCTAGCCACCCGGATCATAAGGGTCCAGAAGTGCTGCAGCAAAAAGTATAATATCTTTCCTGCGTAGCTCAAATAGTGACCCAAGCAGCGTGTCTGTCTCTGCAGAGGCAATCCGGTCATGACTCGGCAGGGAAAGGCAATTAGGCAGGTCGTAATCATAAATTGTATGACTGTGTCTCCACACAGACTCCGGTTCACTAAATGGCTCTGTGGAGGCTCCTCTCTTATGTTCACCTGCAGAGTCGCAGCCCATATGGCTGCAGTCCGGCGACAACAAAAACAATCTTCGGCTCCGGGCTTCAAGAGGTATGGATACCTGTTTGGTATTTACAGGAAGCTCTTTCTTTACAAGCGGGTAGATAGGACTCTGTTCTGAGGCGCCTGCTGCATCTCTCTGAGCTGGGCTATTGCTGGACAGGGAATGACCCGTAAAGATACTAGGTGTCTCAGTGATGTCAGATATAGAGTCCGGATATAGAGTCCGGTAGCCACTCCTTTAGCTTGCAGGATCGATCTCTATAAGTGGATGTATTGGCACTTTCCACTTGGTCCTGTTCCAAAAGTTCACACTGCGTTACGGAAGCTCTTAGGTAGGATGATATGTCAGTGAACCTAATCGACATCTGAAAACTCAAGTCCTGCAGAGCAGCGTTAATGTCCGACCAGGTTTCCTTATTTTTTGGCGCCATGCCTGATGTAGGCCGCAAGAGCCTAGTTGTCTCCCAGCCAGTATGGGTGATCTGGTAAGGCGGCTGCCGTAGCAATAATTCACTGGAGTCTGCCGATTGAGTAGCAAGTATCCTGCAGGAGTTAGAATAGTTTCTGGGCTAAATCTCTGAGGGTTTAGTGCCAATTTACCACAAAATTTAAGAAATTGCAGCAGGAGCTCTCATAAACACGTCTCTCCTGCTCAGTTGCTGGCTCCGCCCCCCTGGGCCCCTCTTTTAACTGAACACCCATCTTAAGCCCTATAGCTTGTTGTTTTGTCAAAAAATTTCCAGGTCTAAAGGCATCAATAAGTATGAATTGCTGAAATATTAAATAAGTATAATAACAAAAGTATATATTAATAGCTTAGCTATACCAATTTCCTTTTGCCTTATATATTTATAAGAGGGTTATGTATAGATATATAATAAAGGTTCTCCATCAAAGATAGAGCAAGATAGAGCACGCTACTGGCCTGGTTAAATTGCTTCAATACTGTTAAAGTATCGATATGAGATGGTGTAGATGTGTTTAAGCTGATCATATATACATATATATATATATATATATATATATATATATATATATATATATATATATCCTTTTTGGGTATTTGGTTAGGATATCTGAATAAGGAACTTATACCCATAGTGTTTTTGCAGGTGAAGTAATCAGTAAATTATGTGCAGAATAATAAGCGGTACATAAAAAAACAGGTGGAGATAGGGTCAGTTTATTAGTGGAGACAGGGGGGAAAACGCTGTCCTTTCATTGAATTGTCTCTATCCTAAGGAAAAGTTGATCTATTTAGACTAAAGAGGGGTTTTTATATTCTCTAGAACTTTTGTGTTTTTCTATTTTGCATCCTGTTGGGTATATTGTGTATTGATAATTTCTTTTGGAATCAGTAATATTAGTGAAACTATGCCTCCTAAGCAAACAAAGGATAGGAAACCTAGAAGAAGTTTTGGTGTAATAGATTCAGACCAATTAGAGAAAAACCCTATCATGAGTCAACATATCGATACAGAAAGCCTTGTCAAACAAATTTCCGATATTTTCTTACCTCAATTTGACAATTTAAAAAAAAAGAGATAATATTACTGTCTAATGAAATCAAACAATTCTCACATAGGTTGACTGAGATGGAATCTAGAATATCTGATATAGATGATCGGCAATTCAGTCAACAGCCTCATTGGACTCTCAAGCTAAATTAATGCATACACTTCAACTCTGAGTTGAGGACTTGGAAGACAGGTCCAGGAGAAACAATTTAAGATTTATAGGGTTTAATGATCCGAAAGGATTTACTGATATAATGGAACTCATCTCATTTCAGCTACCTAAAGCATTAGGATACCCTATAGAACATCTACCGATTAAAATTGAGAGAGTTCATAGACTGGGCCCGGTTATTTCAAAAGATGGTACCCCTAATGCACGCAGACCAATTATAGCAAAATTCTTGGACTTTCAAGATGTCTAAAGTTCTGATGCTATATCGGAAAAATTACCCCTTCAAATTTAACAACAAACTAATCCTGATTTTTCAGGATTTTTCAGTTGAAACAACGACTAAAAGGAAAGAAATTTCCCCCTTTTGTACTCAGCTGATTGAACTGGGTATAAAAACCAACCTGATATATCCCGCTAAACTGAAAATTGTGTAACGATGAGACAATAGTCATTGATAATCCAGAAGAGGCAAAACACTTTATTAAAAAGGTCAAATTACAAAGGGAAAAAATACAATAGGTTTAATGTCATTTTTGACAGAATGTTTTTTTTTTTCTTTGCAATACTCATTTAACACAAATGAGACGTAGAATGTTATACAAGCAAGAGAGACTAGGCTGTATTTGTATGTTTGTTTTGAATTACTTGGTTGTTTGTTTTTATTTGTTTTTTTTTTCTCTCTCTCCCCTCCATTTCGCTAAATTCCCGATTAAATGTTGTTTTAACTCAGATATGTATATGGTCGTGGCCAGTTTAGAGAGAGGCTAGATGATAAAACCACTTAATGTAAGCTCTTTGAATGTGGGAGGTATTTTCCCCTGATATTGCTCTTATTCAAGAGACACGCCTTAATGAGAAGGAAGTTGGCAAATTAAAGATGGGTTGGATCGGAGAAGTAATAGCCACTCCAGCAATAGGCAGAAAAAGAGGAGTGGTGTGTTTGTTCAAAAAACATCTAGATTACAAAGTCATTTCCAAGTCGGTGGATAGAGAAGGGTAGGTTTTTAATATTGAGAGTTAATCTACAAGGACTCAATTTAACAGTCTGCTCTATTTATGCGCCAAATTAATATTGTCCGATTTTCTGGGATAATCTGTTTGCTAAGCTTATAGAGCATATAGATACCCAAATTATAATAGGAGGTGATTTCAACAGAGTATTTAACCCCTATCTGGATAGGTTAAGAAAATCTAAGAGTGCTAGGTATTTCAGGGAGGCAAAAAGTCTTGGCAGTTTCACCAAAAATCTTAAGTTGAGGGATGTATGGAGGATTCAGCACCCTGATGAGAGAGCCTTCACTTGTGAATCAAAGACATATAAGAGCTTTTCAAGAATAGATATGATATTAATAAGCAAATCTTTACTGGGTGCAGAGATTTCATCTGATATTTCAAATATTATGGTTTCGGATCACGCAGTTATCTCTATTTCAATTGGCCGCGTAAATTCTCATTCAGAGAATAAAGCAAGTTTTTTCTTTCCCTCCTATCTTATATCAAACTTTAAATTCAGAAACTGGCTACTCTCTAAATGAAAAGAATACGTATTTTTTAATAGGAGTTATCTGTCAAAGGTTGAAACTTTTTGGGAGACTGCTAAGGCGTTCCTTAGAGGACAAATTAAGGCATATATGAGTGCTAGAAAAAAGAATCTGAGTCAGCTATCCAATCAGTTAAAAAATATATATATAAAATATTTAGAAAACTCTTCAATGGTGAATTGGCAAAAATATCAGGAGGCAAAAACAGAGAGAGAAGTTTTTTTGAATCAGCAGATTTTCCAAAAAGATACTAGCAATAAAGTTAGATACAGCAGGTTTACATCAGAGACTGCTAAATTATTAGCTAAATTAGTTAAAAGCAGAAGGAATAATAACTATATTGGGGCCATTAAGTTAAACGGTAAAAGGTATACGTTGCCAAAAGATATATTAGCTAATTTTCATTCTTTTTATGAGAAACTTTATTCGGCTGGTAAAATTGATTTAGAAATACAGACCAATTTTTGGAATAAAATTGTTACGCCCAAGATTAATTCAGTCCAACTGGAGGCCTTAAATAAAGAAATAACAGTAAATGAAATAATACAAGCTATTAAATCTGCTTCCTGTGGCAAAGCCCCAGGCCCAGATTTAATTCCTATAGAATTTTACAAAATTTTACATGAGGACATTAGTCAAGTATTGGTGCGTCTATATAATAGTTATTTTATTAAAAATACCCAGCCTTCAAGATATTTTACAGAAGCTAATATTACGTTAATATATAAAAAAGATAAGGACATAGAAACAATGGATGCATATCGTCCTATTTCCCTGCTCAACGCAGATTACAAGATAATGGCTAGTATCTTAGCGGACAGATTAAAGGGGGTCCTAGAAGATATAAGTCACCCAGATCTGACAGGGTTTATGCCAGGGAGGACGATTCAGAAAAACACCAGGACTGCGATGTTCCTCATTGAACTGATGCTTCATAATCAGAAAGATAAAAGAGATAACCATGCCGATTTTGCCCTTTTGACGGTCGATGCCGAAAAGGCATTCAACTCTATTTCATGGAACCATCTATTCACCACTTTGAACAGGTTTGGGATATCGGGAACTTTGCTAACTACATCAAACTAATATATCAAAATCCAATATCTTACATTAAGATGAATGGGATAACATCATCTAGTCTCTGTCTCCAGAAAGGAACTAAACAGGGTTGCCCATTATCACCACTCTTGTTCAACATCTCTCTAGAACCCCTGGCAATTCTGTGTAGAGAAAAATTAGAAGGAATTATGCTAGGAAGTAAAAAAATTACAATGTCAATGTATGCAGATGACATACTATTTTATATAAGCAATACAAGGAAAAATATACCATGTATTCTAGAGATAATTAAGGAATTTAGTAGTTTCTCTGGTTATAAAATTAATGTGGACAAATCAGAAATATTATGGATTATCAAAAAAAGAAATAGTCTACTGTCTAACCCATTTAAACAGGTATTTTCCAGAATTCTGTATCTTGGAATAATCCTTTCAAAAAATCCGGCAGAATGGTATAAGCTGAACTATGATCCCATTTGGCAGAAATGTATACATTTGCTAAAAAATTGGGCTAAATTGCCTCTCTATCAGCTAAAGTAACTATTGTTAAAATTATGTTGTTCCCTAAAATTCTTTTCCTGATACAGAATATTCCTGCCTTTATTCCGGCTAAAGACATACGGGGAGTTTAACTCACAATGTATACAATTCTTATGGGGGAAGGGAAAACCACGAATAGCTCTAAAAAACTTGGCTCATATGAGAATAGACGGAGGGTTAGCCCTCCCAAATTTGAAATTTTATAATTGGGTAGGTTTAGCTAAAAATGCGTTAGACTGGTTATCAGGTAAGGAATATACTACCAATTACAGAAACGAGGAGAGTGCAGTTTTGCTGTTATGCCTTACGGCGCTTCTACACTTCCCTGTGACAAAACGATCCGATAGAATAAGTTTTCAATACACAGTGCATAACATTATATTGGCATGGAAGAGAATATGTCAGTCGTTAGCCTCAGAATCAAGAATGTCTAAATATTTACAGATACAAGGGAATCCACAATTTATTAGTGGTTTCGAAACAACTGTCTTTAATGGAATAGGAAAGGACTTACCAAAATTATTCAATTAATAGATAAACAATTTAAAACTGTCAAGACTTTTGACTCCCTAGTAAGAGAGTTTAATTTAAAAAGAACACATTTTTTCGCTTATTTACAAGTGCGTCACTTTATTGATGTTAATAAATTTATGGATCCAAAGGCAAGCATCTCAGCCCCTCTTGAATCGAGTATCAATCTATACCAAGCAGGGAAATATTCAATCTCATATCTTTATCAAAAATTAATCACCACAGAGGCATGGGTGAAAATAGCAGGTTTATTTATGAAATGGAGCAAGGATTTTGAAAACTTAGCATTTGAACGATTTAAAGGAAGTTTTACACATATCTTGGAATATACGCGAGTGATATCATTCAGAGAATCTCATATAAAGTTATTAAATAGAGCCTATCTGACTCCATGGTGGATCTCTAGATGGAAGAGACAAGAAACAGCTAAATGTTCTAGGTGTGGCGCTCTGGAGGCAGATCTGTTACATGTTTTTTTTTTATTATCCCAAGATAAAACAATATTGGTGCAAAGTTGAGTTCTGGCTTAATAGGTTTCTAACACCTAGAATTAAGTTCAAGATAGAAGATATTTTTTTCTTGGTGTCAGAAAAAGGTAGAACCAATAAACAGCTAATAAATACAGCTCTATTAGTGGCTAGGCAGCTGATCTTATGTAACTGGAAAGGAAAAAATGTGCCAAGTTTTATAGCTTTCACTAGCAATATGATCATGCAACTTATAGCAGACAGTAAAGATCCTACGATTCTTAAGGATAAACATCTTAAATCTTTTTTGGCCAAATGGGAACTGGTAATAGCCTACTTACCCGAGAACCTACAAAAACAGGTTCTATCGCATCTATCCTTTTTCAGCAGTTACTACTAACAGATAGATATAGACATCTGGGAAGAGGGGTTAATAGTGGAAATTATGGCTAGATGTTGGTGGGGGCCATAGGTTGGAGGGGAGAGAGAGTATTATCTTAGTTTTTGTCCTCTTTTTTATTTTTTTTTATTTTTTTTATGTTTTGTCTGTTTGTAGGACTGTTTGGGCTGTTCTGGCCGTTAAGGTGTTACGATTAGTTCATATATACTGGGCAAATAAAATTCTCCTCTTTGTTTTTTTTTCAGAATTAAGTTAAAAATAACATGAGAAGATTGGAGTAGGAATGTGGCCAGTACACGATTGTTAATGATATGTTAATTAACTATTAAGTCAGGTCATATGTGATGATAAATCTCCAAGAATTAGGGACTTTTTGTTTTCCTTTCTCTGCTATTTCTTCACCGGGAAAAAAAAAAAAAGTGGGGCAAGAAGGGAAGAGAAAGAGGGGAGGAGAAGGGAAAAGGGAAAAATTGTATGTATATTTTGCCATATGAGATTTTGTTATGTCTCTTCTCTGTTCTTGGTTCTGTTTGTAATATGAGATCTTTATTTTGTTGGAGATATTACTTTGAATAAAAATAAAGAAAAAATATTGTAAAAAAAAAAAAAAAAAACAAGGGGCCATAAATAGAGCACATGAGACAGAAAGAAGTACTTTGTTGAATTATTAGAAAACTGAACCCCTAAATTTGCAAGCAAATAGGGAGTATAACATAGCCTTTATAACAGACTACAGTGAGAACCATCTAGCCATTAAGAAAATAAACATTGGCATATATTAAAAGACTCATTAATAGGTGATGCCCTGTCAAATAAACCTAAGATGATATTCAGAAAGGCCAGAAACCTTAAACAGATACTGGCTCCTAGTGAACTGAAAAGAGACAATACAGGTTTAGTTGAGAGGGACCTGAAAGGGAAGAATATAAGTGGTTTCTTTCCATGCCACACATGCAGAGCCTGTAGATACAGTACAAAAAGTTAAACCATCGTTTTACCAAGAACTGAAGATACTTTTAATATCAAAGAAAAGATCAGATGTTCCCAAAAAGGGGTCGTATATATAATAAAATGTTTGTGTAATCTATTTTACATTGGTGAAACCACCAGAATCTTGGGAAATAGAATAAGAGAACACCAATATAGAAAAAGGCAACCTTGATACACATCTGTACAAACACTTTAGAGAAGCACATAATAATATTAAACACTTCCAATTTTGGGGTATATGCAAAGTAAAAGGGGAGGCAATTTTGAAACTAAGCTTTTAAAGGAAGAATCAGAAATTATATATAAACTTGATACCCTTTTTCCTAAAGGGTTAAACTCGGAACTGGACTTGTCACCCTTCTTGGGAGTTTAGTTTATCCAAACATATCCTTTTTTTTCCATCTACCAAATATGTGTAATTAGTATATATATATATATATATATATATATATATATATATATATATATTCCTTACTTTAAGGTAATTTTATTGTAAAATTGGAAAAATCCAACCATTTTTTATTTTCCGTTTGCATATATGTAAGCAGTTGATTAATTTGACAGATAATACATTGTGAATGATTGTTAGATACAATTCAATATATAAGGTACAAAAAGCTGTCGAAAATAAGACATCTAGTAAATTAACTTGCTGAAATGTTTCATTACAAGAAAAATAAAAAAAATACAATTCTCTAAATATTTTCTATACCACCTTTAACCCTTTAACTCTGGTGCTAATGACGGCTCAGAGCCGTCATGAGCATTCTCCCACCTTGAGGGAAATCTGAGGGCTCCTAACTGCTCCTACCCCGGCGATCATGCCTGTAGAGTTACAGGCATCACCTGGGCTTCATGTGATGCGCAGTGACGTCACGTGCAATGACGTGATGACGTCGCCGCGCAACTTTATTTATACTTAACAATGTTAAGTATAGGAGGAGGGGGCATGCTGCTTAAAAGCCTGTATCTCAGGCATCTAAGCAGCTACAGAACCCCAAGACCCACTATAGGAAAGGTAATCGCCTAACCTTTTCAGTAGTGTAAGTCTTGGGGTTCTGTAAAAAACAAAACAGTTTACATTTTTTTTTCAAAATTTTTTTTTTTTTAAACTTAGAAAATATTAGCACCCAGGTGGGAAAGTGCTTAGCACTCAAAGGGTTAAAATACATTTTTGCAAAATTATTTTATACCACCTTAAGGAGCGTTTAACTAAGTATCATGAGTCCCAAAGAATTAGAAGACTTTTGACACCACCTTAAAGAACATTCAAAAGAACCATCTGATTGAGTCTGCCGTCCTCACTGAAGTTTCAATACCGTCCAGAACTTGGATACAGAAGCCGTTACACTGGAGGAAGAGGGGTGAGTGAGATTACTCCAAATTGTCTCCAGAAGGCGAGTGTTTGTTCCAATCCTTGCTCGGTTTATAATCTGCAGAGCAGTTTCCACAAAGCATACTATACAGCATGAACTTTTAAAGAGGTCATTTATATGATGAAAGATTTGTATGTTTCTTATTATCAGGAAAATATGAAATACTGTTTATCCTGCTGAAGTTCGCTTTAGTGTGGTGTCCGGTGTTCAACCTTCAAAGCAGTTTTCTATACGGTGTACTATAATTGCATGAACTTTAAAGAGGTCATTTATGTTATGACTAACCATTTGTAGCTTCATATTATCCAGGGAAATATGACACACTGATTACCCTGTTGAGATTTGATGCATTGCTGCAACATTATATAACGCTGAAAAACTATACAGCATTCTCAATTGGATACAAATACATAAATCTTCATCATTGGGAATTAACGTCTAAGGACACATTTTATTACAAGGATCCAATTGGGACTCAATATCATTGTATTATTATTTTTTCATTTTTTTATATCTTATTTTTTATATTCAATTTTTCTCTTGTTTTTAAGGTGGTATAATATATTTTAAAAAAAATTGATTTTACCTACATTTCCATTTTCATATATTGCACAATTGCTTTTTAATTGTAAGGGAGACGTTCCTTTTATCATCTCATTCATACTTTTATTACCATTAAAAATAAATACAATTTCATAAGAAATACCTCTTATTGCATGTATTTTGACATTTTTTTATTGCGTTACAAAACTTGACTAATAGTCCTAAATCAGTGTGTCTGTTACATCAAGCTATCTAGCGCCATCCTCTGTAGCCATTGTATTTTTTTCATATTCTGTATCCACTTTGAGGGAGGTGGTCTGGGAGCAGCAATGGTGTAACTTTGGGCTCAGTGCGGTTCTTAGTCCTGTTTGTATCTGAAATGTTTAGTAGCCTCAACGTATTATTTCAAAGCTCTTACCACATCCAAAGAATGTAAAGACCTTTTAAGAGTATTCTTAGGATTAGGACACAAGGAAGGAACAATAATTTCCCTGTTGATATTAGAATTCACAACTTTAGGTAAAAATAAATTTAGATAAAAAACGGCTTTATCTGGATGAAAAATCAGATAAGGATACTCACAAGAGAGCAGACAATTCAGAAACTCTTCTAGAAGAAGAGAGAGCCAAAAGAAATAACACTTACCGAGAAAGTAGTTTAATATCCAAAGAATGCATAGGCTCAAAAGGAGGAGTCTGCAAAATCTTTTAAACCAAATTGAGATTCCAAGGAGGAGAAATTGATTTAACAGGTTTGATACGAATCAAAGCCTTAACAAAACAGTGAATATCAGGAAGCGTAGCAATCTTTCTATGAAAGAAGACAGAGCAGAGATTTGTCCTTTATTTCAGTATTTGCAAACAAACCTTTGTCCAAGCCATCCAGAAGAAACTGTAGAATCCTAGGAATTCTAAAAGAATGCCAAGAATAATCATGAGTGGAACACCATGAAATATAGGTTTTCCAAACCCTATGATAAATCTTCCTTGAAACAGACTTACGAGCCTGTATCATAGTGTTAATTACTGAGTCAGAGAAACCTCAATAACTAAGAACTAAGCGTTCAATTTCCATGCCTTCAAATTTAGAGATTCAAGATCCTGATGGAAAACTGGGCCTTGAGACAGAAGGTCTGGTCTTATAAGAAGTGACCAAGGCTGGCAACTGGACATTCGGACAAGGTTCACATAACAAAACCTGTAAGGCCATGCTGGTGCTATCAGAAACACATAAGATTGTTCCATTATGATCTTGGAGATCACCTTTTGGAAGAAGAAGCAGAGGCAGAAAAATGTAAGCAGGTTGGTAAAACCAGGGAACTGCTGGAGCAGCCATCATTTCCGCCTGAGGATCCCTGGACCTGGAAAGGTATCTGGGAAGTTTCTTGTTCAGACAAGAGGCCATCAGTTCTATTTCTGGAAGACCCCCACAGCTGTACAAGTTGAAAAAACACATCTGGATGGAGACCACTCCCCCGGATGTAGAGAATGACAACTGAGATAATCCGCTTCCCAATTGTCTACACCTGGGATATGAATTGCAGATATTTGACAAAAGTTGGAATCCGCCCAAGAAAGTATCAGATAAACGTCTTTCATTACTAAAGGAATGCTAGTCCCCCCTTGATGATTGACATATGCCACTGTTGTGATATTGTCTGTTTGAAAACAAATATAAAGTTCTCTCTTCAACAGAGGCCAAGCCTGAAGAGCTCTGAAAATAGCATGGAGTTCTAAAATATTGATTGTTAACCTCGCCTATTAAGGATTCCAAACCCATTGTGCTGTCAGAGACCCCCAGACAGCTCCCCAACATGTAAGACTTGCATCTGTTGTAATCACAGTCCAGGAAGGACGAGCAAAGGAGGCCCCTTGAACAATAAGGTGATGGTTTAACTACCAAGTCAGAGAGAATTGAGTGTTGGGATTTAAGTATATCAACTATGAATATCTGAGTATAATCCCTGCACCACTGGTGCAACATGCAAAGCTGTAGAGGTCTTATATGAAAACGAGCAAAGAGGATTGTGTCCGATGCAATTGAGAGACCTAAACATTCCATGCACATAGCCTTTGAAGGGAATGATAGAGACTGAAGGTTTAGACAAGCTAAGACCAATTTAATTTTTCTGTTAAATTCAGTGTCCATGACTCTTTCTCTGGAAACCCAAGGAGGTGACCTTTGTATGAGGAATCAAGAAACTCTTTGGTAAATTGATCCTCCAACCATGTCTTTGAAGAAACATTAGTTGTTTTGTGTGAGATTCTGCTAAATGAAAAGATTGAGCTAGTACCAAGATATCGTACAAATAAGGAAATGCTGCAATACCTTGCTCTCTGATTACAGATAGAAGGGCACCGAGAACCTTCTAGAAAATTATTGGTGCTGTTGCTAGGCCAAATGGAAGAGCAACAAATTGGTAATGCTTGTCTAGAAAAGAGAATCTCAGAAAACTATAGTGGTCTGGATGAATCAGAATCTGAAGATAAGTGTCCTGTAAGTCTATTGTGGACATGAAATGGCCTTGCTGAACAAAAGGCAGAATAGTCCTTATAGTCACCATCTTGAAAGTTGGGACTCTTATGATTTAAAGTTTTCAGATCCAGGATTGGTGTTAAAGAATCTTCCATCTTTGGGACAATTGATAGATTTGAATAGAAACCTAATCCCTGTTCCTGCTGAGGAACTGGTACAATCACCCCTGAAAGCTCTAGGTCTGAAACACTTCAGAAAAGTCTGAGCCTTCACAGTGTTTGTTGGAACATGAGTAAGAAAGAATCTTCTCATGGGAGGTCTTATTCTGAAACCTATTTGATACCCTTGAGAAACAATATTCTGAATCAACTTATTTTGGACAGAATCTGTCCAAATGTCTTGAAATAACTTTAGTCTGCCCCCCAGCAGAAGAACTGGTTTGAGGGCCACACCTACATGCAGTCTTAGGGGCTGGATTTGGTTTCTTATAAGGTTTAGATTTATTCCAATTCGGAGATGGTCTCCAATTAGAGCCAGAGGCCTTAGGGGAAAGAGAGGTTTTTTGTTCTCTATTCTGACGAAAGGAACGAAAATGATTGGGAGCTTTAAATTTACCCTTAGATTTCTTGTCTTGGGGCAGAAAAACTATCTTACCCCTCCAGTGATAGTGGAGATAAAAGAATCCAATTGAGAACCAAACAAATTATTACCCTTAAAAGATAGAGATAATAATCTAGATTTAGAGCCCATGTCAGCATTCCAAGATTTAAGCCATAAAGCTCTTCTAGTTAGAATAGCTAAAGACAGATTTGACATTAATCTTAATGACATCAAATATAGCATCACAAATTAAATGATTTGCATGTTGTAGTAAAAGAAAAATGCTAGATAGTTCAGGATCTGATAACTGCTACGCTAAAACTGTCCAACCAAAAAGTTGAAGCAGCAGCAACATTAGCCATAGAAATAGCTGGTCTAAAAATATAGCCAGTATGATCTAAGGAAAGATTAAAGCTTCCTATCTAAAGGATCCTTAAAAGAAGTACTATCTTCCATAGGCATAGTAGTACGTTTGGCAAGAGTGGAAATAGCCCCATCGACCTTGGGGACCTTTTCCCAAAACTCTAAACTAGCCACAGGTAAAGGATACAACTTCTTAAACCTAGAAGAAGGGTTAAAAGAGGTACCAAGTTTAGACCATTCTTTAGCAATCATATTGGAGATAGCATCTGGAATAGGAAAAAATTCAGGAGTAACCTTAGAAGTCAAACCAGCCAAACCAGTACTGAAACATATCTGCAGAGGACATGGTAGAGGAGTATAATGTCGATCTGTAAAGGGAGGCAGCAGATGAATCCCCGGGACCGAAATTTACAGAGAGCCCTAGAATAGATTTCCCATTGGCGAATACACAGTATCATCAGGCAATTCTTCCTTCACATCCCTGAGACAAACACTGTAATTAGAGAGGAACTGGGCTTCAATATGCTTAGAAGCGCCTTTCACAGAAGAAATCAAGCACATCATGCTTCACCACCTCCTAAGGAGGCAAAGTTTGTAAAACTGAGGTATGAGTGAGGTGGGAGGTGTGTTTATAGGCATTTGAAGTTTGGGAAACTTTACCCCCCTCCTGGTAGGAATGTATATCTCATACGTCACTAGCTCATGGATTCTTGCCACCTATATGAAAGAAAAGATGAATCATGACGAGAACATATTATTGAAAACCATAAATAACATTACATTTATTAATTTTGTAATATGTTAGTCTAATCTTAATGTTACTTAATACCTATCTATACACAAAAAGAAGACAAGGGCTGGGACCTGTATAGATAGAGACAATTATCAATAATATTGCATTCTCTATTAATACCTGATGGATAAAGTGTATGCAATTTTAGGATCCAGAACAGTTTATTTTTCTCTAGAATCTTTAATTTGTTACCTTCTCTAAGAAAAAGGTACGGCCACATCAATTGCTTGTAACGATAAATTAGCAACATGAGTAAAATGGAAATTGTTAAAATGGTTTGCTACTGTAGAATCTTTGTCATTTTTAACGTCTGACGTGTTTGTTGAATCTTGTTCTAACATGATGTGTAGTTTTGCCAACATACTGACAGTGGCAAAAGTTGCATGTTAAAAGATACAGATACACAACAAATCACCTCAAACTTGCTTGTTCAAGATGATTGACTGGCCCTGCTCTCATGCAATTTGTTTCCCAAGAGCAGGGGCAAGATTGAACAACAAACCTCTTCTGCAATCTTAAATTTTACCAAGTGGTGATTGCCTGTGAACAGGTTCTATGCTTGAAAACCTGCATCTTGATACATTTCCCAGTTAGACATGCTAGTATTAGTCTGGGTTTGATGGTGAAAGGGAAAAGAGGTCATCCAGGTTTGGTATGTTATGCATAAATTAACCACTATAGTGCGAATAAATCAGATTAACAGTATAAAATTTGATGTGAGAATGGAAATCTATTTTCTCTTTCATTCTAGATAAAACATTTATCTATAGCTGCTTTAACACATCACTAACATTTTGTTAAAAAGCAGTAATGGCAAAGTATATAATTTCTTGGGGGACTTTTCTTAAAAAAAAAAGAAAAAGCACTTTCCTTTTTGGGGAAAATACATAGCCTTGAATATATACTAGCTCGTAAGTTAGGTCGCCCTCTGCTAGTATTCCTGTTCAATCACCCCTTGACTTTACTGCTTATGTAAGCATTCTGTGTTTGACATTATATAAAGTTGTGCAAAACCCTTCATCCACAATCTCTAGAAGCTCCAACACTAGTGCGAATGGTGTCACACTATAGTCTTACAAAACTTGTATTATTGTAAGGTAGGAAATATTACATTTTTTATGATAGTTTTATTGACATATGAGGAAAAAAAAATACATTTATTTACCTTATGCTCTACTTTAACCCCACCCCCTTGTATTGGGGTCACATCTATTATCTTTCCTTATAATTCAGTTTTTGTGTTCTGGGCTTTGGTCTGCCTTTTAAAATGCTTCTAACTGTTTTAATTGGAGATATATGGCTGTCTTAAACATGGTGACATACTGAGCACTTTCCCTCCCTTTTTAAAAAATAATGGGCTGTGTGTAATACCACAAAGGCAACAAAAAAACAGCGGACTTCCTGTAAGTATTACCGATCTGATAATTATACAGTTCTATTTTTTATTTTTTTTTGCAAATTATCTTTATTTTTCTTCTTGTTATTATTGGTTCTGCCTAATTTTTTTAATCTTTCCCCATTTTTTTTTTAATATTGATACAATTCTAATAAAACTATTAAACTAAAATTTAAAAAAAAAGTGTGCACTGGTCTTTTTTTTTTTTTACAACTTTATATAATGACCACGTATTCTCCTTCTATAGCAAAAAAACAAACAAACTTTAAAATGTGTCAGTTTTATTTTGTTAATAAAAGCTTTACCATTTTTACACACAGCGTAATGATACAAACATTACAAAGTTTTGTTGTTCCAGCAAAATGGTATACATTCATATGCTAGTTTCAAACATACCCTGGGCTATATTTAGGTATACTGTAAGCTAGCAATAATAAAATTGAATGACAGTACAAGTTTGTGGGTGGTAAACCTTTCTGTCCCCAAATTATAGCTAAAATAGTATTTATTCTTTGTCTGAAAGTAATATATGCAACAACTACAATGTGAATAAATAAAAAAACAGCAGTAGATAATTAGGAAATGTATTAACGCCTGTATATAGAGTAACATACAATTGTTACTAAACAGCGGTCCTTAGGTTCTTTTCTATTTGCAAATTATATTAAAAAATTAATATTCATAAACTCATGACATTTTTTAGATGGATGCAAGTTCTTGAAGGAATGCGGCATAAAGTTTTGTACCTTCAATGTAATTGTACCTGAGAAACAAAAGAAATACAATTGGTTTTAAGCATCTTACTATTAGATAATAAATTGCTAATCCTCTCCAATACAAATGTAAATGATAAAGTGGTTGGTGTGAACAGAGTTTTCCATAATTATACAAATATAGATTCTGACAGCTCAAGACCCATATTTATGAAGTGCTTACAAAAATCACTCCTGAATCTGCTACCTTCCATTTCACATGACCACTTGTTCTGGTATTAGTTTTCTTTTTATCCCTTTAAGCCAGGGGTGTCCAAACTTTGCTCTCCAGAGGTTTTGGAACTACATTTCCCATGATGCTCAGCTAGATAAAATGCTGGCTGAGCATCATCGGAAATGTAGTTCCAAAACCTCTGGAGAGCAAAGTTTGGACACCCCTGCTTTAAGCTATAACTTTTAAGGAGCAAGGTTATTTTCTATCTCAAAAAACTAAGTTTTCTTTGGCACTTGGCCTATGTCCTGGGCTGTGAGAAACAGACTAGGTCAACTAGATCCTTGAAATGTCTAGACATGTATTTATGTCAACAATTTGAATTAATTTGTTTTGTTTTGTAAGTACACAATGTTTGTTTTGTCTAATTTTCTACAGTTTTGTTTCCTCTTGTTTGTTCAGGAAAAATCTTTGAGTGAACCCTGCAGGACAAACACTTGTATATTAGTTGCATATACAAAAATAGAGAAGTGCTCAACCTGGGAATGATCAATAGCATAATAGCCTTATTCTATGGCTAGTTACCACCCTAGGAGATGCCTCTTTTTGCTCAACATGTTTCTTTTTTATACATGCAAATTATGACCTTAAGGTAAGTCTCCCTAAGGGTATTAAGGGAAACCAGACGTGGATCTGTTGCTCAGTGTGTCTAGAGGGATATGGCTGCACTTCACTGATGAGGCCTATACTAGGCCAAAACGTATGTCTGTGGTTTTGCAGATTCTGTCATTCAGAGAGGGATTGCCTGGCATTTCAGGGCTGGACTGATTACTACAGGAAAGTTCCCTGTAAAAGGCACATATTGAGCAAAAAGAGGCTGCTCCTAGGATGGTCACTAGCCAAAGAAAACAGGCTATTGTTTGTTTCCAGGTTGAGCTTCAATCTTTTTATATTTGTATATAAGTTGTTATATATTATGGGTGCCCAGAGTTTACAGAGATAGGATCTACTTTTCTATTTATATATTCATTTTGTCAGTGCGCATGAATTTAAAAAAAAATCTGAAATTACAAGGATTTAGCGGCAGTAATTATTAATTTTGTGCTGAGTCACAATTTTCGTAAAATACCTGTTTATTTACTCTAAGGCCACTAGAAACAAATGCTATATATATATATAATCCGAGGATATATTTGTAGTATTGCACACGGGAAAAATGAGAAATCACACAATATTAATAAGCCTACTGATCAGCCCTTCTAAATCTGACATAAATGTTAATTACATACTGTTTTGGTTTTAACTACATTTTAAGACACAACTTACTTGCTTATCTTTTCATTCTGTCCATGAGGAGCATCATCAGGTCCACCAATTCCAAGTAACATTACACTTTTCCCTATTACATCTTCAAAATTTTTAGCAATTGGAATTGTTCCACCTGCTCTGATCATGTCAGCATTTACTTTGAACACTAGAGGGCAGAAAAACACAGTCAAATCAGAGGTGTTAGCATGTTTAGTGTTTCCTTATTTCACTTTAATCTATGACACTAGTGTAAAGATTTACGCAATTACTGAACTTAGGCAAACATTTGTGATACTTTGTAATACCACAACTCATTCTGATTCACTAAAATCAATAGACATCAAGGTAGAAACATATTTAGAAAATATGGATGTGACACAAACTTTTAATTACAGTAATCAGAACACGGAGTCTACTTAACTTGTCTTTGGAATAACACACAATATAATCAGTCACATAGCATGTATTGTCCTACAATAAAGACAAGAGGAAAACATGAAAAATGAGAGTAAGAAAAAAATAATTTTATGCAAGATGAAGAGACAGAAATTGAGGATAAAGGCACGAAAGAGTGAAGAGAGACAAAAAAAAGAAAAACAGAGGAGAAGGCGAGTTTGGTGGAGAGTGAATGAGGATAAGATAGGTGAAATGAAGATAAATACTAAAGAGGAAGCAAGATGAATTACAAAGGATGGACAATGAAAAACTGAAGTAAGAGAGAGAAATATGAAAGGGCAGATAAAGAGAACATTGGTGATCTTAAAGGGGTCCTTTGTGGTCTTTATTGGTTCAGTAGGGTCAGCACGAACACTTCTATACCGGTTAATTATCCTGTCCAGTGATAAAGGATAGTAATGTTTTTCAAGATAAATATGAGCGATCTGAATGACCTACAATGAGTAGAATCTTTTAAGTGTCTTAGGAGGTGACATTAAAATATTGAGAGCCACAGATGGGATGTTTGAGTTTACTCTCTTATTTCCCCTAGCTCGTTATATGTAAATAAAGCAACACAAATGGTCATACTCTGGAATACTTATGGAACTTCAATTTTCAGCATATGAGAGCCATATTTGTCTTATACTGGGTCTGCATGTTTGGCACAAAATAGGTTAATGCCTATGAGTATTTTATGAGATTAATAAGAACTCCTTTTTTGACTGCTTTCAGAGCAGCTGTATATTGTATTGTCGCTCATTCATATCCACAGTTTTGCTCCTAACAACATGCTTAATTTAATTGTATTGGTTCTCTTCCATTCAGAAAATGTGTTTTCTAAGTAGTTTGTTACCTAAAAACAGAAATGACTGTTTTTTTTGTGTGTAAACAATGCCTAAAATTTACAACATAGCAACTATTGGCAGGGCCCTGTACCCATGTACCCCAGGGCCTATTTAGTCAGTACTAATATTAAATGTAGCTCAAATTATCATGCAATCAAAGTATGCTAAATTATGCAATTGATATGTACTTTTCACTGTAAGAGCAATAAAATTGTGGAACTCATTACCAAAGGAGATAGTGAATGCCAATACCTTAGATACAGTATATTTAAGAATGGTGTGGATACTTTTCTTGCTAGAAACAGAATTCATGGATATGATTGCTTGTGTTAAATGGGTTACATTTTAATGGGATTAATTTAAGCTCAACTAGACCTTTTTTGTAAGTATATTAGATTTGTATAGGTTGAACTCGATGGACTTTGGTCTTTTTTTCAACCTCATTTACTATGTTACTTCGGATAGCTTACGTAACATTTATAAATAACAGATATTGGATATTGTTATAATATTGCAAAGCATTACACTGGCCCCACCTGGCTAATTTATAATACCATGCATATAACAAACTTTTATGTTGAGAACATTGCCTATGTTTATAGCACTGCAGAATCTCTTGGCACTCTACAAATAACTGATAATGATAATACAATTATCCTTACTAGACCCTATTATGCCTATCCCAAATACAAAAACCAAGACATTTAGAGGCACAGTATACCCTTAAATGTTCTCCCCTTTAATTTGTTTCAATGATCCATTTTACCTGCTGGAGTGTATTACATTGTTTACAAATAGTTTAATTTTACTTTATTTCAGCACTGGAAATATCTGATTGTGCCTGTGGTATCCCTACCTATACTTAAAGGGACAGTCTATACCAGAATTTTTATTGTTTTAAAAGATAGATAATCCCGACTTCCGTCTGAGGGAGGGGCTTGGTAGGACGTCTGCTGATGGCGTCCTAAGTGCTACACCGTTACACAGGCCCTTCTCAGCTTTCCACAGCCGTTGATGAGTTGCGCTCCCTGGCTAAAGATTGTGCACAGAGTGCTGGGAATCCCTTCCACATTGTGGAGCATCATCCGGATTGCGGGAAGTCCAATAGCCGCAATAGACTCGGTGGCTAGAGTCACTGGAGAAGCAAGCAGCCAGACTAAGACACAACGTTTTTTTGGCAAAGCAGAGCTCCCAGGACCCCGGTGACCGACAAGGAGGTGGTGCAGTCGCCAGTACCGGGATAGGAGATAACGCAAGTAACAAGCTTAGGAGCGGAGACCGGCAAGGCTAATTCACACAAAACAGAACGGACACCGGCAAGGCTAACAAACAGAAAACAGATAGACACGCCGGATAACCTCCCAGAACCCCAGGTACAAGATTGAAGCCAAGGTGAGATTGGAAGCTATTTTTTTGTACTTTGTCTCTGGCCAGCGGTACGCATTGGGGTAGGAGGTAGAAGATAGCCTGATGCTGTGTAAAGCATTTACTGCCCTGCTAAATGTATGCCTATTATAAAGGGTAACCATTTCAATGTGAACTGAACGTCTGACCCAAACAGCCAAAGCACTTAAAAAAAGTAAAGGAGGAAAAGCGGGAAGGAGGCTAAGTGCTGTCAAGTAAAACGCTCACCCTGTATTCCCTTTACTCACTCCCCTATCTATCTACTGCCATGGAAGCCATATAAAAACTGTGAGATAAGGACGGTATTTATTTCCTCTCCATAAAGTAATATACACTGAAACAGCAGAGGAAGGGAGAAGAGAGAGGAGAGGGGGAACTGAGGGAAGAGGGGAAGAAGGGGAGGAAGAGAAAAGAGGGGGAAAGAGATTATAATAGAGAAGAAGAAGGAAAAAGGGAGAAATGGTTAACGGACATTCAAGGATGAATATGATAGCTACATATGGGAACATTTATGTTGGCGAAGTAAAGGTGGAGTAGAGGCCTAAGGCTTCTGCTGGATTTTTAACTTCACTAGCAAGCTAGTGCTAAGGAATAGTAGCCAAAGGAAGCTTGCTGACCCACGGTCGGGCTCTCTGTGAAGCCTGTAAAAGGCCACGTCTGGCTGTAAAGGCGCTATAAATCTCACTGAGATAAGTTTTTCGGATATAAGCAACCCCTGGACATTCCAACCTGTATAGACATCTAAGAGAACTGGAATACAATAAGTTTATACAGTTGGATATTCTATGTATTACTATGTACTGATTAAGGCCTGTTCAGATGGGCTGTACTCTTGAATTGGAGCTGTGTGCTCTACTTTTTTCTGATACCTTTAATCAAATAGGATGCAAATTTTCTAAGTAATTATTTGGATGTGTGAGGTTGTTATCTATGTATTTATGCTAATATAAGGTTATGCTGTAATTACCTCTGTACGACTGATATATATAGCTATTGCAACCGAACCATAGAGAGAAAAAAAAGGAAAAAGGGAAAAAAAAATTAAAAAAAAATCAGATCGTTTATAAAACATGTATGCAAAGAAATTGTTGTTCCTAGGGCATTAGGAAAAGGGGAATAAAACAGAGCAGAGTTTATTAACATTATACAATGTTCAGGTCAACTTGTTAAATTTATTTTTCTCTGCTACTATTATATGCTATAGGTGACCAAACTCAAACATATAAGCTTATACAAAAACTATAAAACATAACTGATCCTATATAGGATACTACTAATCCCTCATATATTGCACTAAACACAGGAGTTACTAACTCCATAACCCTACTGCACTTAGTAGCACCTATAGAACTCTGTCATAGCTACACAGTTTGTTATAGACCCTGCCTTTCTCGGCAGAACACCCTATTCATAGTTATTTTTCTTCTGCTTTTTGTGTCTTTCTTTATACTCTGTACACTTAGCACCCATAATTGCACTCTTTGTCTCTTTTGTTTTTTTCCTCTCTATCTTTTTATTTTTATGGATAAATTTCTAGGGATTAGTAGAACAGATACAGGCACAATGCCACCCAAAATTAAGGACAGAAAGCCTAGATCCAGTATAAGCAGCTTAGAGACAGGGATAGCTGATTTCTCACCTGGCCCTAGTACTGTTATCGACACAAATAATCTGGTAAATTAAATCTCTGAACTATTTCTCCCACAGTTTGAGGGAGTAAAATCAGAGTTAATGACCCTAACAAGTGAACTCAAACAAATATCTAACAGACTTGGAGAAATCGAAAATAGAATATCTGATATAGATGATCTTCAACATACACAACAAACTGTACTGAATGCCCAGGCCAAGTCTTTAGAATTTTTGCAAGCACGAGTAGATGACCTAGAGGAGAGGTCAAGGAGAAACAATCTAAAAATAATAGGGCTTCCAGAGACGCCTGACTTTGCAGATCTTATGAAATTTGTTAAAATAACTCTACCTGAAATTCTGGACATGCCACAAAATAGCTCAGAGATTTTAGTTGAAAGGGTTCACAGGCTGGGCACAAATGTTAGGAAAGATAATTCTATCAAATATAAAAGACCAGTGCTAGTGAAATTTTTGAATTTTCAGGATAAGCAGAATTTCTTAGCCTACTACAGGAAAAAAGCTAGTCTAGAAATGAATAAAGAACGTATTTTTTTATTCCAAGATTTTTCTGCTGAAACTGGAAATAGGAGGAGAGTAATGGCTCCGTGGTGTACGCAGCTGATTAATGCAGGCTATCAAGCTACAATGATATACCCTGCAAAAATCAAAATGCTTACAGATAACAAGATAATTATGCTGAACACAGTAGAAGAGGTTAAACAGTTTATGGGGAAAAAAAAAAATCTCCACAGAATAAATGTCTAGACTAATGATAACTCAAAGAAGTGGTTATGGTCTGGCTGCTCTGTTTCTCTCTTCTTTTTTTTTTTTTTTTTCTCTCTTTTTCTTTCTCTCCCTCTCTCTCTCCCCCTCCCCTCTCCCTCCGCCTACCCCCTCTCGACTCAGTTGCTTTGCTGGTAGTCTATGGGGGAACATCAGTACTATGATCAAAAAGATAAATATATAAATGAACAAATCTATTAATTTGGTCTCTTGGAATGTGGGCGGATTTTCCTCCCCTGCCAAGAGGAAAAAAATAATTCATCATCTTAAAAAATATAAACCAGATATTGCCTTCCTACAGGAAACGCATCTGAGCCTACAGGAAGCGGAGAAATTAAAAATAGGGTGGATTGGGGAGGTAATTGTGACATCAGCAATAAAAAGAAAAAGAGGGGTTGTATGTATTTTTAATAAAAATTTAGAATTTCAGTTAATATCGCAAGATAAAGATGTAGAAGGAAGGTATTTAATCTTAGAAATAGAGATTAATAAGTCCCGATATACGTTATGTAATCTGTATGCCCCAAATGAATGTCAAACAGAATTCTGGGATCAGCTATTCGTTAAACTAATCAACTCAATAGACTCCCAATTAATTATTGGGGGGGATTTCAACAGTGTATTTACACCACAGCTGAATAGGCTTAGAACTAGTGGATCATATAGGTCCAAAAAAGAGGCTAAGATACTGACCTCTTTTGCGAAAAGTCTTAAAGTAAAAGATATATGGAGAATTCAACATCCAGACGAGAAAATGTTCACGTGCGAGTCTAAATCCTTCCGCACCTTTTCAAGAATAGATATGTTTTTAGTGACCGAAAATTTATTACAATTAGAAATCGAGACAGATATAAAGAGTATAGTTATCTCAGACCATGCAATTATTTCTATGACGGTCCAGCTGAAAATGAAGGTCAGTGTGGTAAATTTTTCTTTCCAGCCTTTCTATATTCTAATATTAATTTTAGAAATTGGCTAATCTATAATCTATAAATGGAGGGATTATGTTTCTTTCAACAAAGATTATCAGCCTAAAACAGAATTTTTTTTGGGAGGCGGCGAAGGCCTTTCTTAGAGGGGAAATAAAGGCATATATGGTCAAAAGGAAAAGAAAATTAAGAGCAAGGGAACTCCAACTAACAAATAAACTTAAAAATAAACTGGTAAAATATATTAATGAATCTAATAAGGGCAATTGGGAATCTTATCAAAGAGCGAAAACAGAGAGAGAGAGACCTTCCTAAATCAACATCAGCTACAAGAGGAGCTTAAAAACAAAGCAATCTTTGGCACTTTTTCCCCCAAAACAGCCAAAATGCTATCAAATATATCTAAAAATAGGAAAAAAAACAATTATATTGGGACAATTATAGCAGAGGGCACTAAGCATAATACTCCAAAAGAGATTAATAGACAATTTCAGCTATTCTTTCAAAAACTGTACTCTTCGGTAGAGGTTAATAAGGAGGCGAAAAATTGTTTCTGGGAAAATCTTAAAATCCCTAAAATATCCTCAGATCAATTAGCTTCAATAAATAAAGAGATTACGGTAGAGGAGACATGGAAGGCAATCAAAGAGTTAGCTTTAGGGAAGGCTCCCGGTCCCGATCAATTACCAAGTGAATTCTATAAAGTGCTTTCAGAAGAGATTGCCCCGACATTAACTGAACTATTTAATAAATATTTTATACATAGCTTAAAACCTTCCCAATCTTTTAGTGCATCAAATATTATACTCATACTAAAAAAAGATAAGGATCCTAATCTAATGGACTCATACAGACCAATTTCACTGCTTAATAGTGATTATAAGCTTATGGCTAGTATTCTAGCTGCACGCCTTAAAGAGAGTATAGGAGATGTCATACACCCAGATCAAACTGGATTTATTCCTGGCAGGACAGCACAGAAAAACATAAGAAAAGCGATGACTCTAATTGAATATGTATTGGGATCCCATGGGGCAGAGCCAGATGTTAAGCATGATTTTGCATTATTAACAGTCGACGCTGAAAAGGCCTTTAACTCTGTCCTATGGGATCACCTATTAACGGCGTTAAAGAAATTTGGCTATATAGGCCACTTTCAAAACTTTGTATCTCTATTATATCAGAATCCAATTTCATATCTCTCGACAAATAATATTTTATCCCCTTTCGCCGTTACTATTCAACATAGCAATCGAACCGCTAGCGATTAAATGTCGGGAAGTATTGGAAGGTATAAAAATCAAACAGTATAAAGCTATTCTGTCACTGTATGCTGACGACATCTTATTTTATATAAGGGACTCAAACAAAAATATTCCAACTCTAGTAGATATATTAGCGGAGTTTAGTAAATTTGCTGGATATAGAATAAATCTTGCCAAATCAGAGATTTTATGGATTATTAAAAATAAAAACAGCTTAATAGAGAATCCCTTTAAACTAACTGAAAAAAATATTAAATATCTTGGAATAATTATCTCTAGAAATCCAGAGGAATGGTATGACATAAACTATACCCCGATTTGGAAAAAGTGCTCCTCTGAAATACAGAAATGGAGTAAATTACCATTATCTTTGTCGGCAAGGATAGCACTAATTAAAATGCGTACATTCCCTAAAATTTTATTTCTTATTCAGCATATACCTGCTTTTTTACGTAAGGCAGATATACAAAAATTTAACTCTTGTTGTTCTCGCTTTCTTTGGTCACAAAAACCCCCACAAATTTCCTTACTAAGGCTAACGCATCCAAAAGATCTGGGTGGATTTGCATTTCCTAACCTAACAAATTACAATCTTGCATCTATGGCCAGAATTGCTATGGATTGGCTAACTGAATCCAACTATGCCACAAACAGAGATATAGAAGAGGCCATAGTTTCTCCATACGCTCTTAAAGCGTTGCTTCATAGTGCCAAATTCAAATATGTAAAAGAATATGTCCCAAAATTCACAACTTATAACGTAATCATAGCATGGTACAAAATTTGTAATTTGTTAGAAGTGAACCACTCGCTCTCTAAATTTTTACCTATTAGAGGAAATCCAGATTTTGAGAGCGGATGTACATCACCCGCTTTCAGAAAATGGTCAGCAAATAATTTGAAATTCTTGGAACAGGCCGTGGACCCTCTTAATAAGCACATGAAAACATTTGAAGCATTAAGTAGAGAATTCAATCTGGATAAAAGATCATTTTTTGCATATTTACAAATGAGGCATTTTTACTATAAGCAGGAACCCCTGGAGGCAGATGCCTGGTCGCTGGGCCCACTAGACGATATTATTGCTAGATTTTCCGTAGGTAACCATTCTATTTCACATATCTACAGATTATTAATACTTAAAGAGGCCAAAGCTAAGGTAAATAAGCTGTTTCACTCCTGGAAATTAGGGGGTCGATCCGATAAAAATCGTCGCCCGCAAAATCCGGCGACGCCAAGAATTGCGCGGATTTGGTATCCTATATACGGCGTAAGCTAGAAGTTACGCGCGTAGATTTCTGGCGTCGCCCGTAGTTTTTTGGCCCATAGACTGACATATAAAACACGCGCAATTTGCTATCCTATATACGGCGTAAGGACTTACGCGCGCAGATTTTTCTAAATCTACGCCATTCTCAGCTCGCCACAAATTGAAGGCGCAGGTACCCTTGCACTGACTTAGAAACCAACGTAACTCTCAGAAGGCCTAACAAATGCATGCCTAACAATATACATAGCAGCAGCTTGTTCACAAATAGTTAACCTATTAAAAGCATTTATTATTCCTGCCCCTGCAAGTGTGTCAAACCAATCACAAACAGCACAACCCCTCACCTGCAACCTTAAAACACCTGCAAATGCACACCCTCATTAGCCACCATGTTTCCCTTGCAGTATATAGCATTTAGAGTGAGACAGCGTCGTGGGGCACAAGGGGTGCTGGAACCCCTACAAGCCCCAGTTTTGGATGGTATCCCTGCTGCTGAGGTCCCTGGTCATGGTGCTGTAGCTGTCCCTGCTCCAGCTGCTGCTGCTGCCCTCCCTGATCCTCCTGCTGTTGTCCCTGTTCCTGGTGCTCCCCATGCTGCTGTTGCTGCAGCTGCCCATAGGCCAGCAGGGCCTATAAGACGAAGGCATCAGCAGAGGGGAAGAGCACCAAGGGTACACAGGGTTAGGGTCACCCTGTTTGGGATGACAGAAGTGGAGGTCAGGGAAAAATATCGCTTGACATCTGCAAGCCTCATTAACCTATATGAGGTGTTGAAGGATGAAATTGACCCTCAAGCGTATAGGAACCGAGCTATGACTGGTATGCAGAAGCTGTTGTGTGTTGTACACTTCCTGGCAACTGGCTCATACCAGTCAACAGAGGGGCTTGTGTCTGGCCTAGCGCAGTCTACCTTCTCCAGGATTCTAGGGGAGGTTCTGACTGCTCTAGATAACCAGACACAACGATACATTCATTTCCCCCATACCCCCCAGGAATGGAACCGTCTTAAACAAGGCTTCTATCGACTGGGGGGTATTCCTAATGTCATGGGGGCAATTGATTGCACACATGTGCGTATTGTGGCCCCACATGAGGAGACAATCCTCTATATTAACAGGAAAGGGTTTCACTCATTGAATTGCCAGATGGTCTGCGATACCAATCTGAAATTCTTACATGTGTATGCAGGCTTCCCAGGGAGTGCACATGATTCCTACATCCTGCGCCAGACCTCCTTATTCAATATGTTTGAAAATGGAACACTTTCGGGAGGATGGCTGCTTGGTGAGTACCTTCATTCTGTCTGTATATTTCTAATAAAGGGACACTAAACACATATTGTCATCTCATGTGTCAGATAGAGAATACAATGTTAAACAGCATTATAATTCACTACTCTTATATCATTTTATTCATTCTTTAAATATATTTATTTTATAAATTATAATTCACATATATGAGCCAATCATATGAGGCTTCAATGTGCAGCCACCAATCAGCGGCAATTGAGCATATCTAATATGCTTGTCATCACGAGTTATCTATAGAATGGAGAAAATGATCTAATAAAAGTTAATTATCAAGCTGCTCACAATTGCAGGTTCTTAATAAATGGACAGTCTAGTATAAATCTCTCTTCCATTATTCAGATAGGCCTTTTAATTTTAATTAACTATCCTGATTACTTCCATTAATATTTTGCTGAAATGTATCTTTTATCTGTGATTCATGTTGTGACCCTTTTTAAAGCACATGATGTACCTGTAGTAATCCAAACACATATGTTACATGACAGGTGACGCAGGGTACGGCTGCAGACCATGGCTATTAACCCCCTTGGTGCACCCCATTACAGAGCCACAACTCAGGTACCAGGAGGCACACATAAGAACAAGGAATGTCATTGAAAGGAGCTTTGGCCTATTAAAAACCAGGTTCAGGTGTCTGGATGTTACAGGCGGAGCACTACAGTATAACCCCAACAAAGTGTGTTCCATTGTCAATGCTTGCTGTATTCTACACAACATTGCTGTGGACACACGTTTGTTGGGGGACATTGACCCAGAGCAGCAGCAGCAGCTGGTTCCTGTACTTGAGGATGTGGACAGGGGGACACTGAGGGGGAATGAAGTGAGGGATTATGTCATCCGGGAATACTTCACCTGTAAGTAACTTATTCATAATTACAGTAAACCGTAACATTCACATGTATTATGATGTTTGACAGTACCTCACCAACCATTGCATGTGTATATATCATGTCTTGCAGAATGTAAAGGTTTGGATTTCCACTGCATGTAAGTGAAAGTACTACATCCCAAACCCCTTCCCTTAAAGGGACACTATACCCAAACATATTGTTTCATGATTAAGGATAGAGAAGATAAATTATAACAAACCTTATAATTGACATCAATTACCTATTTTCATTATTAATTTAGATATACGTTAATGAAGACATAGAAATGCACACAGTGAAGAAATTGCAGGAGGCATCTATATACAGCTACTAATCATCAGCTACCAAACACATATTGATATTATTTACAGCAAACAATATCAATAGAATGAAGCTACAGAAATAATAGAATGAAAATATAGTATTATTTAGAAATTATCTTCACCTTCAAAATCATGAAGTCAAAAAATTTGCTTTAATGTCCCTTTAACAACCCTAATTACTGTATATTTATAATTTGGTTAATTCATGTTTAGTTCACTTTCATTAAGAATGAGGATAATGGATATTTATACCTTATGTTCACACATTCTTTAAATATATTATTAGTTATATATACCAACATGTAAATTTATATTGGATGTGAGAAACCTTGATGTACATCTTAGAAGTTAATATTACTATATGTACCGTTGAGACACAACCATGTCATGTTGTTTATTGAGCATGAATATGTCATAAACATTATAATAATACCTTTTTGGTCCATTTCAACACAGGTATTATTATATGTTTTAACAATATTACTGTACTAAAACACAACTCACATGGATGTGGATGACAATTAGATATTAAATAACAGAGGACAAGATTTTCAAAGAAATTGAATATATTTTATTTTTTTTTAGGCCTCTTAGATGAGGGGCCTGGTGTGGGTCTTCTGCCTCTCTTGGGTTGTGTGGATACACTAGGAGTGCTGGTCACAGAGGAGATACTTGATGCCATGTCCTGCTGTTGGGTGAAATGCTCCACCAAAGACCCCAACAGTTGATTCTGTTCCCTCCATCTTTGGTCACTTTGGATTTGCATGTCCGAGATTACACGTAGCATTTGGTTCTGATTTTGGACCATAGCTGATAGCGATGCTGCCATGTCCCTCTGCAGCTCATTCGACCTCTGTTGCAAACGGTGTTGTGTTCTATGGAACCTGTGTTGTTCCCTCTGCATATTCTGACATGCTTCTGTTAGAGTCTCACAGGTCACAGTTTGCCTCCTCTGTAGTGAGATATATTCATCACCCATGGCAGATGTCAAATTATCCATGGGCTCTTCATCAGCAGGGACAATATGCTCTCTTTCAATGACGTGTTCCTCAGCTGGAGGTGCCGGAACATTAACCTCAGCTGGAGGTGCAGCAACTATAACCTCTGATGGAGGTGCAGCAACTATAACCTCTGATGGAGGTGCAGCAACTATAACCTCTGATGGAGGTGCCGGAACTATAACCTCTGATGGAGGTGCAGCAACTATAACCTCTGATGGAGGTGCAGCAACTATAACCTCTGATGGAGGTGCAGCAACTATAACCTCTGATGGAGGTGCCGGAACATAAACAGCAGCTGGACGTGCAGGAAGAGATATCTCAGCAGGAGGTGCAGCAACAGGGATATGAGGTGGAGGTGCAGGGCGATGTATTCCAGTTGGTGGAGCCCTTCCAGCTGAAGATGATGGTCCAGATGTGGGGATGGACCGATAGTCCCAATGTCCGCTGGTGTGCATCCACTCAGCCTGCTGGTATACTCCTGTGGTTCCCTGATATGCTTGGGGGGGGGAAAATACATCTACCCTTTGGGGCTGGTGGGGCTCCCCCTCCAAGCCATAGGAATATTCCTCCTGCCACGGGTCCTGCCAGGTATCCTCCTCTAATGCAGGTGGCATGATATGGGGATGTTCAATGGACGCAGTCCAAGACATCTCATGCCTGGCATACTCCTGCTGTTGTCTCTGTACCGGTGGTTGTGGTGGACATATATTTATAACCGGTGTTGGGGGATTCATGGGCATAGGCACCCTGGTGACTGGAGGTTCTGTGAAGGAGTCAAATGATGAGAGTGATTAGTACAGTCACATATCTATCCATGTGGGCAGACAATTTACATGCTAGGGCCTATCCACATTCTCATGTCTAACTCTATAACATGCTTGTGCACATTGAGATTTATGATATGAGGGTTTGTAATATGCTAATTATACATGTATGTGTTTCATACAATAGTTCTGTGTACATGTCAGTGATGGAGAAAATGTGTTCTTTAAGTGACACTATGGTTGTGATGACTATGGTGTCCATTTACTGAAAGGTCTACATGTGGCTTGTGGCCTGTGTTACTCTGAGACATGTTAGTATTTCACTATTCTACCTCAGATCATGAATTTCAATGTGTTAAGTCACATTAAATGGACATGCAAAACATATTGATTATTTAATGATTCAGCTAGACAAGCATGGAATTCAAAAAATATTGTAATTTACCTCCAGTAGCTAATATGCTTCATTATCTTGATATTCTTAGATGATATGCATTTATTGATAGGCTCAGAAGCTGCTGATTGGTGGTTGTACATCAATGCCTCGTGTGATTGCCTCACACAGGTGCATTGATATTTAATAAACTAAGATGTTCAAAATAATAATTAAATATAGATAATGGAAGTAAATATGGATGTTGTTTAAAAGTATATTCTCTATCTGAATAATGAAATAAGATCTTTGTGTTTCATGTCCCTTTAATGTTAAATATCATTGTATATTTAGTTGTTAGTAATCAAAATACCATGATCCTCATTGTGTACATGAATGTGTGACAATATAGGATGTTATAACACAAATACATATAATACTAGTGTGTGGGATGTTACTCACCAGCATGCTGTGCTGATGTTGCAGTCCCTGAGTCACGAGCCCCTGGAAGGCCACGGACTGCTGTGAGGCTCAGGGACCGACGAATGAGCTCCTGCCACTCATTGTATTCTGCCTCATAGTGAGGCCCACCTCCAGTTGCCCTCTGGGAGATTGCTTCCTGGCCCATCCTCTCCTTGACCCTCCTCTTGCAATCATTCCATCGCTTCTTAAGCCCGTCAACATTCCTCCTCTGTTGGGACACTCCGTTGACGGCATCCACCACCTTCTGCCAAGCATCCTTACGCCTCCGGGCAACTCCTTTGCCCTTCTCTTGTCCAAAGAGGGCATTATGGTTCTCCAGGACAGCCTGGACGAGAGCGAGGTTTTCTGCAAAACTGAAATTGGGACACCTCATACGCTCCTCGTCCTGGGCTGCCTGGCTCCCTCCCTGGGATGTCCCTGGTGTGGGTTCCTCCCTATCCTCTCCCTCCTCCCCCCTTCTATCCCCATGTGCACCCTCTATCCCTCTTCTCAGTGTGCCTGGCCTTTGGGCAACCCCACTCCCATCCTCCCTTCTGGCTCTCCCTCTCCCCACTCCGCTCACTCCCTGACGGGGACCCTGCTGCTCCTCCTGTACATAATCCTCTCCCTGCGACTCCCCTTCCCTCCTCCCCCCAGCCCTATCTCTCCCTGACATCCTCACACTACACACACTCACACACTCACACTCACTCCCACTTCAATCACACACAATCACAACCAGACACTCAGCCTTTCAAACTGTAAAAGATAAATAAAGAGTGTTGGGTGTTATCAAAAAAAAGTGTTGTGTATTTTGTATATGTGTGTATGCAAAATGTGTGCAATATGAAAAAAAGTGTAAGTAAATGTACTGGCTTAACAATCCAACCAACAATCCGACCTAACTAACTTTTGATGATGCTCCTTTCTCACTGCTCTTACCACTAATCTCTCTACTCGCTGTAGTGTGCTGTAGCTCCAAGAACCAACCAAACACACTAAAGAAATGGCGGCTGCGCAGGGGTTTAAGTATGATTTTTGAATCTCGTCATTACGTGGCGCATCTCTTAGAACTGGCGTAATTTTTTACGAGTCGTAGGGAAATTTGCATAAAACTACACTTTATTGAGACTTTACGTGAACAAAAAACAGGCGCAAGTACTTGCGACGACTAAAAGGTGTATTTGCGCACATTTTGGCTGCTCGTCGGTTTTCATGACTTACGCCAGTTTAGCATCTGACGGCGGTGAATATTGGATAGCTCGAGTTGCGAGCTGAAACTGCGGGCGACGCGGGTTACCTCGCTTGCGCCGAAAACTACGACCTATATCGGATCGCGCCCTTGATATCCCCGAAATCGATTTGAATTTTTTTCAAAAGAGTTTTGACAGAGTAAGAAAGTTTTCAAATAATATGGCAATAAGAGAGTCTCATTTAAAACTCCTTAATAGAGCATACCTGACACCCAGTAGAATGGGTAAATGGAAAGGAGACACGGCCTGCTTTAGATGTAAATTCCCTGCAGCCGATCTATTTCATGTCTTCTATGCATGCCCAAAAATTTCCCAATTATGGAAACAAATAGAATTTTGGCTTAATAGATTTTTGCCAGCTAAAATCCGGCTTAAACCTTCACATATTTTCTTTCTGGTGCATGATCAAGTGCAGAATAAGTCCCTGATTAACACTACAATTCTGTTAGTTAGACAGAGGATTTTAAGGGCCTGGAAGGATAAAAATGCTCCTAGCATAGCTGTGGTAATTCAAGACGTAACCTATCAAATGGCCTTAGATCAGAATGATCAACTAATTTTTATAGAGAATAAAATAAAAAAGTACATGGCGAAATGGGACAAAGTTATTTTAGATCAGCCTAGAGAGGTACAGCTGCAGCTATTAGGCTATTTTCGAAGTTCACCAGAATTTCTACAATTATTATTAACAGATGAGTATCCAGAATTTTGGAGACAGCATTTCTTTTGAGGGTGGGGCGGGGGACGAGTATTGGGGGGGGGAGGTGGAGGAGAGTAGGAGAGGTCTCCCCTTTCTCCCTTTTCTTTCTTTTTTCTCTTTCCTCTTTCTTTTTCGTTTTTCTTGTTTTCTTTTTGATCTAGCAAATTAATATTGTTTTGCACATAGCTGATCTAGAGAATGTTGTGCCTAGATCCAAATAAGTCCTTTCTTTTTTAAAAGTATACAAACAGTAATGAGCTATACTTCCGATTAAGTGACAGACTATCTATGATATATTGTTTTATGATGTAAATGTAAAGCTATATTTTGTCTTTTTCTTTGCCTAACCATGTTTTGTCTGTCATTAAGAAAACTACAATAATAAAAATTATATTTAAAAAAAAAAAAAGATAGATAATCCCTTTATTACCCATTTCCCAGTTTTGCATAACCAACACAGTTATAATAATATACTTTTAACCTCTGTGATTATCTTGTATCTAAGCCTCTGCAAACTGCCCTTTTTTTTCAGTTCTTTTGACAGACTTGCAGTCTAGCCAATCAGTGCCTGCTCGCAGATTACTTCACGTGCACGAGCACAGTGTTATCTATATGAAATATGTGAACTAACACCCTCTAGTGGTGAAAAACTGTTAAAATGCATTCTGAAAGAGGTGGGCTTCAAGGTCTAAGAAATTAGCATATGAACCTCCTAGGTTAAGCTTTCAACTAAGAATACCAAGAGAACAAAGCAAAATTGGTGATAAAAGTAAATTGGAAAATTGTTTAAAATTACATGCTCTATCTGAATCATGAAAGTTTATTTTGGCCTAGACTGTCCCTTTAAAGTTTCTATATTTAAGTAAAGGCTAAAGAAAAGCTGTGCAAACTGAGTCAGCAAAATAAATTACATTTAGTAGGAGGTAGATGAAATAAGCAATACAATGTTAATTTTTAATCCCATTTTGATGGGATGTGGTTTTAAAGGATAAAAACCAGCTATTTGAAATATTAACCCCTAACGACCAGTGTTGTACCCTTTTTCAGCATCCAATGAGGTACCCCAACAGAAAGTGGTAGCGGGGCAAAGGATCCTCCTTAAGGCCTCTCTCTGCCGAGTGGGGCAGTGCAGAAATAGACGGGCAGAGGTACCAATGCAGAGGGGGCCACTCTGTGGTCCTCTGCATTGGGCAGCGGTGGTGCCGATTGTTGGTGGGTGGGATGGTAAGGAGGTAGGCGGGTGAGCTGCCCATTGCGGGAGATGGGCGGGACAGCTACAGCTGTGTAAAAAAAAACACGGGAGCGGCAGGGAGGAGGGAGAGGGGGATCATACTGAGGGATGGGATAAGAGGGTGGGAAATCGATCCGGGAGGGGGTAAATGAGGTGGGGGGCAGCTACACTAGAGAAAAAGTGTTTTTTTTTATTTTATTTACTAAAAATAACAAATTTGGGAAAACTCTTTACTGGCAGACAGCTGCCAGTACCTAAGATGGGGGGGGTCAGGGAGGTTGGGGGGTAATGGGGGATCCCACACTGCAGAAAATATATAATACATAATAAAAAAAGCCTTTTATTTTCATACTGGCAGTACTTAAGATGGGGGTGACCATAGAGGGGTGGGGGATGGATCAGAGGTGGGATGATAATCTATACACTAAAGCTAAAATTTACCTTACAAGCTACCTAATTAACCCCTTTACTGCAGGGCATAATACAAGTGTGGTGCGCAGCTGTAATTAGCGGCCTTCTAATTACAAAAAAGCAATGGCAAAGCCATATATGTCTGCTATTTTTGAACACAGGGGATCCCAGAGAAGCATTTACAACCATTTGTGCCATGATCGCACTAACTGTTTGTAAATTATTTCAGTGAGAAACCTAAAGTTTGTGCAAAAGTTAAAGATATTTTTTTTATTTGATCGCATTTGGTGGTGAAATGGTGGCATGAAATATACCAAAATGGGGCTAGATTAATACTTGGGTTGTCTACTAAAAAAATATATAGTTTTGATAGGTAAATATAAAAAAAGGCTAAATTTATGTTTAAATGTAGTGATGGCAAAAATACTAAAAATGCTCTGGTCTTTTGGGGAAGTTTTTGTCTGAAATGCCCGGTCCTTAAGGGGTTAAAAAAAAAACTTAAAGGGGCATTCCGTTCAAAATTTAAATGCACATAGATGAATTACATCTTTGAACAGAAACATTCAATATACATGTATTGGCACAAATGCTTCTAGTAAAAGTTATAATTGTTTTAGTGTTAACACTTTTCTCTGCAGTTGCACGTGACGCATAGTTCGATATTTTCAGTGCACCAGTATTTTAATTACTGTAGCTGCTCTGTGTGCCAGTGGGGCTTGGATCATGTCAACAATTAAAAAATGGAGTCATTACCAGATGGTACAAGCACTCTGAGCAAGTGCTATGTTTAAAATGCTGGTGCACGGTGCATACTTAAATACACTTTTGAAACAGCTATAGCTTTTATTAGAAGCATTTTTGCTAATACATGTATATTACATAAATGCTTCTATTCAAAACTGAAATACTCCCATGTGGATTCCAATTTTGGCTGGAATGTCCCTTTAATGATCAATTTCTCATACATTTTATACTCTGCAGCTGGTATAAGTAATTGGAAACACATTAAAATAAAAACTTTTACAGTACACTGTCCCTTTAAATAAATATGCCTGTCTTCCCATATGCCTTGCATGTTGGCATACAATAGGTTAATAATGCTTATGATTGTTATTTTAGATTGAAAGCCAATTACCTCTTTTTACTGCTTTCCGAGCAGCCGTATATTGTGGCTCATTCATATCAGCTATCCAGGGTTTTGCTCCGATCACCATGGTTAACTTCATTTTATTGGGACTCTTCCGTTCAGAAAATTTGTTTTCTAAGTAGCTTGTTACCTAAAAAAATAAAATAAAAAATGATTGTGTCATTTTTATTTGTAAGTAGAAAATTGCAATAATTATTTATTGTAGTGCTTTTACACGTGTTGGTTTGGCTATGATCAAATGAATTATTATGTGTAAAGATGTCGTTACCACATTTAAATCAAATATAATCTGACTATATTTCACATAGCAATAGCCACAGAAGTCAATTTGCATATCAGAACCAACTTGGTATCTATCTCACAATTAAACACCCAATTTTAGTTATTCTCCTGTGTAGTTAGGACTCTCATCACTTTTAAAAGGACAGTAATGTCAAAATTAAAAGTTCATTACTTGGATGGTGCATACAATTTTAAACAATTTTCCTATTTACTTATATTATCAAATTTGTTTTGTTCTTTTGTTTTACAGGTTGAAAAGCATACCTAGGTAGACTCGGGAGCAGCAAAGCACTACTGGGAGCTAGCTGGTGATTGGTGGCTGCACATATATGACTCTTGTCTTTGGCTCACCTGAAGTGTTTAGCTAGCTCCCAGTAGTGCATTGCTGCTCCTTCAACAAAGTTTACTAAAATAATGAAGCAAATTTAATAATAGAAGTAAGTTGGAACTTTGTTTATAATTGTATACTCTATCTAAAGCATTAAAAATAAATGGGTTTCATAGTTATCTTAGTTATCCTATTATTGTGATTGTGTAGCATATGTGAAAAATACAATATAATATTAATTGAAATAGGAATATAAATCTGAAGAAAATTAAATTTAAGTTATATTTAGTGCTCTAGTTAATAACTCCTAAAGGGACACTGAACCCAATTTTCTTTCATGATTCAGATAGAGCATGACATTTTAAGCAACTTTCTAATTTACTCCTATTTTCAATTTTTCTTTGTTCTCTTGCTACCTTTATTTTAAAAGCAGGAATGTAAATCTTAGCTGCCAGACCATTTTAGGTTCAGCACCATGGATATCGCTCTCTTATTGAAGGCTTACATTTAAGGCTGTGACACACTGCAAGCGGAGCGCAGCGTGTAGATGCGGTTGTGTGCGCTCAGTGTGTCCTGCCTTTTCATCTCTGAGCACTCTGCTGCGTCAGGTCGCGTAGCTAAGCACTCAGAGATGAAATATTTGATCTTCAGAAGCGATGCACCGCATCGCTTGCAGTATGTCACATGCAGTATGTCACAGTCTTTACCCACCAATAAGCAAGCATAACCCAGGTTCTCAACCAAAAATGGGCCTGCTCCTATGCATCACATTCCTGCTTTTTAAATAAAGATAGCAAGAGAACAAAGAAAATGTGATAATAGGAGTAAATTAGAACGTTGCTTAAAACTGCATGCTCTATCTGAATCATGAAATAAAAAATTTGGGTTTAGTGTCCCTTTAATGGTAACAGTTATTATTAAACAGGTATCAAGTAATAATCATGCAAAGCCCCATTTTCAAATCTCCTTTTTTTTTTTTAAACACAATTTTTTTATTTAAGACAAAAAGGATCGTAGCAACAAAAGAAAGTAAATCAAAGTACAGATCACATTTAACAAAATATTTACACAGAAACAGAGAAAGAAGAGCTAAGTGTAATTCACTAGAAAAAACAGTAATTATAAATTATACGTTTACGTGTATTAAATCTTATCTGTTGCTGTCCTTTGTCTTATTATTTCCCTAACTAGATTCTATTCAAAAAACGAAGATGGGGGAACAAAGAAATAGTCTAATATCTTTATTTGGCTATTATCCCTTTTAGTTAACTCCCCTTCCTTAAACCAAAGGGGTTGGAGCTTAACAAGTGGCGTGGTCGGTAGTACAGCAACATCAGGACAAAACACAACAAACAGACACAGGGAAGAAAGGAAAGAAGAAAAAAATAATTAAAAAAAAAATAAAAAAATTGAGCTTCCCGTCTCTGCTCCACTCGCCGGCGCCTGTTTTACTTAATACCATTCTGCTGGAAAAACGTTAGATAAAACTAAAGATTCAAAATATTCTGTTCTGCGGAAGTTATATATAAGAGAGAATTGTATACCCGGTGGATAGGTTAAAATAACTTTTAGCCATTTTGAGAAGAAATCTTTTGTTCTTTCCCTATGTAGAGCTGATGTGTTTACTTGTTCGAATACTATCTGGGAGTAAATATGATTTACAAGACATGGCCTGCATGCATTGGATCTCCTAAACATCCAATGCATGCACATTTTATGTAGCATAATAGTTAGACTGATAGAAAAAATCTTTGTTGCCACTTTATATAACTTCGGTTTAAACATTGTTGTAAACACTGCTGCCAGATGGCTTAGACACATGCACAGTTCTGAGCACACCTAGGATTACTCTTTAGTAAAGGATACAAAGAGAACTAAGCAAAATGGATAATATAAGTAAATATGAAAGTTGTTTAAAATGCCATGCTCTATCCAGCCCATTTAAATTTTATTTTGACTTTAAATATTAAATGCAAACAATAGTTAATTAACAAAGAAGGATTATGCTGGTCATTCTTGTAGTTAGTTGTTTTAAATACTAGCTAAAAGAGAGGTTTTATGAAAGGGACATAAAACCCAAACATTTTGTTTCATGATTCAGATAGAGCACACATTTTAAACTACATTCCAGTTTACTTCTTTTATCTAATTTTCTTAAATTTCTTGTTATCCTTTGTTGAAAAGCAGGAAGGTAAGTTCAATAGTGTGCACGTGTCTGCAGTACTATATGGAAGCAGTTTTAAAACAATGTTATACTCAATGGCAACACTATTTCCTTAATGTAGTGCCCCAGGCATGTGCACGCTACCTATCTAGATATCTCTTCAACAAAGGATAAAAGGAGAATGAAACAAATTTGATAATAGAAGTAAATTGGAACTTTTTTGCATTTGTATGCTCTGTCTAAATCATAAAAGAAAAAAATGTGGGTTTTATGTCCCTTTAAATCACTCCAAGATACATAACCAGAACATGATGTGGACACATTTTAATAAATATAATTATTAAATACACATTTATTCATTGACTAGAGACATAGGTCACTAACATACCTGCTTTTCTATAACAGATGGATCCATGTTGGGGACCTGGCGCATTGAAAACTTTCCAATTACTTTAGCAGGAATAACCGTTTTTGTTCCTGAACCAGAGAAAGCTCCCTCAATGCCATGTACTGACAAAGAAGGAAAACGCCATCTGTGCATGAGCAGATCTTCCTGCATTGAAACAAATGAATGGCATTTATTTATGACAATATGACTGAATACTAATCAAACTAGCAAAGTGCTATATTAAGAATGCAAATACACTGAAATTGTTACATGATAGTACCTAAATACTTAGCCTACATCACAGAGTGCCTGCAATGCTAAAGTAAAAGCTGAGTATGTGTTTTATATGAGAACAAAAGTGCACTTGGGCTTATTCAAAACACACTGTTGATGAATGTAGACTGGCCAGTTTACACTATCCTCCAGTGTGATGCACTATTTGGAGTATATTCTCCATATCATATTCTGGGTGTTTTACACCAGTAATCCACAAACTTCAGAGTTTGCTAACACTTATATTTACGCATTCTATAGCTTACAGGTTGCGGCATGGCTAACTCCTATGTTGTTCCTGTTACATTAGATGCAAAATACCTACACAAACAGATCTCTCATTTATTTCCATTGCATAACTATATAGACTTGTAAAGCCAACCTAATTTCTCTGTATGTATCTAACAATGGCTTGTCAAGCCAGTACCAGATGTTCTTGTCAAGCCAGTATCAGAGATCCCAGAAAGCAAAATTGTATAGATAAAATGATATTTGTGAAATATTTAACCAATAACCTAACTGAAACCATAAAAAGGAACAGCAGCCAGACTGCTGTGTTTCCTGAAAGGGAGGAGGCACGTGAATGCCCATTCAAAGGAGAGAATCTCCTTTTTCAAATGATGTGTCATATTCCCCCCCTAGATGCAAATGACCAATGTGATAATAACCTGTCCCACTGGCCACTAGGCATTTTTGTTACTTTAAAGGTAAAGGGCTTATAATACACCTCTTTTATTTAATTAGAGGGGTATAAGGACACACATTTGAAAGAGGATTCTCAACGTTATGGTGATCACGTGCAAAAATGAAGCAGAGGAGAGGTGTTTGATGAGGAGTAAGCAAACTCTTTTCATTGGGAGGTCCCATGCCCCTAGCATTATTATGTGATTACTATAAATATCAATAATCTTCTTAGGTATTTACTGCATTGCATTTAGTGGCTCCAATTAACCTCCATCCTCTAAGGACAGCATACAAAGTCCCTGACATGATAGAAAGAATTACACATTTAGGTAGCAGGCAATTACTTTATTTGTATTTTTGAGACTAGCCTAGACATGCTCGAAATTTAAGGAACTCTCCAATGAAACAAATCTTTTAATTTTCTTTGTTATCTTGGTGGCTATTTGCCAAATATCTAACACTGTAAGGTATACGCTCTTAAGATAACATATCGGAAATTTCCCTACTAGAGAACACTAGCCATGTGTCCCTCCCATGCATTTACAGTTTATGCTCAGTTTTTTTATCTCTCTCTTGTGAGTTGTCGTGTTAATATGTTAGCAATACATTCAGTGTAATCATTTTTATTTTAATCACACCAGAACTATAATCTTTTGGTCACTAAAGCTTTTGCAAGAGATTTATAATTTAAAACATTTACTATAATGTTATATTTATTTTATATTTTGTTGACTGTAAGAACAAAAAATGTGAACATTATGGGCCAGATTACAAGCGGAGCAGTATTTAACACTCCCAATTGCTAACTCCGCTTGAAGTAGGCTTTTTTGAGGGCATCGGGTAGCGCTCGTATTACAAGCTGAAAGTAAATATTTTACACTTGTGCATTAACCCAATGCACGCAAAAAGCCAAACTTCAAATATTGCCATTGCGTTAACATATTCCCTTATAGAAATCAATGGGGGGGGGGGGAAACCTAACACCCTACTCTCGTGCAAACCGATTGCATATACTCAAGTGTGCCAACCCAACATGAAAATATGAAAAATTCACATTCCAATGTTCTTCACATAGCAGAATATGTTCTATTTATTCCTAAATATATATATATCTGATGGTATTTTGGTACAATATATATCTATACCTATATCTATAGATGATTATATATAGGTATAGATATATACAGATAAATATAGGAATATCTATTTATAAATACATAAAACATATTCTGCTATGTGCAGAACATTGTAACGTGAAATATTTACAGTAAATACAAAGTATAACACTTTATTAAATATGAATATTGCATAAATATGCTTTTACATGTTTTCATCCACTTAACTGCAAAGGGCTTCAAGGCACAGTACTTTTATATATGTCTTTATATGTATACATATGTATTTATGTGTTTATATGTGTATATATGTCTGTAAATACATATATACACATACAAATACATAAATACATATGTACACGCATATGAACATATATATATATATATATATATATATATATATCTCCTATATTATAAAAGGCCAAGTATGTTTATCCGAAGCTGTCATGTGCAGTAGAGACTGCGTGAGGACAAACATACCTGGCCTTTAACCGCCATGCGAGACAGCTTCAGGAAGCTTCAGCAATCTCAGCTGTTATGTTACAACCGAGAGATGGAGCTCCTGAAGCTCCAGACATCTGCTGCATATGGAGCTGGAGTGCGATTGGTGCTCCGCCTCCATATGAGGCCAGATGCCTGATCGTTACAGACGGTGACACTGTGTGTGTCACAGTCTGTAACGATCTTCTGCTGGTGCCGACAGGAGGCGGGTGGATGGGCGGCTCAGCAGCGGAGGGAGGGCGGGAGTGGGAGGGCCCTACGCTACAGGAAAAAAGGGAGGGATGGGAGCCCAGCCCTTTGTAAACGTTGTTCCTGAATAAACTGCAAATACAATAAACTATTATGTGTGTTTGCCTACATAACATAGTAGATGAGATTGAAAGAAGACAAAAGTCCAACGAGTACAACCTATACAGTTCCTACTTGTTTTACAACAAAGAACTTCAAACTGAGCTTACATTAAAACCATCAAAGAGCTGACCTATTTAACACAAGCAATTATATCCCTGAATTCTGAATTCTGTATCTATGCCATTTTTTAATTTATCCAAGGTATTGGCATTCACTGCCTCCTTAGGCAACGAGTTCTACAATTTGACTGCTCTTTCAGAGAAAACAAAACAAAATATAGTTTCATTAGTTACGTTATTTGCTTTTCCTGCAGGATTCTAGTCTTTGACCTTATAACTTACAACACAATTATATCTTTATCAGTGCAGGAGCTCATTTATATATGTCCCAAACAGGCCACAGCAAAGAAGATAAGATAAACAATAACCAAGAGGCTTTTCAAAGGGTATATAAATGGACTGCATAACAATGCAAAATTTGACAATTTTAAGTGCTTTAAAATCACTAGTTTCTATTCAGATTTTTGGCAACACAGTACTTAAATACGCATATATAAAAAATGAAATAAACATTCATTCAACTTTTATAATATTTCAGTAGATGGGTAAATAATTTTTTTGAATATGAAGTAATGTTCTCTACTATGTTTGTTTTATGTCAGTCTTCTGAAAATCTCAATGAACATGTTATTGACTAAAACTAATGTAGAAAAACAATGTTGATCTTACTTTGGTTTCATGGAGAAACTGTTTGGCTCCTGTATCAGCTTGTAGTTCATCAAGATTGAATTCAAGTTTTTTGTATAAGTCTTTTTCTTCTTCAGTGAGAGGCAGAACATCGTCATAGGCCCCTGGGACCAGGATTCTACCTTTTGCATCTACAAGTGTATCTTCATAAAAATGTTTAGATAAAAATTAAACTTTTAAAAAATGTTTAATAAATCTTTAAATCTGTAATTGTGAAACATATGAGATGTTTAGGGGCATGGAAGTCAAAATCAAATTTTTATGAGTCATATAGAGCCTACATTTATAGAAATGATAATAAATACATTATTAAGATGTACACTATAATAATAATAATAGTAGAAGCATGGAATAGTTTTGTAGTGCAGGGAGTCATCTGAGGAATGAGTTCTCCATAGCTGCTCAGAAGTCTGAGGACACTTCATGTAGCATGTTTCTTTATTTACTTCCATTGGTTATAAGAATACAGGGATCAGGCAATTGTTGGAGCATCTATATTATCAATGGTGGTTGGTTTTGGATTGTACTGGGACAATGGTATCTCTGAGAATGGTACTGAACAGATACTCAAAGTTTCATTAGAGCATTTGATCATTGTGAGATTTTAGAATTTTGTCGTTATTGTGATTCTGAATTGTAAGAAATTGTGAACAAAGCAGAATAAATTTGTAATCAGTGACGTAGAGCACTAGCTTGTGAAAATATGTTCAAGTTATTGCCTATATTGGTAAGTGAGAGAATCCTCATAGTGTAAAAGACCAAGGAGGAAAATCTCTAATATTCCCGGGGCAGTGGCATTTTCAGATGGGTATTGAAATTATTTAGAATAACAGTTGATGAGCAGAGGAAATAAAGAACAGAAGTTTTAAATTATAAACAAAAAAACATGATGTATTACCTAGCAAATATATCAAGTCACTCATAGCTTCATGTACGGTTCCTCCAAAGCCACCAGAGTGAAGATCTCGCCTTGCACCTTCTACCTAAAGAATAAAAAGCAAACTTCTAGTCATTGTATAAATCCAGCTATATAAGTACAGATTTAATTAATTGTGAGTATACTTATCTTATATGACTTTAGTTAAAAATAAAATATTACATAAATAGAGGTGACAACAATGATGGGCATATAAGTACTTTTTATGTTCCTTTAGGCCCAAGGAGATTTCTGATGCACACACATCCAATATTCCCATTGCTGCTACTAAAATCAAATCCAATGATATCTATACATAAGTAATCAGAGGACACGGTATGATAATTCCGAACTAGGCAACTAATACCTCACATATATAAGGAAATCACAAAACTATATTTTGGTTAAATAAGGAACAGTGATTTACTCACTCATTCATACACTCAGAGGTTAATATACACACTTGTGGCTATTTTATAACTGGCTAATAATCCAGATCTAATAAAAGAGGGACAGCAGATGTGCAGATGGAAAGGTAGATATATTTATAGACACCCCATAAGTTTCCATAAATCACAGTGACATTTGTTTGCATTTCTTGCACCTAGATTACGAGTTTTGCGTTAGAGGCTGTGCAGTGCTAACAAGCAGTTTATGCTCACTTACAGACAGCGCTGGTATTATGGGTTTTTACCAACCAGACAAGAAGTGAGCATTAAGCAAAATTTTGCTCATTACCGCACTCCAATACCAGCGCTGCTTACGTTAGCGGTGAGCTGGTGTAACATGCTCGTGCACGATTTCCCCATAGGAATCAACGGGGAGAGCCGGCTGAAAAAAAGTCTAACACCTGCAAAAAAGCAGCGTAAAGCTCCTTAACGCAGCCCCATTGATTCCTATGGGGAAATATATTTTATGTCTACACCTAACACCCTAACATGAACCCCGAGTCTAAACACCCCTAATCTTACACTTATTAACCCTTAATCTTCCACCCCCGGCATCTCCGACACCTACATTATAATTATTAATCCCTAATCTGCCGCTCCGGACACCGCCACCACCTACATTATACTTATGAACCCCTAATCTGCTGCCCCCAACATCGTCAACACCTACATTATATTTATTAACCCCTACTCTGCCGCCCCAATGTCGCCGCCACTATAATAAACATATTAACCCCTAAACCGCCACACTCCCGCCTCTCAAACATTAGTTAAATATTATTAACCCCTAATCTGCAGGCCCTAACATTGCCGCCGCCTACCTACATTTATTAACCCCTAATCTGCCGCCCCAACGTCACCGCCACTATATTAAAGTTATTAACCCCTAAACCTAAATCTAACCCTAAACCTAACACCCCTAACTTAAATATAATTAAAAGAAATCTAAATAAATATTCCTATCATTAACTAAATTATTCCTATTTAAAACTAAATACTTACCTATAAAATAAACCCTAAGCTAGCTACAATATAACTAATAGCTACATTGTATCTAGCTTTGGGTTTATTTTTATTTTACAGGCAAGTTTGTATTTATTTTAACTAGGTAGAATAGTTAGTAAATAGTTATTAACTATTTACTAGCTACCTAGCTAAAATAAATACAAAATTACCCGTAAAATAAAACCTAACCTAAGTTACAATTACACCTAACACTACACTATAATTAAATTAATTCCCTAAATTAAATACAATTAAATAAAACTATCTAAAGTACAAGAAAAAACACACTAAATTACAGAAAATAATAAACAAATTACACCTAATCTAATCCCCCTAACAAAATAAAAAAGCCCCCTCAAAATAAAAAAAAGCCCTACCCTACACTAAATTACAAATAGCCCTTAAAAGGGCCTTTTGCGGGGCATTGCCCCTAAGTAATCAGCTCTTTTACCTGTAAAAAAAAATAAAAATCCCCCCAACATTAAAACCCACCATCCACACAACCAACCCTACTTTAAAACCCACCCAATACCCCCTTAAAAAAACCTAACACTAACTCCTTGAAGATCACCTTACCCGGAGAAGTCTTCATCCAACCGGGTCGAAGTCCTCAACGAAGCCGGGAGAAGTCTTCATCCAAGCCGGGCGAAGTGGTCGTCCAGACAGGCAGAAGTCTTCATCCAGACGGCATCTTCTATCTTCATCCATCCGGCGCGGAGCGAGTCCATCTTCAAGACATCGGACGCGGAGCATCCTCTTCCTTCCGACAGCTAACACTGAATGAAGGTTCCTTTAAATGACGTTATCCAAGATGGCGCCCCTTCAAATCCGATTGGCTGATAGAATTCTATCAGCCAATCGGAATTAAGGTAGAAAAAATCCTATTGGCTGATGCAATCAGCCAATAGGATTGAAGTTCAATCCGATTGGCTGATCCAATCAGCCAATAGGATTGAGCTGGCATTCTATTGGCTGTTCCAATCAGCCAATAGAATGCCAGCTCAATCTTATTGGCTGATTGGATCAGCCAATAGGATTGAACTTCAATCCTATTGGCTGATTGCATCAGCCAATAGGATTTTTTCTACCTTAATTCCAATTGGCTGATAGAATTCTATTCAGTGTTAGCCGTCAGAAGGAAGAGGATGCTCCACATCGGATGTCTTGAAGATGGACCCACTCCGCGCCGGATGGATGAAGATAGAAGATGCTGTCTGGATGAAGACTTCTGCCCTTTCTGGAGGACCACTTCGCCCGGCTTGGATGAAGACTTCTCCCGGCTTCGTTGAGGACTTCGGCCCAGTTGGATGAAGACTTATCCCGGTAAGGTGATCTTCAAGGGGTTAGTGTTAAAAAATTTTTTAGGGGGTATTGGGTGGGTTTTAGAGTAGGGTTGGTTGTGTGGGTGGTGGGTTTTAATGTTGGGGGGGATTTGTAATTTTTTTTACAGGTAAAAGAGCTGATTACTTTGGGGCAATGCCCGCAAAAGGCCCTTTTAAGGGCTATTTGTAATTTAGTGTAGGGTAGGGCTTTTTTTATTTCGGGGGGGGGGGGGGTTTATTTTGTTAGGGGGGTTAGATTAGGTGTAATTAGTTTAAAAATCTTGTAATTTGTTTATTATATTCTGTAATTTAGTGTTTGTTTGTTTTTGTACTTTAGATAATTTTATTTAATTGTATTTAATTTAGGTAATTAATTTAATTATAGTGTAGTGTTAGGTGTAATTGTAACTTAGGTTAGGTTTTATTTTACAGGTACTTTTGTATTTATTTTAGCTAGGTAGCTAGTAAATAGTTAATAACTATTTACTAACTATTCTACTTAGTTAAAATAAATACAAACTTGACGGTAAAATAAAAATAAACCCTAAGATAGATACAATGTAACTATTAGTTATATTGTAGCTAGCTTAGGGTTTATTTTATAGGTACATATTTAGTTTTAAATAGGAATAATTTAGTTAATGATAGGAATTTTATTTTGATTTCTTTTAATTATATTTAAGTTAAGGATGTGAGGTTTAGGGTTAGACTTAGGTTTAGGGGTTAATAACTTAAATATAGTGGCGGCGACGTTGGGACGGAAGATTAGGGGTTAATAAATGTAGGTAGGTGGCAGCGATGTTAGGACCGGCAGATTAGGGGTTAATAATATTTAACTAATGTTTGCGAGGCAGGAGTGCGGCGGTTTAGGGGTTAATATATTTATTATAGTGGCGGCGATGTCCGGTTCGGGAGATTAGGGGTTAATAGGTAGTTTATGGGTGTTAGTGTACTTTTTAGCACTTTAGTTAAGAGTTTTATGCTACGGCTTTGAAGTGTAAAACTCTTAACTACTGACTTTAAAATGCGGTACCAGTCTTGATAGGAGAGGGTCTATCACTCACTTTTTGTCAGATTCTTAATACCGGCGCTATGCAAGTCCCATTGAAAAAAGAGGATACGCAATTTACGTAAGTGGATTTGCGGTATTTCCAAGTCTGGCCAAAAAAGTGCGCAGTGAGCCTGTAACTTCAAGACTCGTAATACCAGCGGGCGTTAAAAAGCAGCGTTAGGAACAGCCAACACTTCTTTTTAAGCCTAACGCACAACTCGTAATCTAGCCGTTGGTGTTTCTATGCAGAAAATGTGGCATATATAACAGGAAGGCAGCAATCCAATGTTATATTTAACTGAAATGATTTTTGTAAGATTGATAGAAGATAATAAACTAGTATGTTTTGTATATCTACATGTTTTATCAAATGTTTTTGTAAACGATTCATTTTTAATGTAAGCTAATATACCTCTAATAAAAAGTAGCAATTTCCTCTTGCACCATAAGTGATCCCTGGCTTTTTGCTCAGCCATGGAGTATCTGTGACCACAATGTAGTCCACATTGGAAAAAAATGTTTCTTTTTTGTCTTCCACAAGTTTGTCCAGTCCATTAGATCCAACTTCTTCCATCCCTTCAATCACAAACTTCACATTCACAGGAAGCCCCTGTCCAGAAGATATGATTGTAGCACTATATAAATATATGTTTTTTACACACTGCATAGTTATCAAATGCTAATGACCTTTTTCAACATTCTATTAATGTTAGTGTTATCACTCTGTGCTAGCAAGACACATGTATTAAAACTGGGGTTAAAAAAATTGAGGAACAAACTTGTTTGTATTTCTCAAACACTATTATTTTGAATTGAACTTTTCCTCATTTAAATTATCTCCCATTGTATCATTTATTGCTCACTCAGGGGCCTGGTGGTCTAAAGCTCTCTGCTTTAGAAAGATTATCTAAGAAGTCCTGTCAGTATTGTGAGGGCCCTCCCAAAAAAAAATGAGAAAGACAAATTTTAGCTTGAGTTGTTTATCTGGCTATGTAGGGTTATAGATGTTAAGGAGGGATACAAAAATAGTAATATAATGCTCAAAAATATTTTGCATGATTTCTCTCTATGCCTGCAAGTTTCAGATCAAATGAACCATTAAAGGGATAGTAAACACCAAAAATGTTATTGTTTAAAAAGAAACAATCCCTTTATTTACCATTCCTCAGTTTTGCCTTCTTATCTCAGATCTTTTGACAGTTTGCATTTCAGGCAATTAGTGCTGACTCCACTAGCGTGAGCACAAAGTTGCTTATATGAAACACACAAACTAATGCCCTCTAGCTGTTTAAAACTGTTAAATGCATTCACATAATAGGCGGCCTTCAAGGGCTTGGAAATTAGCATATGAGTCTACCTAGGTTTAGCTTTCAAATAAGAATACCAAGAAAACAAGGCAAATTTGATGATAAAAGTAAATTATAAAGTTGCTAAAATGACATGCCCTATCTGAATCATGAAAGTTTAATTTGGACTTTACTACCCCTTTAAATAAATTGTAAAAATAGGTATTCAATGGCAGTTTGAAAGGAACTGTGGCTCAGATATATCACCTAAACAAGGTATTAAAGTTTATACTTACAATTTTGTTAACGGATTCCACTGCATGCAGCAATGCCAAGATTTGTCCTTTGTCATCTGAGGTACCTCTGCCATATAAATTGTCTTTGATATGAAATGAAAAATTATAATATGACATTATTAGATGAATATATAAACGTTCAAGTCATTGCATTAAATGTCTCAAACAAGTCAACTTAAAAAATATTGTGATAAAATATACAAATGTGTCAACAAAGATACCCCCTAGTATACAGCCTCATTGTAAGATTAGTTCTAATGTGCATCTCCCGATCATCCCTTAATACAGAAGATTTATACAGGCCCAAGGTGGAATGACATCCTACACAAAGACCCGTTGGGTCGGAATATGTAATTGTGCATTAACACATGTAAACATATTTAAAGAGCACACATTTTAATCTAATGGGTTTATTTAATTAATATTAAACATTTGCACATACAGCAGCTGGCCACAAAAAAAGTATTTGTATTATCACAGAATAATAGTATACAACAATCTAGTTAGTTATAGTATTATAAAACATTTCTAGAATTAATTCATTATTATCTCTGAATTGATTTTCCTGTTGCCCTATGGTAGAAAGACAACAGATCATGTGAAACCTGTTTGCCAACATGTGTTTGTCTACAGGTACATGTTGCATAGACTTTAATCACAGTACTCATTCAGGGTTGCTGCAAGCATCATAGGTCTATAGACAGTTCCCCTATCCCCTCTACTCACAAAATACTGGTGATATTTCTTTGCTCACTGCATTAACTACCTTTAAAATATATCAAGGAGAAGAACTCTTCACATTTCTTACCATTTTTCTCTACAAGATTATATGGCTCTGTTTCCCAGCCATCGTCCTTCTTTGCAGGTTGGACATCCATATGTCCATAGAAACAAACGGTGGGTTTCTTTGCATCATTTCCAATTTCAGCAAGAATAACAGGGGGCAACTTAAGTTTTTCTCCAGATGGGAGCTGAAAGTAATAATTTATTTGATTAACTATAATAAAGAATAGTTGAGTATTTGCAGGCACTAATATACATGCAAAAGTTAAAATCCATATTTATGTAGCAATATAATATATACAATCTGTACATGTATGTAAGCATTACACTGCTCAGATACAGCACCTCTTGTTCCCCTAGTTCTGCCATCTCCACATTTCCACCTATCTGGATGATATAGTCTTTTGTGATTTCCATCATGCGCATCACAAGGTCTCTTTTCACAGGATCACTGGAGTCACTTTCAACGGCCACCCAATCCTTCAATCTCTGTAATGCATGACAGAAAATGTATTATTCTATCTGTTATAACATTGCACTCTCCTGTATTTCAGCCCTCGTCTGCAAAATATTTTCCTCCCGTCCCCCTCACTTTCCCAAGACTTGCTTATTTCTTCCTCTCTCGTATTACTTCCTTGCAATCTCATGTATAGTACTTTTCTAAAATGGCAACACTTCTGTATACTCCACCTTGCCTCCAGCTTTCAGTGTTTCTAGTGTTCTTTAAAGACCCGTTCAGGGACACATGTAGCCTACATTAAAGGGATAGTCTACATTAAAAGGGTTATTGTTTAAAAATATAGATAATACCTGTATCACCCCAAAGGGGGCAGTCTGCAGAGGCTTAGATACAAGGTAATGACAGAGATAACCGTGTTGGTTATGAAAAACTGGGGAATGGGTAATAAAGGGGTTATCTATCTTTTTAAACAATAAAATGTTTTGGAGTAGACTGTCCCTTTAACATAAAATAAAAAAATAAATGTATTTTAAATAAACAAGTGTGGTCTATCATTTATTTATCATTGCACTTTGTTTATTATTTTTTTCAAAACTGGTGAACTATTAATTAAAAAGGGACATAAAACACATTTTGATTTTCCCAAGCAATGTTTATGTCTAGTGAACATGCTATATGTTCATTATTTATTTATTTGTTCATTTATTTATCCCACTTTAAGTGGAAGAGCAAACTGCATATTTCAGAGTTTAACCATGCTACATTGTACCCAAGGATTATTGATATGAGTCTGTAATTGGCTGATGGCTGTCACATGACACAGGGTGCTGGAAGAAAGTTTGAATTTGTCAGAAAAAAAAATCTGCTTATCTGAAATTCAGACTAGGTGTTATTGTATCATCTTATTATTGTGCATTTATTGATTATGAAATTCAATTGTATTTAATGGTCCTGTAAGAAGATGTAATTTAGCCATTATGAGAGACCAAGATTTCCAGCTGAACAATTTAATAAAGATGTTGTTACTTTGATTTAGTTTTTTTGTTTTTTTCCAAAGCTCACCTTCTATTATGTTAGCATTTACTTCAGTAAAATAAAATATGTTCCTTTAAATAATTCATCTTTGATTAGAGTTTGTAGCTTTGTTTTCCTATTGAAACTATTTTTAGGCAGTTTATAATAATAATATGGAGTTATATACATAGTACTACTTTTATTAGCATTATTAGTAGTACTATTCTCTTTGGGTATTTGTAGCAATATTATTGTGTTATTTATTCACTATTGTTGTAAGCTTTATTGTTATTTGCATTATGGGTTCCAGCCATCTCATGTCCAGTTTGTATTTCAGAATAAGGAGTGTTTTGAATAATGAAGCAATTGTTATATTCAGTAACACTGAATAATATGACCTCAAATAGAAATTTTCCAGAACAATAAAAAATTAAATAATCTTTATCCCTTTTAATCTTCTTAACAACACTCTGCATGTTGGAACTTGCAGCTAGTGAAGTTAACTCAAGTATTACCTGAATATGAGTTCACATTGTGTATTACCTGAATATATTCTCCCTCATGATCATCAATGTACTGAAATATTTTATCCTTTGGTAAAGGAGATGGCACAACTTGGCTTATCAACAAGACCAGGGAAGAAAATATAAAAAGCTGCAAGACAAACAAACATTATTTACAACTCTAATTAAGAAGTATTATTGTATAATAATTGGGGCATAGAAGTGTTTCTTACCTAATCTTAGTTAAAGGGACATGAAACCCATATTTTTTCTTTCATGATTTAGAAAGAGCATGCAATTTTAACCAACTTTCTAATTTACTTGTATTATCTAATTTGCTTAATTCTCTTAATATTCTTTGCTGAAAAGCATATCTAGATAGGCTCAGTAGCTACTGATTGGTTGCTTCACATAGATGCCGTGTGTGATTGGCTCTCCCATGTGCATTTCTATTTCTTTAACAAAGGATATCTAAAGAATGAAGCAAATAAGATAATAGAAGTACACTTGAATGGTGTTTAAAATTGTATTCTCTATCTAAATCATGAAAGAAAATTTTGGGGTTTAATGTCCCTTTAATGAGTGCAGTGCTTTCATCAGATTGCAGATAAACTGGTATACAATTAAAGAGTCATTGTACTGTAAAATATTCCCAATGATTGTCTTCACTTGTTGGAATGTATTCAATTGCTTAAAAATAAATTGATTAATTTTCTTTTTACACTTAAAGAGACAGTCAACTCCAAAATTGTTATTGTTTAAAAAGATAGATAATCCTTTTATTACCCATTCCCCAGTTTTGCACAGAAAACATGATTATATTTGGTTATATTAATATACTTTTTATACAGCCCCCTAATCACATGGCCATTTATTATCTATTGACTTGCATTTTAGCCAATTAGTGCAGTGTCATCCACAACCCACGGGCATGAGCACAATGTTATCTATATGGCCCAAATGAACTAGTAGTCTCCTGTTGTGAAAAGCTAATACAAATAAAATGTGACAATAGGCTGTCTTAAAAAGAGACAGAAAGTTAGAGGTTTAATGTTATAATGTTGGTTGTGCAAAGCTGGGGAATGGGTAGTAAAGGCATTATCTATCTTTTTAAACAATAAAAAATGTTTGTGTTGACTGTGCATTTACTGCAAATGTAAGGATAGTAGCACTGGCTATATAGGAACAGTATGCATGTATGTATATATGTATGTATGTATATATGTATGTATGTATGTATGTATGTATATATGTATGTATATATGTATGTATGTATGTGTGTATGTATGTATATATGTATGTATGTATATATGTATGTATGTATGTATGTATGTATGTATGTATGTATGCATGTATATATGTATGTATGTATATATGTATGTATGTATGTATATATGTATGTATGTATGTATGTATGTATGTATATATGTATGTATGTATGTATATATGCATGTATGTATATATGTATGTATGTATGTATATATGTATGTATGTATGTATGTATATATATGTATGTATATATGTATGTATGTATATATGTATGTATGTATGTATGTATATATGTATGTATGTATATATGTATGTATGTATGTATGTATGTATATATGTATGTATGTATATATGTATGTATGTATGTATGTATGTATATATGTATGTATATATGTATGTATGTATGTGTGTATGTATGTATATATGTATGTATGTATATATGTATGTATGTATGTATGTATGTATGTATGTATGTATATATGTATGTATGTATATATGTATGTATGTATGTATGTATGTATATATGTATGTATGTATGTATATATGTATGTATGTATGTATATATGCATGTATGTATATATGTATGTATGTATGTATATATGTATGTATGTATGTATGTATATATATGTATGTATATATGTATGTATGTATATATGTATGTATGTATGTATATATGTATGTATGTATATATATATGTATGTATATATGTATGTATGTATATATGTATGTATGTATATATGCATGTATGTATATATGTATGTATGTATGTATATATGTATGTATGTATGTATGTATATATATGTATGTATGTATATATGTATGTATGTATATATGTATGTATGTATGTATGTATATATGTATGTATGTATATATATATATATGTATGTATATATGTATGTATGTATATATGTATGTATGTATGTATATATGTATGTATGTATATATGTATGTATGTATGAAAACATATTTGACAAGTAAATGCATAATCTACCTTAGGCAGGGGAATAGAGCATTCACATCTCAACAATGTATTGTATTGTTATGTGAATGTTAAATCATCCACGGCACTAAAGAACAAGATATAAACTAAACACTTAAATATTTTGGGATTAGAGGCTCATAATGTTTCTTCTGGTTCAATCTCTCTCTCTCTCTCTCTGGCTCTTAAAGGGTCATGAAACCCAAAATGTTTCTTGCATAATTCAGATAGAGCATTCAATTTTAAACAACCTTCCAATTTACTTTGCACTAATGCTCTACTGATAAGTGGCTGCACATATATGCCTCTTGTCAATGGCTCACCCACTGTGCTCAGCTAGCTCCCAGTAGTGCATTGCTGCTCCTTCAACAAAGAATACTAAGAGAATTAAGTCAATGTGATAATAGAAGTAATTTGAAAAGGTGTTTAAAATATTATTTAAAATAGTATTTGAATCATATAGGAATAATGTTGTGTTTCATGTCCCTTTAAAAAGCATAGTTGTCTTCCCCTGAACATTTGCAATGATATTCTTTTATATGTTTATTGCACACATATCCATGACATTGTTTGAGCAGCTTTTGTTGGTCTTTATTTACACACCCCTCACTAAAGTGTTAATTTGTTTCACAATTTTTTTTTAAATAAAACTGCCAGTGAAAACTAAAACTGTCATTAGCAATTATAGAAAGAATGAAAATGCTACAAACTGATGTTTGCACAATTCGGTGCAAGGAGTGAGTATTGTACTGTTTAAACCAAATTACATAGCTTTCATCCCCCAGTTATTTGCAAAGTATTTAAGTATAATTGCAATTGACATTGTTTTGGAGACTAAAACTATTTATCATTTTCTTTACTAAATAGAATGTTAAAAAGACTAAAATGTGACTAAAATGAAATGCAGTTAAATCATAATGTGGTACTAGAATTACCACTGCGTCACTGAATGTTTGCGTCAACACTTAGATATATAGTATGTGCAGTTATCCCATGAATAAGCAAAAACATTATACAAACAAAACAGAAACGTAACTTGTGACAATATAATAATATTAGCAACATCTGGATTAGATTAAAGGGTAGAGGATTTCACTTGTATTTTAGCAATTAAAAGATAAAATACCACCAATCTTCACACTGGGAAAAAAACATTATATATTTAATACATTAAACATAATGCAAAGAAAATATGACAAACAAGAAACAACAACACAGGTTACACTACTATAGTGTCACAATTTTACAGTTTTCTGTATTGTGTTTATGTTCGTTTTGCTTATTGAAATCTGTAATTATACTGAAAAATAACAATAGTATAGGGTTGTGTAACATCAAATTAAAACTCTGATCAGTAATTTATAAATAGAGTTAAAAGTGTAGACATCTATTGAGTTATGACTCTACCTTAATTTAAGATACTACCTTAAATATTCATTTCTCTCTTTTACCATGATGTATCCACTGTAATGGTTTACCAAGATTATGTCTATGGGATATGATGTATTATTTCTAACTCCCATTAGTAGATATAAAAATGTAATGAGTCTGACCAGACACATATATAGTATAGTCTGTACATATTACACGTTACATTATTACACATTAGTTTAAACAACTGTATATTAAAACTCCACGAAAAAGTAAATATCAGTAAGAATGAAATGTTTCAGTTGAATATTATCCCAATGCATATGTTATTATATTTCTATATTGTTTATTTTATAGCAGGCATAAGTCTCTCTTACCATTGCTGAATTGGTACTGTTTCCTTTGTTGTTATTTTCTCATTTAGCTGCCCCAAGAGTGCACAGTCGGAATTTATATCTAGAATAAATAAGCCACTCCTTTGTGGCACCCATCAGATAGGGTTGTTGTATGCAAATGTCTTTAATTTAGTTTTGCAATTGGTTAATTATTTCTTAAGAGTAAACATGAAATTAACAGTATTGTTTGGTTTCTAAATGAATACGATTTTCTTCTTGTTGTTGTTTCATTTGCTTGTCCAGTTTTAACCCCTTAAAGGAAAAATAAACTAAAAAACAGAAAAGCAGCAAGCTATCTGCTTCCTAATCTGAATTGGACTATTTTTGAGATAAAGAATATTGTTGTTCTTAAAGGGGCAGTCTACACCTTAGTCTTTCTTTAGATTAAGCTGCAAATATCTTCCTGTACCCTTTCTATATCATACAGCAGTAGCAGTAAAAAAAAAAAGCTATGTTAAAAGGACTATTGTTTCTGGACACTAGTGAAGCCTTTTTTTAATGCAGCCCAGAGCGTGATGGAAGAGCTTTGCAGCCATTTCAAAGTGACCATAAACAATAGTCATTTTAAAATAACTTTTTTACTGTTCCTGCTGCATGATATAGAAAGGGGTGCAGGAGAATTTGCTGCTTAAAATCTAAAGTATGACTTTAAGATGACTAAAGTTTAGTCTGTCCCTATAATTTATGTGATAGCACCACATTCAAAATTCTACAATGTATGACAAAAAAACCTGCATTGTTCTTCTACCGTTTCAGTAGCAAGAAGGTGGTTTTATGGGCATTTGCCTTCTTAGTAGAGGTATGAAGTGTAATCAGAATTTTACCAGACCAGAGATAAATATTTATTCCTTTACTGCTAAGGACAGTTTTAAAATCATAAATAAGATGAATATTACAGAGAAAGCACAAAGAAATATTTGTGTATTTCTCAGTTATTTAATTCTACTGTATTTAGGGGTCCTTACTGCCAATTAAGTAAATGTGCAAACATTGTACCTTTAGGGGTACAACAGCTTGTCACTGGGTAAACAGCTTGTCACTGGAGCAGTACCCTCAGCGGTACACCTGTTGTACCCTTTAACATGGGAACATATTGGTACCCTTGCAGATTGTACCTTTCAAAGGCAAATATGTAACTTTGGTGACTAAATTGGACCTCAGTGCTACGGTACCATAATGTACCCTTAAAAATGATGCAAATTGGTCTTTCAAGGTACTGCCCACAGCACATTAAAAATGCCAAAATGCTGTTCCATCAAATTTATTAAATAACATTCAAATATACATTCACTTTCTGTGCTCTTGCTCAGAAAGATAAGTATGTAAGTATTTGTCTAGCTTTAAATAACAATTAAAAAAATACATACAGTAGCACACTGAAGTTTGATTATTCTGGAAAGTATAGCCAGAGAGCAGGTCCTAAGAGTTTGCCACTAGAATTGTAAGAACCAGGCAAGACCAGCTATTCCAAAAGGATCTACTCAAAATGCCTTATTTCATTCAGGACTTGACCCCCTAAATCGACAAGACTCTCAATCCTAACAATAACATGAAATATTTAACCTCCAATTTTCTTTTCCCTTAATCCTACCCCTCATAAATAACGACACAACACCTTTTTTGGTATAAATTAGGCCACAGCTTGTTTATTACAATCAACTTACTTAACCCTTTTACTACCGGGAAATAGAGCCATGTTTTATTTTATTTACCTATCTAAACTATATATAGTTAGTGATGTCGCGAACCTTAAAATTTCGGTTCGCGAACGGCAGACTCAAACTTCCGCTACTGTTCGCGAACCGCCATTGACTTCAATAGGCAGGCGAACTTTAAAACCCACAAGGACTCTTTCTGGCCACAATAGTGATGGAAAAGTTGTTTCAAGGGGACTAACACCTGGACTGTGGCATGCCGGAGGGGGATCCATGGCAAAACTCCCACGGAAAATGACATAGTTGATGCAGAGTCTGATTTTAAGCCATAAAGTGCCTTAATCACCTAACATTCCTAATTTTTTTTTGAATAACGTGCTTTAAAACATCAGGTATGATGTAGTATCGATCAGGTAGTATCGATCAGGCCCGCTTCACAGTGACAGACCAAACTCCCTGTGTAACGCACCGCAAACAACTGCAAACAGTCCATTTGCACAACCACGAGTTAGATAGATTTGATAGTTAGATACATACATTACATAGATCAATAGATAGAATAGAAAAGTTTTTTTGTTTAAATTTACAATAATGTTAAGCAGATATGAGTGGTGGCTGGCACAGCAATTTACCACAGTATATGCTGTGTGAGACTGACACACAGGCCTGATAGAAAATGAAATTAGATTACACTAGCAAAATGATTTAAAAGTTTTTTTTGTTTAAATTTACACTAATGTTAAGCAGATATGAGTGGTGGCTGGCATAGAGCAATTAACCACAGTATATGCTGTGTGAGCCTGAGACACAGGCCTGATAGAAAATTAAATTAGATTACACTAGCAAAATGATTTAAAAGTTTTTTTTTTTTTAATTTACAATAATGTTAAGCAGATATGAGTGGTGGCTGGCACAGCAATTAACCACAGTATATGCTGTGTAAGCCTAACACACAGGCCTGATAGAAAATGAAATTAGATTACACTAGCAAAATGATTTAAAAGTTTTTTTGTTTAAATTTACACTAATGTTAAGCAGATATGAGTGGTGGCTGGCACAGAGCAATTAACCACAGTATATGCTGTGTGAGCCTGAGACACAGGCCTGATAGAAAATGAAATTAGATTACACTAGCAAAATGATTTAAAAGTTGTTTTTTTTAAATTTACAATAATGTTAAGCAGATATGAGTGGTAGCTGGCACAGCAATTAACCACAGTATATGCTGTATAAGCCTGACACACAGGCCTGATAGAAAATGAAATTAGATTACACTAGCAAAATGATTTAAAAGTTTTTTTGTTTAAATTTACACTAATGTTAAGCAGATATCAGTGGTGGCACCAATCACAGTATATGCTGTGAGCCTCACACACAGGCTGACAGCCAGGCAAATGCAAATACAAAAAAAAACAAAAAACGACTGAAGTTCTAGCCCTAAAAAGGGCTTTTTGGGCTGAAGTTCCAGGCCTAAAAAGGGCTTTTTGGGGTGCTGTCCTTACAGCAGAGATTAGATGAGTCCTTCAGGACTGTAGTGGACACTAAATACACTAGCCTAGCTATCTATTTCCCTATAATATCAGCAGCAGCACTAAACCTCCTCTCACTAAGAAAGCAGGATCGTAATGAATCTAAAATGGCTGCTGCCCAGGAGCTGGGAGTGTCTGCTGCTGATTGGCTCAAATGTGTCTGAAGGCTGTGAGATACAGGGTCAAAGTTTCCTCAATGATGACGAATAGGGGGCGGATCGAACATTGCATATGTTCGCCCGCAGCGGAGAACGCGAACAAGCTATGTTCGCCGGGAACTGTTCTCCGGCGAACTGTTCGCAACATCACTATATATAGTTAAGTAGACAGCTCAAGGTATTGATCTAGGCGCATTTTATTATATTTCCTGCCACCATTTGACCTCCAAATGTAATCAAATAAAAAAAATAATTGGTACTTCTTTTCACAAACTTTGGGTTTCTCACAGAAATTATTTACATACTGCTTGTGCAATAATGGCACAAATGTTTGTAAAAGTTCTCTGGTATCCCCGTTGTTCAGAAAAAGCAGACATATATGGCTTTGCCTTTGTTTTATGATAATTAGAAGTCCGCTAATTGCAGCTGCGCACCACACTTCTATTATTCATGGCAGTGAAGGGGTTAATTAGGTAGCTTAATAGGTTAATTTTAGCTTTAGTGTAAAGATTAGCCTCCCACCTGACACTTCCCACCCCCTGATCCCTACCTGTTCCCTTCAAAACAGCTCTCTTCCCTACCCCACCCCTCACTGGTAACCTCCATCTTAGGTACTGGCAGACAGTCTGCCAGAATGAAAATATAAGGCTTTTTTTTTTTTTTTTAAATAAAATATTTTTTTTATTATTTTTATATTTTCTGCAGTATAGGATCCCCCTTTAGCCCCCAACCTCCCTGATCCCCCAAACAGCTCTCTAAACCTCCCCCCTCTTACTATTAACTATTACCCACCAGCTGTCTGCCAGTACCTATAAACTGCCTTTTTTAATTATTATTGCACATATTTTCTGTAGCGCAGTCTCCCCCCACCCGCAATCTTTAGTTAGGGTCCCCCACACACACCCATTTTCTGTAGTGTAGCTGCCCCATCCCTCCCTGTCCCTTTTTTTTTTTTCTGTAGTGTAGGGACCTCCCACTCCCTCCTGCCTCCCCTGCTAGACTGCCCACTCGCCACCCACTTCCCGCCTACACCTCCCGCTGGCACCAACAGAAGATCGTTATAGACGGTGACACACACAGTGTCACTGTCTGTAATGATCAGGCATCTGCCCTCATATGGAGGTGGAGCACCGATTGCGCTCCGGTTCCATATGCGGCAGATGCCTGAAGGTTCAAGAGTTCCAGCTCTCGGCTGTAACTTAACAGCCGAGAGTGCTAGAGCTTCCTGAAGCAAATAGATATATATATATATATGTCTTGCGGTATGATAGGCAAAGTACTGCAAGACGTATATATACGTCCTTTTGGGTGAAGGGGTTAACATAACCATATAGGTAAATTTTCACAATACATTAACCATAACAATAAAAATTCCAACCCACCAGCGGTGCTAGTCCAGCCTCCCCACCCAACTTTTGTTTTCTTTTCTTTTTGTAACATGGCTGTAACTTTTTTGTTTTAAGCATATCTGCATATGACTGGACACAGCACAGGAATTCTGCTCTGTCCGTTACTATCTTCTTAAAGGGACAGTCTACACCAGAATTTTTATTGTTTTAAAAGATAGGTAATCCCTTTATTACCCATTCACCAGTTTTGCATAACCAACACAGTTATAATTATATACTTTTTACCTCTGTGATTATCTTGTATCTAAGCCTCTGCAAACTGCCCCTTTTTTCAGTACTTTTGACAGACTTGCAGTCTAGCCAATCAGTGCCTGCTCCCAGATAACTTCACGTGCACAAGCACAGTGTTATCTATATCAAATACGTGAACTAACACCCTCTAGTGGTGAAAAACTTAAAATTCAATCTGAAAAGAGGTGGGCTTCAAGGTCTAAGAAATTAGCATATGAACCTCCTAGGTTAAGCTTTCAACTAAGAATACCAAGAGAACAAAGCAAAATTGGTGATAAAAGTAAATTGGAAAATTGTTTAAAATTACATGCTCTATCTGAATCATGAAAGTTTATTTTGGCCTAGACTGTCCTTTTAACCACTCTGCTCTAAGGAACCACTTGCCCCCAGAGCTACATCCAACTGCTCTTCCACCCCATGGGGATGCACTTAATAGTAAGAATGGCCATATCTACGCTGTGCAAGAGGGAGGCGGACTAGCATCCCCCGCCATATTAAACTGCGACAAATAGCATGTTAAATTGAGTACCCAACCAATCAAATACCCAGGGGCAGGGTGGGCGAATCTGTCACCTTGCTCCTTACGTGACTACTCTTTCCTGCTCAGCTCAATGCTTACACACCTTAGCTCTACCGCATCTAACTTCCAATCCCTGCCGAGGGGCTTCCCTTCCTCCAGATGTCAAATGCCCCTTCCCCTTAGGCTCTGCCTGGTCAGGGACAAACTAGACTCTAACAACATACCATTTAACTTATGGTGACACAATGCACATAAAACATAAACACAGAGAAAACATATAGACAACAACATAATAATGCAGACAGAATGTCCCTTTAATACGTTTTTTAACATGCAGTTTAGTAGTAAGCTTATGAGAAATATGTTTCCTTTTATGAGCTGCTTTTTTAGGAGGATTGGAATTTAAATCCCTTACGGATGCCATTACAGTTTGCATCTGATTATTAAACTGTTGTCTTGCATTTTCCATAGAGGAATGAATCATCTGTTGTATAGATTTTTCTAATTGTTGTGTGTCTTCTTGAGACATTATGAAAAATAACTTTTGATGTTTAATTAAAAAAAACAGAATATTAATATGTTAGAGTTAATGAAAAATATAATAAAATTACACAAGTCATTTTTATATGTAACAATCAAGTAGTACACGTAGAAATAAAATTATATGTAATTGTAAATTATATGAGAGAGTAGAGCTGAATAAAAATATAAATGTGGCATAAAACAGTTTTTAAATAATGCCATAACGTAGAACTGTAAACAGGAGAAAAAGTAAATATCAACTGTATATACAAACAAGTGTAAATGTGTGAGAGCTGGAGCGTTAACAAAAAAGTCTACCTAGTGGAGGAGAAGGGCAGGAATGGATACACGCGGTGTCCCAGCTCATGGGTAAAAATAAGTAATATACGGCTAGATTACGAGTTGTGCGTTAGGGTAAAAAAGCAGCGTTAAGAGGTCCTAACGCTGCTTTTTCCCTACCGCTGCTATTACAAGTCTTGCAGGTTTAGGGGCACCGCACACTTCTTTGGCCTTACCGCAAAACGACTTACGTAAACTTCGTAAAGTCTTTTTTCTATGGGACTTCCATAGCGCCGGTATTAAGAGTCTGTCCTGGGAGGCCAAAAAGTGAGCGGTACACCCTACCCTGTCAAGATCCCTAAGGCATTTAAAAGTCAGTAGTTAAGAGTTTTATGGTACAACGCCGTAACATAAAACTCATAACTAAAGTGCTAAAAAGTACACTAACACCTATAAACTACCTATTAACCCCTAAACCGAGGCCCTCCCGCATTGCGAACACTATAATAAAATTTTTAACCCCTAATCTGCCACTCCGGACACCGCCCCCACCTACATTATATTTATGAACCCCTAATCTGCTGCCCCCAACATCGCCAACACCTACATTATATTTATTAACCTCTAATCTGCCGCCCCCAATGTCGCTGCAACCTACCTACACATTTTAACCCCTAATCTACCGCCCACAACGTCGCCGCCACTATAATAAATATATTAACCCCTAAACCGCCGCACTCCCGCCTCGCAAACATTAGTTAAATATTATTAACCCCTAATCTGCCGTCCCTAACATCGCCGCCACCTACCTACATTTATTAACCCCTAATCTGCCGCCCCCAATGTCGCCACCACTATATTAAAGTTATTAACCCCTAAACCTAAGTCTAACCCTAAACCTAACACCCACTAACCTAAATATAATTTTAATAAATCTAAATAAATATAAAAACTAAATACTTACCTATAAAATAAACCCTAAGATAGCTACAATATAACTAATAGTTACATTGTAGCTAGCTTAGGGTTTATTTTTATTTTACAGGCAAGTTTGTATTTATTTTAACTAGGTAGAAAAGTTATTAAATAGTTATTAACTATTTAATAACTACCTAGCTAAAATAAAGACAAATTTACCTGTAAAATAAAACCTAACCTAAGTTACACTAAAACCTAACACTACAATATAATTAAATAAATTAACTAAATTAAATACAATTACCTAAATTAAATTAGCTAAAGTACAACCCCCCCACTAAATTACAGAAAATAATAAACAAATTACAGATATTTAAACTAATTACACCTAATCTAATAGCCCTATTAAAATAAAAAAGCCCCCCCCCCAAAAAAAAAAAAAACCTAGCCTAAACTACCAATAGCCCTTAAAAGGGCCTTTTGCGGGGCATTGCCCCAAAGTAATCAGCTCTTTTACCTGTAAAAAAAAATACAAACAACCCCCCCAACAGTAAAACCCACCACCCACACAACCAACCCCCCAAATAAAATACTAGCTTAAAAAAACTAAGCTCCCCATTGCCCTGAAAAGGGCATTTGGATGGGCATTGCCCTTAAAAGGGCAGTTAGCTCTATTGCAGCCCAAAGTCCCTAACCTAAAAATAAAACCCACCCAATACATCCTTAAAAAAACCTAACACTAACCCCCTGAAGATCAACTTTCCGGGAGACGTCTTCATCCAAGCCGGGCCGAAGTCCTCAAAGAAGCCGGGAGAAGTCTTCATCCAAGATGGGCGAAGTGGTCCTCCAGACAGGCAGAAGTCTTCATCCAGACGGCATCTTCTATCTATCTTTTTTTTTTTTTTTTTTTTTTTTTGTCTTTTATTATAATATTGAAAGAATACAGAATACATCAACAATATAAGCATTACAAGTAGGATACTTACATGTATCCAGTTACATTTGTCAAGAATCTACATACATGTTATCTATCTAAAAGTGGGGAGGGGGTAGTGAGTCTATTGTACCCAACTGGGCAGCCTAAAAGTCCATTATCTTATCTAGTGTTATTTTACAATATTCGTACATCTTTCATGGAGAGAGTCCAGGAAGAAAGAAGAGAGAAAAGAGAAGAAAAAAAACAAACAAACAAAAAAAAACCAAAAAGGGTAAACTTACTATGATCTCCTCCCTTCCCACCGCCCCATCCATTCCAATCCGTTTAGGCCTCCAACTCGGGGCACACTCGCTATATTTGAATGTTGATGATACCTTCTATATTAGCAATGAAGTCTCTACCCTGATTTAGAATAAAGTCTTTCCAGACCTTTAAATATGAATTGTTTTTCTTCCTTTCAAGCCTATAGTCATGAGCTGCTATTATTGCACTATCTGAAAGGAGATTTTTTGCTTCCTTAATCGATGGAGCTCGTGGTTTGCACCAATTGTCAAAAATAAGTTTTCTGAGATTAAGTATCGCAGTTAGAATGAATCTCTTTTTATTCCCCCATGAAGTACAGGGGGTCAGTAATATTATAGAATTTATTGAGAGCCTCACTTCAATATTTGTCATTTGGGAAAGAAGATAGGCTACCTTATGCCAAAATTGGTTTACTTTCGGACATTCCCACAGGAGATGTCCCAAGTCTGGGTCATTTAAATGGCACTTAATACAAGAATTTTTAACATTACAATTCCACTTGGCTACCCGCCGTGGGGTGAGGTAATCTCTGTTGATGATCTTAAACTGCGTTTCTCTTAGATAAGTTGAAGGAGAAATAGCTAACACTATCCTTAAACTGTTCTCTAGTTGATCTATAGGGTCCGTCAAACTTACTACCTTTCCCCAGTATGTCCTTGCTCGTACTATGTGTTTTTCTGTCTCTGCCGATCTTAAAATTTTATATATAGAAGATAAGGAACACTTTTCCCTTTTAAGATGATCCATTAATGGGTGATCTTGGAAAATCTGGGGAAACAGATACAGTAACTTTCGTATATAGTCTATAGCTTGCAAGAAATAAAACATATGTTTCTTCTGTGCTGCCGGAAAGATATTTTGAAATTCTGCAAAGTTATGAAATTTTCTAGTCTTAAAATCATAGAACTCTGCAACCGAGAGAGCTTTGGTGGGTGACCATAGACTAAAAGGGTTAACTGAGTTACCTAATGGGAAGTGCCAGTTACCTTGAATAGGTAGCCATTTAGAGACCGCTGTAGGATGTCCAAATAGCTTCATTGTATTCCTCCATGCTATTAAGATGTCCTTAAGTAAGGGGTGGTTAGCAATTGTATTGCCCAAAATCTTATTTGATGCATGTAGTATAAAGCCCATAGAATAAGGGGCACAAATCTGTTCTTCTAAATACCTATTGGATAATTTAAATGACTGAAAGAGCCAATCAATTGGAAATCTTATTAGCGTTGCTAAATTATACCATTCCAGATTGGGAAGTGATAACCCCCCTCCCAAATATGGTTGGTATAGTATTTCTAATTTTATTCTGGGTTTTCTCCCACTCCAAAGGAAGTATCTCAGTGCCCGGTTGAAGCGCCATAAATCCATTTTTTTTATAAGCAAGGGAAGCATTCTACATGGGTACAAAATTTTTGGGACTATGAACATTTTATAAAGATTAACTTTACCCGAAATTGAAACCGGTAACGCTGCCCAGCTTTTCAATTTTATCATAGTTTCTTGGAGAACTGATAGAATATTATCGCGATACCAGTCATCTGGGTTAACAGAAAGTTTCAAGCCCAGATATTCCAAAGCATTGGATTCAATAAATTCGTAGGTTTGCTGTTTGTTACTCCTTTTCAACCAGATTACCTTTGATTTTGCCAGGTTAGTTTTGTACCCTGAGACATTCCCATAATCCTTTAAAAGTTCTAAGACTATGTTGATGGTATCCTTTGGATTGCTGACATACAAAAGTAAATCATCAGCAAATAAAGATACCCTTAGCAATTCCTTGCCTATATTAATTCCTGTAAGAAGTTCCCTCAATTTGATTGCCAATGGCTCCAGAACTAAATCGAAAAGTAGGGGTGAAAGAGGACACCCCTGTCGCGTACCTCTTGAGAGTGTAAAGGATTGAGTTAACTCATTATTGATCATAATTGATGCCTTGGCATCTGAATAGATGTTTCTAACAAAGGTGCAAAACTTTTCTCCAAATCCGTATCTAACCATAACTTTGAACATAAATGGCCATTCCACTCTGTCGAAGGCCTTCTCTGCATCCAGAGATAGCAGGAAGGCCTCCGGCAGAGCAGAACCCCCGCCACTGTACTGAGAAATAGCGTGGAGTATCTTTCTAATACTTTTCTCAGATGATCTTCCACTCACAAATCCCACCTGATCCTCGTGTATAATTTTAGGTGCAATTGGCTTCAATCTTTCTGCCAAGATCTTCATCATAATCTTATAATCAAGATTAAGCAGGGATATCGGTCTGTAAACTGTAAGATCTAAGGGATCTTTATTAGGTTTAGGGATTAATACGATGTTTGCCCTCTTAAAATCTTCCGATACCTTGATGTTTTCTTCAAAATACCCTTTATATAGGTCCTTTAGGACTGGAGTAATTTTTTCTAATAGTACCATATAAAACTCCAAGGGCAGGTTATCTGGGCCAGGTGACTTTCCTCTAGCTAATGATTTAATGACCCTTACTATCTCCTGGTCACTTATAGGCTTGTCCAGAGCTTCCAAATCTGATCCTGATATCAATGGCACCTCAATAGAATCTAGAAATCGATCAATCTCTTCTGCTTGTGGCTGTTGTGATGCATAGAGGTCTGTGAAAAAATTACGAAATAGGAGAGCCATTTGTTCCTGATCTGAGGTGATGCTCTTATCCTTTCTAATAGTCACGATAGGCTTTCTTTGAGTTTGTGTTTTAAAAATGGATGCTAAGAATTTGCCTGCTTTATTGCCATATCTTTTAAATTTGGCTGCTTTGATTTGTATTGATTCTTGGGCTTGTTGTAATAGAAAATGATCCCTATTTTTTTTATTAGAGAAATAAATTTCTCTATTTGCTGTAGTTGGATTCTGTGTGTAACTAGCATAGGCCTCTTTAAGTTTATTAGATAAATCGTAGTATCTAAAAGTTTGCTTCTTTTTTAATCTCGCCATGTATGATATTATCTCTTTTAAATATACTTTAGCTGTTTCCCAGAAAATATGTGTATTACTTCTACTTTGAGCATTAAAGGAGCAATAATCTTCCCAGGCCTTTTCCAAAAAGGACTTAAATTTGTCTGAGTTAGCTAAATAAACTGGGAAGAAAAAAGAATTAAATGTATATGGTTTCTTAACTTGAATTTGTAATATTACAGGAGCATGGTCGGAGAGAGTAAATTCCAGAATTTCACATTTAGAGATTTTAGGAGCCAGAATTTCTGATACTAGATATAAATCTAGTCTAGACATGGTGTTATGGGATTTGGAATGGCATGTAAACTCCCGAGAGTTAGGATTCATAGTCCTCCAAATATCTATAAGATTAATTGATTGGCTCAGTAGACTGAAGATTTTTTCTTCATATTTGTGGTGGGATCTTGTATATTTCCCTTTTTTCCTGCTTAGACCCATTCTAATTCTATCAATACTCGAGTTAGGGGTGATGTTGAAGTCCCCTGTTATAATTATGTTATCTTTTGCAAACTTCAAGATATTCTTAATTAGCCGGGTCCAGAATGCAACATCGGAGCTATTGGGGCCATACAAGTTAACTATTAAGAAGAACTGTTTTTGAATCTTCATTCTAACCATTATATACCTGGCCTCTCTATCTTTCACTACTTTAATGATTTCTTGTCCAAGATTTTTATGAATCAGGATCATCACCCCTCTGGCTGCTTTCCTATATGAAGCAAAAAAAGATTGCGAAAACCCGCGTATCTTGAGTTTGTTGTGTTCGACATCGGAGAGATGAGTCTCCTGTAAACAAATGATGTCCAGAGCCTTCTTACTTAGAAAGTTTATCACCGCTTTCCTTTTAATGGGGGAGTGAATTCCTCCCACATTCCATGAAATAAACTTTATCTTCTAACTATTTTTTTGAAGCTAGGCTTACAGCATACCTTGTCCCTAAATAAAGTGATGGTGTGGAACCCAAGTTGGAAGGCACGACACTGTACATAAAAGTTACCCAGGGATGTATGGATGGGGAGGAGAGAGAGGAGGAGAAGAAAAAAAAAAAAAATTATTTGTATACCCTATCTTTATCGACATACTTCTATTGAACAAAAAAACCCATATATACACATTTATGAAAAAAAAGAAAAATAGTGGTATAAACAAGAAGGTGAAATTTATGCTTCAGACCATTTCTGTCACTAAAGTTGAATCTTTCTAAAACAAATTCACAAAAATAAAGCAAAGTATGTATCATAACCTTGATTAAAACTGTGATGTATATTTCGATTCCTAAAATATAGATACCTTTATACATTATTTCTAATAAACAGTGAAAATCATGTGTACACATCTATTAAGAGAGAAAAAAAAGAAAAAAAAAAAAAATTTCCCCCCATAAGGATAATCCCCAGAAATAGTGATATGTATATATAAAAAAAGAAAAAAAAGGTGGTATCTTAAACCTAAAACCATTTCTATAGCAACAAATAAACCTTTTTAGTTCAATTTCACAAAATTGTGTCAAAATATTAGTAATATCAACGGGTACACCTGTCATGTGTGTTTCAAGTACAAAGACCACTGTCTCTTGTTGAAAGAGGTGAGGGGAGGGTTAAAAAAAAATAAAAAAAAAAAAAAAAAATGTTTCTATCTTTACCCATCCGGCGCGGAGCAGGTCCATCTTCAAGATATCCGACGCGGACCCTTTTTTTTAAGGGTGTATTGGGTGGGTTCTATTTTTAGGTTAGGGTTTGGGCGGCAAAAGAGCTAACTGCCCTTTTAAGGGCAATGCCCATCCAAATGCCCTTTTCAGGGCAATGGAGAGCTTAGGTTTTTTAGTTAGGATTTTATTTGGGGAGTTTTATTTCCCCTTTGGAATTAATGGGCCTGCGTTACTGAGTTTTACGCTGCTTTTTTGCAAGTGTTAGACTTTTTTTCAGCAGGCTCTCCCCGTTGATTCCTAGGGGGAAATCGTGCATGAGCACGTATGACCAGCTCACCGCTGACTTAAGCAGCGCTGGTATTGGAGTGCGGTAATGAGCAACATTTTGCTCAACGCTCACTTCTTGTCTTTTAACGACGTGACGGGGGGGGAAAAAACTGCTCGTTAGCACCACATAGCCTCTAACGCAAAACTCGTAAACTAGGTGATAGATAAAAAAAGTATACAAAATAATAAAGAAAGATAGAAATATGAATTCAACATAATATAAATACTTAAACCTCTTAGCACACAGTTGAGTACTTAAAGGGACATGAAACCCAACATTATTCTTACATGATTTAGGTAGCACATACAATTTTAAACAACTTCCCATTTTACTTCTATTATCAAATGTGCTTCATTCTCTTGGTATCGTTTGTTGAAGGAGCAGCAATGCACTACTTGTTTCTAACTTAACACATGAGTGAGCCAATGACAATAGGTATATATATATATATATATATATATATGCAGCCACCAATCAGCAGCTGGAACCTAGGTTATTTGCTGCTCCTGAGCTTTCCTAGAGAAACTATTCAGAAGAAATACCTCTGGGTGAAGAGACCATTCGCCCGGATGTAACGTTTGGCGACTGAGATAATCCGCTTCCCAATTGTCTATACCTGGGATATGAACCGCAGAAATTAGACAGGAGCTGGATTCCGCCCATACCAGTATACGAGATACTTCTTTCATAGCCAGAGGACTGTGGGTCCCTCCTTGATGATTGATATATGCCACAGTTGTGACATTGTCTGTCTGAAAACAAATGAACGATTCTCTCTTTAGAAGAGGCCATGACTGAAGAGCTCTGAAAATAGCACGGAGTTCCAAAATATTGATTGGTAATCTCACCTCCTGAGATTCCCAAACCCCTTGTGCTGTCAGAGACCCCCAAACAGCTCCCCAACCTGTCAGACTTGCATCTGTTGAAATTACAGTCCAGGTCGGAAGAACAAAAGAAGCCCCCTGAACTAAATGATGGTGATCTGTCCACCACGTCAGAGAGTGTCGTACAATCGGTTTTAAAGATATCATTTGAGATATCTTTGTGTAATCCCTGCACCACTGGTTCAGCATACAGAGCTGAAGAGGTTGCATGTGAAAACGAGCAAAGGGGATCGCGTCCGATGCAGCAGTCATAAGACCTAGAATTTCCATGCATAAGGCTACCGAAGGGAATAATTGAGACTGAAGGTTTCGACAAGCTGAAATCAATTTTAGACGTCTCTTGTCTGTCAGAGACAGAGTCATGGACACTGAATCTATCTAGAAACCCAAAAAGGTTACCCTTGTCTGAGGAATCAATGAACTTTTCGGTAAATTGATCCTCCAACCATGATCTCGAAGAAACAATACAAGTCGATTCGTATGAGATTCTGCTAAATGTGAAGACTGAGCAAGTACCAAGATATCGTCCAAATAAGGAAATACCACAATACCCTGTTCTCTGATTACAGACAGAAGGGCACCGAGAACCTTTGTAAAAATCCTTGGAGCTGTTGCTAGGCCAAACGGCAGAGCCACAAACTGGTAATGCTTGTCTAGAAAAGAGAATCTCAGAAACTGATAGTGGTCTGAAAGAATCGCAATATGAAGATGCATCCTGTAAGTCTATTGTGGACATATAATGCCCTTGCTGAACAAAAGGCAGGATAGTCCTTATAGTTACCATTTTGAATGTTGGTATCCTTACATAACGATTCAATATTTTTAAATCCAGAACTGGTCTGAAGGAATTCTCCTTCTTTGGTACAATGAAGAGATTTGAATAAAACCCCAGTCCATGTTCCAGAACTGGAACTGGCATAATTACTCCAGCCAACTCTAGATCTGAAACACATTTCAGAAATGCTTGAGCCTTCGCTGGATTTACTGGGACACGGGAAAGAAAAAATCTTTTTGCAGGAGGCCTTATCTTGAAGCCAATTCTGTACCCTTCTGAAACAATGTTCTGAATCCAAAGATTGTGAATTGAATTGATCCAAATTTCTTTGAAAAATCGTAATCTGCCCCCTACCAGCTGGGCTGGAATAAGGGCCGCACCTTCATGTGGACTTTGGAGCTGACTTTGGTTTTCTAAAAGGCTTGGATTTATTCCAGACTGGAGATGGTTTCCAAACTGATACCGCTCCTGTGGGTGAAGGATCAGGCTTTTGTTCCTTATTGTGACGAAAGGAACGAAAACGATTATTAGACCTAAATTTACCTTTAGATTTTTTATTCTGTGGTAAAAAAGTTCCTTTCCCTCCAGTAACAGTTGAGATAATAGAATCCAACTGTGAACCAAATAATTTATTACCTTGGAAAGAAAGGGAAAGCAAAGTTGACTTAGAAGACATATCCGCATTCCAAGTTTTAAGCCATAAAGCTCTTCTAGCTAAAATGGCTAGAGACATATACCTGACATCAACCCTAATGATATCAAAGATGGCATCACAAATAAAGTTATTAGCATGTTGAAGAAGATTAAAAATGCTATGAGAATTATGATCTGTTACTTGTTGCACTAAAGCTTCTAACCAAAAAGTTGAAGCTGCAGCAACATCCGCTAAAGATATAGCAGGTCTAAGAAGATTACCTGAACATAAGTAAGCTTTTCTTAGAAAGGATTCAATTTTCATATGTAAAGGATCCTTAAAGGAAGTACTATCTGCCGTAGGAATAGTAGTACGTTTAGCAAGAGTAGAGATAGCCCCATCAACCTTAGGGATTTTGTCCCAAAACTCTAATCTGTCAGATGGCACAGGATATAATTGCTTAAAACGTTTAGAAGGAGTAAAAGAATTACCCAAATTATTCCATTCCCTGGAGATTACTTCAGAAATAGCATCAGGGACAGGAAAAACTTCTGGAATAACTACAGGAGATTTAAAAACCTTATTTAGACGTTTAGATTTAGTATCAAGAGGACCAGAATCCTCTATTTCTAATGCAATTAAGACTTCTTTAAGAAAAGAACGAATAAATTCCATTTTGAATAAATATGAAGATTTATCAGCATCAACCTCTGAAACAGAATCCTCTGAACCAGAGGAATCATTATCAGAATCAGAACGATGATGTTCATTTAAAAATTCATCTGAAATATGAGAAGTTTTAAAAGACCTTTTACGTTTACTAGAAGGAGGAATAACAGACATAGCCTTCTTAATGGATTTAGAAACAAAATCTCTTATGTTAACAGGAACACTCTGAGTATTAGATGTTGAAGGAACAACAACAGGTAACGTAACATTACTAAAGGAAATATTATCTGCATTAACAAGTTTGTCATGACATTCATTACAAACAACAGCTGGAGGAACAGATACCACAAGTTTACAGCAAATACACTTAACTTTGGTAGACCCAGCACTAGGCAGCGATTTTCGAGAAGTATCTTCTGACTCAGGGTCAATCTGGGACATCTTGCAATATGTAATAGAAAAAACAACATATAAAGCAAAATTGATCAAATTCCTTAAATGACAGTTTCAGGAATGGGAAAAAATGCCAGTGAACAAGCTTCTAGCAACCAGAAGCAATAAGCAATGAGACTCAAATAATGTGGAGACAATAGTGACGCCCATATTTTTTAGCGCCAAAAAAGACGCCCACATTATTTGGCGCCTAAATGCTTTTGGCGCCAAAAATGACGCCACATCCGGAACGCCGACACTTTTGGCGCAAAAAACGTCAAAAATGACGCAACTTCCGGCGACACATATGACGCCGGAAACAAAGAAAAAAAATTGCGCCAAAAAAGTCCGCGCCAAGAATGACGCAATAAAATGAAGCATTTTCAGCCCCCGCGAGCCTAACAGCCCACAAGGAAAAAGTCAAATTTTAAGGTAAGAAAAAAATTGATTTATTCATATGCATTATCCCAAATATGAAACTGACTGTCTAAAATAAGGAACGTTGAACATCCTGAATCAAGGCAAATAAATGTTTGAACACATATATTTAGAACTTTATATAAAAGTGCCCAACCATAGCTTAGAGTGTCACAGAAAATAAGACTTACTTACCCCAGGACACTCATCTACATGTAGTAGAAAGCCAAACCAGTACTGAAACGAGAATCAGTAGAGGTAATGGTATATATAAGAGTATATCGTCAATCTGAAAAGGGAGGTAAGAGATGAATCTCTACGACCGATAACAGAGAACCTATGAAATAGACCCCGTAGAAGGAGATCATTGAATTCAAATAGGCAATACTCTCTTCACATCCCTCTGACATTCACTGCACGCTGAGAGGAAAACCGGGCTCCAACCTGCTGTGGAGCGCATATCAACGTAGAATCTAGCACAAACTTACTTCACCACCTCCATAGGAGGCAAAGTTTGTAAAAACTGATTTGTGGGTGTGGTGAGGGGTGTATTTATAGGCATTTTGAGGTTTGGGAAACTTTGCCCCTCCTGGTAGGAATGTATATCCCATACGTCACTAGTTCATGGACTCTTGCTAATTACATGAAAGAAAGGGCCTTTTGTAGAGCATTACCCTAAATTAAACAGCTGTTTAACCGACAAAAAATTACAAAGTCCCTCCAACAGTAAAAACCCCCACTCAACCAACCCCCAAAATAAAAAACCTAGGTCTTAATAAAACCTAAGCTACCCATTGCCCCTAAAGGGGCATTTTTATGGGCATTGCCCTTAAAAGGGCATTCAGCTCTTTTACTACCCTTAAAAGGGAATTCAGCTCTTTTACAGTGCCACCCACATTTAAAAAAAAAAAACAACTAACACTGACCCCATAAAATCTACTAACGGTTCCTGAAGTCCAGACATCCATCTTCATCCAGGTGGCGAGAAGTCTTCATCCAGGCGCCGACATCTTCATCCATCACGGGACCATCTTCTTTCTTCATCCTGGTGTCGCGGAACTGTGAAGGCGCAGAGTTTTGGAGGCACGGAGCCGTGAAGGCACAGAGCTTCTTTGCCGGTGGCGCGGACATCCAGTGTGGAGGATCCTCTTCATACGGTCATCGCCGTACACTGAAGCTTTAATGCAAGGTACCCATTTAAAAAATGGGGTACCTTGCATTCATATTGACTGATATTTTCAAATCAGCCAATAGGATGAGAGCTACTGAAATCCTATTGGCTGTTCAAATCAACCAATAGGATAGTTAATTAGAACTTTCTAATGGTGTAATTGAACATTGTGGTCCAATGTGTCTCTGAATTCTTGTACTAGAGTTTGCAATTATTTGCCAAAATTCCTTCAAAATCTAACATATGGTTTTGGATCTTAACATGCTGTAAAGGAATGCAGATTTTAATCACGTCTACAAATTCTCTATTAAATGTAATATTTGTTGAAATAAGCTGTTAAGCTGCTGATGCCTTGAAGAATTTCACTCTGGGGATAATCTTTTTATATATATTTTATTTGTATTATGTTTTTATCCCCTATATATAATGGAAAATTAATTATTATTCTGTTAGCTAGGTTTTACTCTTGCTTGGTTACTAGTGCATAGCCTTATTTGTCTATTTTATTACCATTGCTACCAAACATTTAAAAGACTTTATATTTTAGTATAATGCTTATATAGGCTTTAAATTACTGAGCCACAGATTCAACTAAATAAATCTTTTTGCATGAGGGAATTCATTATTAGTAGGAAAGTTCCAAACTGTAGCCTAGATTTAAATCTTAGCATTGTTGTCTATTATTCATTTTTCCTACTCAACAAAAATAGCTTATAAACCCATAAACTACCAAATAACCATAAACTACCAAATAACCCCTAAACCGCCACCCTCCCACATCACAAACACTATATTAAAGATATTAACCCCTAATCTGCCACCCACCCACATCACCAACACTAAAATAAACCGATTAACCCCTAAACCGCCGGCTCCCCTCATTGCCAACACTATAAAAACGTATTACCCCCTAAACCACCGCCCCCCCCCCCCACATTGTAACTAATAAACTAAACCTATTAACCCATAATCCGCCACTCCCAACATCGCCGATACTAAATAAAGTGATGAACCCCTAAACCGCCAGCACCCCACATCGTAACTAATAAACTAAACCTATTAACCCCTAAACCGCCAGCTCCCCACATTGCAAAACACTAAATTAAACTATTAACCCCTAAACCTAACACCCCCCTAACTTTAAATTAAAAGTTACAATATAACTATCTTAAAATAAATAAAAACTTACCTGTGAAATAAAAAAACCTAAGATTAAACTATCAATTAAAGGGGGGCGGAGCTAACTGCCGTGCAGAGTGGATGTCTCAGGCTAGAGCTCCTCTCAGCTTACCAGTATAAAACCATTTTTAAAGCCTATTTTTCCCATTTTTAAAGCCTATTTGCTCTAGGTGCCCTGTCCTATACCCTTGACAGACACCCTGTTTTGGGGCTTCCACTGAACTTTTTACCCCATTGTGAAGTGACTGGCGCTGAATCACCTACCAGCTCTTAACACATCCACCCACCTGTGATTGCCAACTGTACCGGAGGGTCGGGGCTCTGCTCCGGTACTAGCGACACTGACCTGGGACCTGTCGCATTAGATCAGTGTGAGCAGCGCAGTCAGAGGTGAGCGGGACGGAGCGCTGGGACCGGCGTGTTCTGGTGAAGAAGCTGCTGGCCACGTCTGGCCTTACAGGAGGAACCCGATCCGGCTGGCCTGGCCGGGAAATCTGCAGCGGGAGATTGGTGGTCGTCGCTGACAGGGCGCTGCCTTGGATCCCAACTCTGCCCGTTGGCCGCATAGAGGAAGAAAGCGGCGGGAATAGCCGCCATCTTGCCGCCATCTTGCCGCTCCGGCCTTGCTCCCTAACGCCACGCGGCAAGGTATGATGGATAGAGGAGCCTGAGCAAGGCTGTTACCCAGACCGCCCCTTCTACTTTCGGGAGGGGACACGGGGGAAGACTTTGCCTACATAATAGGCCCTGCCGGAGCAGCCATCAGACGAGACTTCAGCAGTGATAGGGTGAGTCACAGCTTTGCCACGCAACATTTTTGCTGCACAGGGGGCCCTCTTATTTGATACCTCACACTGCCTAACTGAGAGGAGATAATTAACATTGGAATTAACGGCAGTCTTTACTTTGTTACCCTAGCTGCCGGGGTGGTACTTTGGGTGGCTAGGAGAGGTGTATCCTGAGGAGGCCTCTATTGTGCACCACTAGGCCCACTTGACCCTCAATGTAATTAAGATCTGATTTGAGGTTCCCCTGGCCTCCTGGGTGACACTAACATCAGAGAAGGCGCAGCACAACACCTCATAGGCATTTAGTGCCAAGCTGCCTGCAATCAGATAGTGTTGGGCACGTGGTACAGGTTCAGCCCTATCCCCTTAGTGTCATTGCAAGGAGCATACACCTTCTAACCTGTTTGGAGGTTATGCTGCATCACGGATCTGCAACCAACCTTTTGTGCTCACGCAGACCCCCTATCCATAATCCACCTGTACACCTTACAGAACTGTTACTGTTTTAGGAGGCTGACTCATTTAATTTACCCTTCCAGTTATGTGAACTGACACTCTCCTGGCATTTCCCTTTTGCTGAATCATTAAGGCCACAAGCTGAATCCCAGACCCACACTGCTGTATACCTAACTTCCCCTGTAGAGAGGGGCCCCTGCCTGGAAGGGTAGACACCAACATATGGTTCTTTATTCAGGTGCAGTACTGGACTTCTGGATCCTTTGCTTGTAAGTCGCTGTCGCTGATACCTTGTTGCCCTGTTTATATGACACTCTGAGCATCTGTGACCCTGGTAAAGCACAAGCAACCGTCCACAATTACTAACTCTTATTGGGCTGCACAAATCTGTTACTCCAGCAAATAACAGTTTAAAGGCACAGATATATTTACACCCATACGTTGCAGGCACCTTAATTATCACTTTCCTGCCACCTTCTCCCAGGACATTCATAAGCTTCTCAAGAGGCTTACCTTCCACACGGCAGCCCAGGCTACTGATTGCTGCTGACTTTATTAATAGAGGGTGCTGATCTGGAACTGTGATTTTTTGTGCTGCTGCGCCAGCTTATGTTTCTCTGTGGCCCTAGCACAGAGTGGAGTGTCTTATTTTACTTAAGTGTTTTGCCATAACATAACCTGTACGTCTTCTTTTCAGGACAAGAGAACCCACACTGCTTAGACCCTAGTCTCTCCTGCCTGTCTGCTGCACATAAGCTGTTTGCGGGTCAAAAGAGTGGTCAAACTCAGCCCCTCGCCCTGTGAATGGATTGACGGGAGATACAGACTCTGGTAGTGTACGCTGGTAAACCCATTTGAGTGTTAAACACTTTTGCTCTCACTAAATCCTCCCCTTCGGACTCCTCCTTTCCGGCCTGCCCACGTAGGCTGGTCACCTCCACTTTCCTTTTTCCCTTCCAATAGGTCGTACCCCCCTTCCCTGGGTCCGAGGGGGAATATCTCTTCCAGGTTTAACTGAGGTGTCTCACTATAAACTAAAGGTGAATAGCAGTAGGCTCCACTGGGCCCCTGTCTCCGCGTGGGTCGGCGTCTTAGGCTAATCACACAGAGTTGTAGGGCAGTGTTCTGCTCATGAGCGCCGCCATGTGGAGATAGAGGTCATAAGTGGACGTCCGGCCCCACTCAGTCATGTAATACTAATGTGCACGTGCATTTTCCTTTTTCCAATTTGTCAACCTGTTGGGCTCATACATCTCCTTAGCAATTTCTAATCCAGGTTCAACTGTTTAGTATAGGATATTCTCCTCTCATTTGAAAATGCCCCATAACACTAAGAGACACTTGAAAACACCAGGCCCAGTAAAGAAAACGGTTCGGGACCACTTCACGCAGCCAACTAAAGACCGGAATGAAGATCTACTTGAGGATCAGAGTGACTCTGAATCCCTTGGGGATGGCTCCCAACCTGACCTTATGCCTCATGTCAGATCACAACACCTAATCACAGAGGAAACCCTTAAAAAAATGCTGGCAAACCAAACCATCTCCATTACTAAGGAAATTCAGCGCAATCATGCTGAACTCCGCAAGGACATCTCTGAGATTGGGGACAGGGTGGACTACCTGGAAAGAAAACAGGACGACCTTGCTACCGACCATACCAACTTGTTGGCATACTCGGAATCTCTGGCAGACGAGATTAGCCAACTGGAATTTAAACTCGCCGATGTGGAGGATAGGGCTCGCAGAAACAACGTAAGATTTAGAGGAATCCCGGAGGACATCCAACCTGCAGAGCTTCAAACCTTCCTGAAAGACCTATTTAAAGACCTGCTGGGCCCAACAGATGGACTTAACGATACCATGGAAAGAGCTCATAGAGCCTTACGACCTAGAACTTTCTCACAAGAGAAACCGAGAGACGTCATAGTCTGTTTCCATAGCTTTCCATTCAAGGACAGGCTCATGCAGGCGGCCTTTCGGAAACCGCAGATATCAGAGAAGTTCAAGGACATACAGCTGCTGCCCGACCTATCCGCACACACTCTACAACATCGTAGGTACTTCCAGCCGGTCACACAGATCCTCCGTAGGGAGAACATCAAATATAGATGGGGTTACCCTACTAAACTAATAATCACAAAGGACAACAAACCATTCACGGTGACCTCTCTATCTCAGGGATCAGCTCTCCTAGGTCAGTGGGGCCTTATGGCAGTAGACCCCAGGGGACCCCCCGTGACCCAATCTAAGCTGAGAGTTTCGGCCCCCGAGTGGTCGGTGAAAGAACAAAGACCGAAGAGACTGAAAACACTGCAGCCTCTGGATCCTATCCAATCGGAGACTCGGTCCTCATGATAAGTGGCACTTGCTTTTGCCACACCTCAGGAACCTGACAGGCTACAGAATGCCCACTTTTGCCCACCTGCGGTGTTATGCAGTTGGGCAGAGGAACTGAGATGGTTTGGCCTGACACATGTGCCCCCATGGTCCCTTGGGCCATACTCTATGGTTCCATACATGCTAGGTTTATGTGTTTAGAAATTTAATTATGTCTACTGTTCTTTTTTGTCAGACCTACAGGCCCACCATATTTTACAGGCCTGATAGGATTAAATATGCTTACCTCTGCCTTTAATGCCCTTTGTTTTCTGGGGTTATGGAGTGGGGTAGGTACTGTACTGACAATTGTAACTACTAAGTGTATGGGACCGCATTCCACCACCTCATGACAGGCCTAGGTGCTTCCTACTTTCTCTACAGCTTAATGCTATATACCTGGCCTCCGTATTCACTCTGTCTAGGGTCCCACGGACATAACATGGTGGAATGCACTTCTCCTTCCTCCCCTTGCCCTTTGTGGTTACACTGATGTAATAATGAGTGGGGCCTGCATTGACTGAAATATGTACCTATATAATCATATGTGACTCCATTCTACTCTTTATATTATGTTCATGTGTTTTGACCTTATTGCATTTACTGTTCCTTGTCAGGTTTCTATGTTCACATGGATTATTTTGTTTAGGTTATGCCCTTAACGGGCGCACAGGTTGATATTCACTCACTTGCACTTTTGTTTACCTTCTCATAGCTTATTTATCTAGTTTTTGGAGTGGGGCTGGACTTTCCAGCTCCCCTCTCCATACATTCGATCTTAGCTCCCCCCCCACTGGTTAACCCACGCCAGTACATTTCCTTTTTACGTGCTAATCATCTCCCTTACTCCCCAGCCCTCACACACCTCTCACTAGGAAGACCATCTAGGTCTCCCAGATATTTCTCCTGCCCATTTACTTTCCTGGATCGGAGGTAGAGAATGTCCCGCTTACGAATATGCACACACAACTAAAGAGGCTTAAATTCTCCCTACAAGAGGAGCTTACTCTCCCGTATGCTACATCATCATAATCCTGACGTAGTGTTTCTACAAGAAACACACTGGTTGTTAGCTTCCCCCAACAGATTCCACTCTCGATCATACACGACCATCGAGTGTTCCTCATTCACAAAGAAAGCTCGAGGGACTGCTGTCATGATTCACAGGAGGATAGCTTATGAGGAAATCCAGGTACTTAGGGACCCCCAAGCCAGATTCACGATAGTAGTCTGTAGGCTAGATCATGTCACACATACCCTTGTCTCAGTTTATCTACCCAATTCCCAACAGCCTGCTTGTCTCAGGAAAATCCTGAGGTTGATTAACCAGCATAAACAAGGTAGAGTCATAATAGCAGGGGACTATAACATGATTTGGGATACTGAACTTGACCGTAAGACGCTAAACCCAATTAGGTCCTCCTCCCAACTGACCCTTCTCTCCACACGATTCAAATCAATCATGTCTGAATTTGGATATTATGACATTTGGCGGTCTCTACACACCACAGATAGGGACTTCACTCATTTCTCCCAGGTACACAAAACCTACTCTAGGTTAAACCATATTTTTTGCTCGGCCGGGACTCTGGACTCAGTGCTCCAATCCAACATTCCTCTATGCCCATGGTCCGACCATGATCCGGTACTTGCGGACTTACAATTCAGTGACCCTTGTCCCCATAAAAATAGATGGTCTCTCCCGCGCAATATCCTAGCAGAAATCCCCTTCAGAGAGGAGTTGCGAAGGGATCTTATAGATCTCATCCAACTCAACGACAACGGTCAGACTGCCGATGACACACTCTGGGGAGCCATCAAGGCGGTAACCAGAGGCTATATCATCCGCAAGCAAGCCCGCCTTAGGAAATTAGCTGGACTCTCCCTAGCCCAAGCCCACTGCAGACTTAGACTACTTGAATCTGCTAACAGAACCAACGTCACGGAAGCATTGTCATCCCAGATCTTAGCTGTGCGCTCGCATATTAACTATCTAGAATTGCAACGTACCAAAGAGAATCTCACAAGACTTAAACAGATATTTTATTATAAAGGCAACAGGGCAGATACATTGTTAGCGAATAAACTGCGCCAGCGGAACAGTACGTCTCGTATACACCAAATCTTTTATAACAACAAGATTCACAAACTCCCCTCACAGATAGGGGACTGCTTCTCAGACTACTACTCCAAGCTCTATGATCTTGAGGGTACTGAGATCAAGGCCCCCGCCTCCACTCAACAGATCAGAAAATTTCTAGATTCTTTAAATCTACCCTCCCTATCGACGGAACAACAGGAGTCTTTGACTAATCCGTTCACTCAGTTGGAAGTTAAGCAGGTCATCCAGCGACTTAAATCTCTTAAGGCCCCTGGTCCTGACGGATTTCCTGCACAGTTCTACAAAACTTACAGCCAAGAACTAGTGCCGCTACTCCTTAGGTTTTTTAACACTGCCAGACAAGGAGGAAGCTTTAAAAGGGAATTTTTGGAGGCTGAGATCATTATGATCCCGAAACCAAACAAAGACCCCTCTCATTGCCCCAACTATAGACCTATTTCGCTCATAAACGTGGACATAAAAATCTACTCCAAGCTTATTGCGAATCGAATTTGCAAACTTCTGCCTACCCTGGTTAACCCAGACCAAGTAGGGTTCATACATAATCGTGAGGGTCCAGATAACACCAGGCGCCTCATTAACATAGTTTGCGAATCGACAAGAATGAACAAGCCTTTCTCGGTTATCTCTCTAGATGCCGAGAAGGCCTTTGATAGGGTCAGATGGAGCTACCTTTGGGAGACCCTTGACGTTCTCAAATTTCCCCCTGACATACGTCTCCCGATCCAAGCCCTATATTCCAACCCCACAGCAACAGTTAGGGGGATGGGGTTCCATTCAACTTCATTCCCCATCCGTAATGGCACGAGGCAGGGCTGCCCTCTCTCCTCACTTCTGTTCGCCCTGGCAATTGAGCCACTTGCAGAAACAATACGCACCAACAATGATTTGGTGGGTATCACACTCTCGGGCTCTAAACATAACATCGCCTTATTTGCTGACGATGTGACGGTGTTCTCAGCAGACCCTCTCCGTACAATCCCTAAACTCCTGGATATACTTGAGGCCTTTGGCTCTCTTTCCTTTTACAAACTTAACGTCCCTAAAACAGAAATTTACTGGTGGGGTTTCCCCCAAAACTACACCTTGGCCCTCCAGAGGCAATTCGACTTCAAATGGTCTAGTAAATGTATCACTCACCTTGGAGTTAAAATATCTAACGACCTGAAGCAGATGGTCAAGGATAACTTTTTACCCCTGCTGGCAGATCTGCGAGCGTTAAAAAACACCTGGGATCGGGGGCGGAGCTTGGCCACGCTTGTAAATGGCCGCACACTGATTTAGCTCTGAAGCCTTAAAACTCTTGTTATAGGTATAAGTAGCTCACAGCAAGTTGGAACCCGCTCAAAATATAATAATTAACACCCTAGACCGAACCGGACATTTTCTGCAGTAATTTTGGAGGAAATAACAGTGGCAGAAACCTTTCCATAAGCGGAGCACAGTGGGGCCTAGGCTGAAAAGGAAGCAGCAACAGCGGAGGTCACGCTCGACAAGAAACTGCTTACTTAACACTTGGATCAACGCAGCTATTTACCGAAGGCTAAACCAAGCCGACTTTGATCCAGTTTCCCCACGGACTTGAGCAGAGGAGTGAGAGAACACGCTGCATTGGGGACATCGAGGTGTGTTCGGCCTACAGCTTCCGCCTGTACACAGGAGCGGGATGGGAGCCGGAGGTAGCAGCATATAAACGAGAGAGAGACGCCCGGCAAAAGGCACAGATTGGTAGGTCCGGAGCTGGAAGGGAACCAGCAGTGGCGGTAAAACCAAGAGCCGCATCTAGTGAAGAGTTCCCGCGCCACACTATAACTCAGTGCCGGTCTGTCTGAGGCTGAATGAATTGTCCCACCGAAACAACATACAGGTACACCACATAGAGGATAGGGGTGGCATGTCTGATAAGCCCTAACAGGAGAGGGGTAATATGTAAACAATAAAAGACCTGCTGACAAGTTGCGACAGCACAGTGAGACCCTGTGGAATTGCATATATGAAAAGAGCCTAAAATCTCCCCAGTTAGCAGTAATAAGCAGACATTGTTTATAGCAGCCTAATTGAACACACTGAGCCACTTTGGTCATTATAACTGGCAGAAGCATAAGGAGAATTGTAAGCAGATCTCACATAACTATCAGACTATGTAATCCTATCATACCTGCCTTTACAGCATTTTTAGGCATACAGTCAATCACTTAATACACTGGGGTAACCCCCCCGCACCGCTGGGTACTCCTGCACCCTGGAAAATGGCCAACAGGCGCATAGTTAAGCCGCCCAAGGGCTCACAGGCATCTAATATGGAGAATTATTTAATTGCAGCAGACACCATACCTAATGCTCACAAAGAGGCACAAGAAAGTGGTAAGCACTCTGCAGCAGTACAGACATCTAATCTGGAAATCCAGCAACCCTCATACCTCACCAGAGATGACATTAAACACCTGTCATCCAAACATGACATCCATGAAGCCATGATGGATGTCAAGCTTATGTTTGGGGAACTGAAGAAAGACATTACAGCAGTTGATCATAGAGTTTCCCAGATGGAAGAGGTACAGGAAACCATGCGCTCAGACCTCCAACACCAAGCCAGCTGTATACAATCCCAAGACGCAACTGTCCAGATTTTAACCGAGAGGATTGAAGACCTGGAAAACAGGAGCAGGCGCAATAATTTGAGATTGCGCGGAGTGCCTGAAACGGTAAACCCACCTGAAATAGGCCAATACATACAAGACTTTTTCAAATTTCTTAAGGGTGCCCCTGCCGCTGCAGACATACAAGTGGAAAGAGCACACAGGGCTCTTAGGCCCAGACCACCGGCCAGGGCCCCACCAAGGGACATAATCATCAAATTACTCTCCTATAAAGATAAAGAAGATATCCTCCGGCTTTCCAGAAACAAACACCCTCTTACATATGAAGGTGCAGAAATACAAGTCTACTCGGACTTATGTCCCGCAACTCTCCAGAAACGAAGAGAGTTGCGCTACATTACCTCCTGCCTCAAAGAACAGCAAATCCAATACAGGTGGGGATTCCCCACCTGTATTATCGCATCGAGGAACGGCTCGACAGCAATCTACAAATCTCCAGAAGACCTGCACACTCTAAACCAAACTTTTGGATTACAGATCAGAGCACCAAATATGCCGGTTGCCCCTGCCCAGCCAGATCCTGATGTTAACAGAGAAGGTTTGATTCGGGTTCGAGATTAAACTATATGAAGCCTGATATCCTACACCAGTGACCTATATTTGGTACGCTGGTAGACCGCTACTCAACACAGAACGCCCTACCCGGATTGAACAGTCCCACACTCTTCAGGAACAGATAAGTTAAAAGACTGCCTATTCCAATCTGTGAAATATGCTTAGTTATAACTTTTCCCCTTTAGTTTTGCATCTTAGAGCCTAGCATTAGATACATCTGGTACCTCAGTTGGACTGTTTACGCACTGAGAGACATGGACAGATACTTGGACTTGATGTATTACATAAGAGCATGTCCCTCGATAGTATAGCTCTAACTGGTTATTTGTGTTTAAAAGTTGCTGTTATATTGATGCTTATGTTCACAATTTATCACACACTGAAATAATTTCTGTCCATAGGCGGGATCCATGGGTCTACCGACTGGATCTTTCTCTCTCCCCCTAGATCTAGCAGATAGTTCATATAATAAAATAATACAGAATGTAAGCAAATAGAATACATGAGCTGCGGGGCGGGGAAATAGTCATTTGGAATACGTAGCATTTGATTAGGGACACCAAAAGCCCCTCATGAGCCGAACTGGAGACCTATGGTTCAACAACATATAATATACTATTAACAAAAAAAAAAAAAAATGCTCTAGTTAGAAACTAATTTGCCCAGCTGAGGCGATAACTGGGAATAGAGTGAGGAAGAATTTAGCAAATTATAAGTTAATATATATTGGGTGGGTTTTACTGTTCGGGTACTGTATATAATGTGTGTAATATCATGTGGGGGCTGTGTTGATGGACGGTCAGAAAACTTGTTCTTGGGAGGGACAGTCCAAAACTAGTCCTTCATCCATATCTGGGTTCCGACAATGTTAAATGTTATGGTTTTTTTTGAGTTACTTTACCTACAAGGTCCATATTTCTGTTAATCTATAGTTACAAGAGTATAGAGGCTAATACCTCTTATTGACTTACCTGTTTTATATACAGATACCTATCCCCTCTCCTCTAACCCCATACCCTCAGACTCTCTTGTGTTTCGTGTGAGAATCCAACTTTTGACTGTCTGGTCCCTGCTGGAATTCTCCATATCTGCTCTCTCTTCCCCTATCCCTCTGACTAATATACCTCTCCTCTTTAGACCTCTCATATCCTCCTAAACTTGCCCTCACCTCCTTCCCTCGTCTTACTAGCTCTCCTTTTTCTACATCTCAAACCCTATCTCCCTGTCCCTTCACCTACCCCTTTCCCTCATCTCCCTTGTTCTCCACCTTACCCTCCTCCCACCCCCCCCCCCCCTTTTTTTTTTTTTTTTTTTTCTCTCCCACCCACCCCACTCACCGCAATGGCGCTCCCGCAACCACATAATAGAGCCCGTAGCCTGGACCTACTCACAGTAAATGTTAAGGGCCTAAACAACCCGGGGAAACGTTCAATTATCACAAGAGATTTGCATAGAATGGGTGGTGACATCATTTTTATCCAAGAAACCCACTACTCTAAATATAGGGAACCAAAGTGGTTTAGCAGACATTACCCAGTAGCTGACTTTGCCTCTGGACCCTCCAAAAAGAATGGAGTCGGCATTTTGTTTCACAGTGGTGTCCCCTTCCAAGCGGAGCAAACGCTGAAAGACCCTAATGGAAGATATATAATTACGAAAGGTAGATTGTATGGCAGACCCATGACCCTGGCCAATCTATACCTTCCAAATAAGGCTCAAGACGTATTTTTTAAGAAAGTAATGCAGCGTATTTTGGAAATACAAAAAGGTGTCCTCTATATGGGAGGTGACTTTAAAGATAACAAAGCATCTGATCCGGTCTTTGAGAGACTTGGGAGTCCACGACGTCTGGCGTACTTTCCACCCATTGGATAAAAACTATACTTTTTATTCACATCCCCACAGGAAGTACACCAGGATCGATTACCTTTTTTCCGACTCCGCGGGTCTGGGAGTGATAACGAGTAGTAGTATCAATACAATCACGTGGTCGGACCATGCTCCGGTCAAATGCACTATTAACTGGCCAGATACTCCAATTACTCCTTACGTCTGGAGACTTGATGAGTACCTCCTAGACGACAAAATTTTAGCTCTGGATCTGCATAAAAACATAGAGGAATACTTCCTCCTAAATGCAGACGACACTATGGACAGCTCTGTTGTCTGGGAAGCCCACAAGGGTGTGATCAGAGGCCGGCTGATTGGATACAGCGCAGCTAAACGCAAATCCAAAAGAGAAGCCTATGGTGCACTGTTAGCACAAGTATCACAAAAAGAACTAGCACATAAAGAAAAACCCGATGACCGAGCACTGCAAACAGAGCTAACAACAGCCAGATCAGCACTGCTACACCATCTGCAAGAAGAGCAGCACAAAAAAGCGCTCATACTGCGTCAAAAGTTCTTTGAACATAGCAACAAAGCAGGGAGGTTCTTGGCCCGAGCACTGACACGGAAAAGATTGCGCTCGTTTGTCTATGAATCTACAGATAAGCAGGGGATAACGCATAAAGAAGGTCAAGCCATAGCAAATATCTTTGGCAATTTCTATAAAACTTTATACAACATACATACAGCAGGGGATCCACAGGGAGAACCCCGAGATGGACAACTTATAGAACGGGAGACCCTTGCCTATATCGAAAATGCAAACTTACCATCTCTGTCGGCTGAACAGGCAAGCCAATTAGAAGCGCCGATAGCAATGGAAGAGGTCCTGGCAGCTATCAAATGCCTCCCAGCGGGCAAAAGCCCCGGCCCCGATGGGTTTGGCATGCGCTATTACAAAAAATTTTCCGGTATACTGATGCCTCACCTGCTGCGGGTGTTCAACCGACTTTCCGAAGCACCCACTCTACCGAGTACGATGCTTGAGGCTTACATCTCAGTAATTCCCAAACCGGGCAAACCAGAAAATCTGCCCAGCAGTTACAGACCAATATCACTGCTTAACTCTGACGTTAAGATTTTGGCTAAAGTAATAGCTAGCCGCCTCCAAAAATTTCTGCCCCAGCTGGTCTCCACGGACCAAGCAGGGTTTGTCCCTGCTAGAGAAGCGCGGGATAACACCCTCAGAGTGATCCAACTGATCGCACATGCACAGGCCAATTCCGCTCCGTTGTTGTTGGTCTCGACGGACGCGGAAAAGGCCTTTGATCGGGTCAATTGGACCTTCATGCAGCATACTCTAGTTAAAATGGGTTTTGGAAAGCGTTTTGTAAATTATATATTCTCCCTATATTCCAACCCGAACGCCAAAGTGCGGGTGAATGGACTGTTCTCAGAGGCGTTTCAGATCTCAAATGGAACGCGACAGGGATGTCCCCTCTCGCCTCTACTATTTGCCTTGGTAATGGAGGTCCTGGCCTGCAGAATACGCAAGAACTCTGAGATATGTGGATACCGAACAGGAGGCGTGGAACACAAACTGGCTATGTATGCCGACGATGTGCTCCTGACCTTAGCCGACAATGACACTTCTTTGCGGGAATCACTAGCCGAGTTCGAGAAATTCGGGAAGGTGTCAGACTTTTCGCTTAATCTCTCCAAGTCTGAGATGTTGAACATTTCAATACCTGGAGATACCTTTGCATCCCACAACGACCGTTACCCTCTAAAAATTGCTACAAAGCATTTAAAATACTTGGGTGTCATGCTGGCTCCCACGATCAGAGAAATAGTTAACACAAACTATAAACATATAAGAGAGGAAGTAACCCGAGATTTGACATCCTGGAAGAACAAAACCATCTCATGGATGGGGAGAATCCAAGTAGCAAAAATGAACATCTTACCCAGGGTTCTATATATTATGCAGGCGATCCCCCTCTCGTCAGCAGAGCACATAATTCACCAAATTCAATCAACACTGGAGACTTATGTGTGGAATGGTCTGAGACCAAGGATCAATAAAAGAACAATGTACCTCCCTAGAGACCGAGGAGGAGCGGGTGTCCCTAGATTGAGTGAATACCTTAAAGCCATCCAACTGCAACATTTAGTGGAATGGTGTCATGGCTCATCCAACAAGGCTTGGATAGGCCTAGACAGAGAGATCCTTCAAAGGGGAAATGTGGGCTCCCTCGCGTGGATCAACCCAGCGCATCGCCCCAATTGGATCTCACAGTATCCTCTGATTGACGATGTGCTGCGTAATTGGGACAAATTGATTAAGTCAAGACCATATATATCCACCCCCCTCTCGCCGGTGACACCTGTTCGGGAAAATCCAGATAATGGATTGGCGAACAAAAATTACTCTCTGGGATGTCCCTACACACTAGCTGAAACCGCGATTTCGAACACCATAATAGGGAATAAAATTAAGCCACAGGCGGAATTGGCTGATTGGGATAGCGACCTGTTCTCTTCGTGGTTCAGAACAGCACAATTTAATCACTACTTTCATACCCAGCGGGATAGAGAACCGCTAATTAGACAGAAAACACCCTTTGAAGCCCTCTGAGCTTGCCAAAACATCTTATTTCGACTCTATATAAACTGCTATTGGAAGGTGGAGATGACATGCTCCCATCCTATGTGGCCGCCTGGCAACAGGAATTAGGTCTCGAACCTGACTCAGGAGCGTGGAGGTCTATCTTTCGGAAAGTGAAACGAGCATCGGTCTCGATGAGACTTCAGGAACTACATTTTAAGTTCCTGAGCAGATGGTACCTCACGCCACAGAGGCTGAAAAAAATCTACCCGCACACGGGCGGAGGGTGTTGGAGAGATTGCGGAGAAGAGGGTTCTATGCTGCACATTTGGTGGCACTGTCCCTGCATACAGCCCTTCTGGAGCGAGATATTTCGGGTATGTAGCAAATTGCTTGAAATTAACATACCTCCGGATCCCAAATATCTTATATACTATGAGCTACCTAAAATTGCTATGGAAGCAAAACGGCACCTACTCCTCCTGATGTTAAATTGCGCAAAGGGACTTATACCAAAATATTGGAAGTCACTACACACACCCAGCCTTGAGGAGTGGAAGGCCGGGGTCTGGGACTTAATAAAACTTGAAAGGTTTCACTACATGAGGACAGGGAAGCTGGAAATACATGAGTACATGGTTCTTATCTGGGAGGGTAAGACTCTATAGAACACGACATGACAGGGTGTTTGGTATGGTTCACGACGACAGAATATGTGGGATGCTTGGGTCTCCTTGAACAAACTACGGTTAAATTCTCAACAACAGATAAACATCCCCCCCCCCCTCTTCCCCTTTTTTTTTTTTTTTTTTTTTTTTTTTTGTCTTCCCCTCCCCCTTTTCACCCCCTCCAGTCAGGTATCCCCCTCCTCCCCCTTATATAATTCTGTTCCCCCTCTGCCACCCCCCCCTTCTTCTTCCCCCTTCCTTTCTTCCCCCTCTTTTTTCCATGTCTTACTCAAAATACTCAAAGATCATCCAGAGCTGACGCGGTCGGGCCCATCTGTATTTAGCACTGCAGTTCCAGCCTTATTGGGCTATACATGAGGTGTTTTTTTGGGACCTGATGGCGTTAGCCTCAAAATATCTTTGCCTATGAGAGGCAACTCACTAAGCTAAATGTATAAACATTGAACATGGCAAATGTGATAATGTGGTTATATATCATTTGTTTACCTCAAATCACTTTCTTTGATATATTGTTAATATCTTGTTGATAAACATATTGTTTGATGCATTTATTGTAAATGATGTCAATTTATAAATGTTCACTCAATAAAGCTTTTAAAAAAAAAAAAAAACAAAAAAAAAAACACCTGGGATCACAAGAGCATTTCTTGGATGGGCCGCATAGCCTCTCTCAAGATGTTGTTTCTTCCGCGGCTCACCTACCTGTTTTGGTGCCTACCAATTAGAATACCCACCTATTGCTGCAATTCCAAAGCGAGTGCACCAAATTTATCTGGCAGAATAAAACCCCTAGGATAGCCCATAAAACACTCCAGTTCCCGGTTCACTTGGGGGGATTGGCCTCCCCATCCATAATAAAGTATTATGAGGGAGCCATGCTCACTCATATCTCCCAGTGGGGAGTTCTACACTCTCAAGACAGGTGGAGGGATATCGAACAAGCCTCACTGCCCTTTGATATCTATTTAAAAGATCTAATCTGGACCCCGGTCCATAGTCGTAGAACCTTGAACATCCACAACCATGTAGTCGTAGAGTGCTTGGCGGTTTGGGATAAGATCCGGCACCGCAAGTTGATCGCGCCGCATCCCTCCCCGATTACCTCTATCCCAGGCCTCTTTACAGGCCTCCCTGAGACACACCCCAACACATGGGCTAGAATGGGGGTGACACAAGTTTCAGATCTCTGGTCTGCGACTAGTGGGGACGGCTATTTCATGTTGTCTAGGGACAGCCCTGGTGACGATGTCCCACCCTACCTCCACTTCAAGCTTACTAGGATTAAGAGTTTCCTATCTAGCTGGGGCTTTTCCCCCTCCGCTTCGCGCCCACTTATCCCATGGGAATCTACTTGGAAGGGTGGGCGTAGACTCCACAAGCCCCTGTCGAGACATTACTGTCTGCTAGAGGGTACGGTGCCCCCGGACCTGGCCCCGCATTTGAGTAAGTGGCACACTATTCTCCACACTAGAATCTCGACTGGCACCTGGCAAGGGTCTCTTACCCTGACCAAAAAATCTTTGCATTGTGTGACAATGTTTGAAACGCACTATAAAGTAATTTCTCAATGGTACCTGGTCCCAGTGCGATTAGCCAAGATGTTCCCGACGTCCTCTCCACAATGCTGGAGGGAATGTGGGGCCCAGGGAAGCATGCTCCACATCTGGTGGGAATGCCCCAGGTTGTCTCATCTGTGGAATCTATGTTTCCGCACTCTATCTACTCTCAAGATCCAATTGCCCAAAAGCCCTGCCACAGCACTTCTACACTTAAACTTACACGCCCTCCCCAAACATCAACAGATCTTTTGTGTTTACCTCCTAACATCAGTCAAAACTTGTATTGCTAGATGCTGGAAGAAAGCTTCCCCCCCTTGCTGGTCCGATATCCTTAGGAATATGGCCTACCTACATGTTATGGAAAGGGACATATTTTATAGTCTGGACAGAAGTGACTTGTTTGAGATGGTCTGGGCCGACTGGACGGAAACACACGACACCACATGGCTCCCCCAGGTCAGGGTATAGGAACACATGTATTTTCTGCCTCAGACAAACCCCGATAGGTGCCTTTCACTTCCCCCTTTCCCTCCCCACTCATATTGATGAATCCCCCCCTTCCTTCCCTCCCCCCCCACTCTCTTTTGATAATTTCTCAGAAATGTACTGACTTCTATATCTGATACTTCAATGATTCAGTTGTATCCTATCTAATAATTTTTTCCTTTTCGTTTGTTTGTATTCTACTCTAGCACTTTATGATATGATTTGTACTATAATGTGCAGGGGACCTGCGAGTCCCCAGTCAGTGTTATACTTGTTAACCTCTTAAGGACATATGACGGAATTTTTCCGTCATAAAACAATTGAGCAAACTGAAAGCTGTGTCCTTAAAGGGTTAAAACAAATAAAAATCTTTGAAAAAAAAAAAAATATCAATTAAAGGGATACTGAACCCAATTTTTTTCTTTCATGATTCAGATAGAGCATGCAATTTTAAGCAACTTTCTAATTTACTTCTATTATTTTTCTTCTTCGTTCTCTTGCTATCTTTATTTGAAAAAGAAGGCATCTAAGCTAAGGAACTAGCAAATGTTTGGTTCAGACCATGGACAGCACTTGTTTATTGGTGCTGTCCAATCAGCAAGGACAACCAAGTTTGTTCACCAAAAATGGGCCGGCATCTAAACTTACATTCTTGCTTTTCAAATAAACATACAAAGAGAATAAATAAAATTTGATAATAGGAGTAAATTAGAAAGTTGCTTAAAATTGCATGGTCTATCTGAATCACAAAAGAACATTTTTGGGTTCAGTGTCCCTTTAACCTAACATTACTATTCTAATAAAAATAAAATAAAAAAAAACCTACCAAATTAAAAACTTAAATTACATGATTAAAAAAACCTAAAAAATAAAAAACATAAATTACAATTTTAAAAAAAACCTAACACTATAAAAAAATTAAAAAAATCTAACATTACAAAAAATAATAAACACTAAAATTACGAGAAATAAAAAAAACTCTAAGATTACAAAAAATAAACGAAATTATCAAAAATAAAAATAATTACACCTAATATAATAGCACTATAAAAATAAAAAAGCCCTCCCAAAATAAAAACACCCCCTATCCTACAATAAACTACCAATAGTCCTAAAAAGGGCTGTTTTAATGACAAAAAAATTACAAAGTCTTCCCAACAGTAAAACCTCCGACTCAACCAACCCCCAAAATAAAAAAAATAAGTCTTAATAAAACCTAAGCTACCAATTGCCCATAAAGGGGCATTTGTATGGGCATTGCCCTTAAAATGGCATTCAGCTCTTTTACTACCCTTAAAAACGCATTCAGCTTTTTTACAGTGACCTAATCTAAAAAAAACCCAACAATTTAAAAAAAAAATAAAAATCTAACACTGACCCCATAAAATCTACTCACGGTTCCTGAAGTCTGGACATCCTTATTTTAGTTTATTAGTTATGATGTGGGGGGCTGGCGGTTTAAGGGTTAATAGGTTTATTTATTTGTTGTGCTGTGGGGTCCAGCGGTTTAGGGGTTAATAGGTTTATTTAGTGTCGGTGATGTCAGGGGATGGCGGTTTAGGGGTTCATAGTTTTATTATAGTAGTAGAGTTGTGGGAGGCAGCGGTTTAGGGGTATTTAGACTAGGGGTTATGTTAGGGTGTTTAAACATAACTTTCTTTCCCCCATAGACATCAATGGGGTTAGGTTACGGCTATATCCATTCCACGATCGCAGGTGTTCATTTTTTTTCTAATACTCTCTCCCCATTGGTGTCTATGGGGGAAAGCATGCACGAGCACATAAACTCAACCCTTGACTTTTGTGCGCACCATAAGGCACAGCACAAGGAGGTTTTTCAGTAACTCATAATAGCAGCGCTATGGAAAGTGCAGCACCGCTCTTTTTATTGGGTTATTTACACACCTGGTATAGTGCAAAAATCGTTATCTAGCCGCATGTTATTGCATTTCATCCTGTTCCTGTAGCTCTTTACAAATCAGTTTTCCTGTTTTAATAGCTTAAAGGTGCCAGATACTGAAGCTCCGCCTCTTTATACTGGGTACCGCCATCTTGGAGCTTAGGTATTCTCACAGCCTGTGACAGAAGCAGTGCACGGTCACAGATCAGTGATATTGCACACATTTTTATAGCTGTATAATGTGCTTCAGGTTAGTGTGCATGATGCATCAGGTGAGCTTTGCATTTTTTACACAGTTTTACAGTTACACAAAATATATTCAAGAAAGCACTGAACAATAATATAGAGCAATGCAGTCACAGCAAAAATGTACAGCTCCTGCGCAGTTGTCTGTATCATGACCACTAACCTGAAGCACATTATACAGCTGAAAAAAGCAGGCAATATTACTGTGAGTGTGCACAGCATATGTCACAGGCTGTGAGAATACCTGAGCCCTAATATTGCGGCACCGAGTACAAAGAGGCGGAGCTTCAGTATCTGTCACCTTTAGGCTTTTAAAATTGGAGAAAGGAATTTCAAAAGAGCTGCAGGAACAGAACAAAATGCAATAACAGTGAGTAATCAGAATTTGTAAAATCACTGCTGGATTTAAATCTAACTTTATTAAAATATAAAGTGAAAAGCTTAAATGCAATAGTACTGAAAGAACCAATCTAAAGTGTAAAGTAATATAAAATACAAAGTGCAATTGTACCAAATCATGCAGTGGGCTTGTCTTTCCTTTAACTACAGAAATTCAAGGAATGCTCCTTAGACAAGTATAGAAACATTTATAAAGTGAAGCTCCTGTGAAGTCTGCAATTCCTCTCCAAGCAGAAGAATCTTTTATCATGAGGCCCATGGAGAGAAAGCAAGCTAAATGTTTTTTGGTCATTATTTTGCAATATATAATGTCCCTCCTTCACATCCAGAATCCCGCATAACTATTAAAATAGCTCTGAAGCTAAAATTTGCCTTTCTAAAATTATTTAAGGGACCTCACAGTAGTGACGAGACTTTTTAGATAATCTTGCAAGAGGTGAGATTTTTTTTTATATATTTATTTATGCTCCAATTCATGATACAAAAAAAAAAAGAAAAACAGCATGACAGAATGAGGCATAAGAAATAAAACAGACAATACATAGGGGCCAAATTATCAAGCTCCGAATGGAGCTTGATGCCCCTGTTTCCGCGCGAGCCTTCAGGCTCGCTGCAAACAGTAGTTATGAAGCAGCGGTCTATAGACCGCTGCTCCATAACTTGAACGCCTGCTCTTAGACTACGGACATCAATCTGCCCAATCCTTTACGATCGGGTTGATTGACACCCCCTGCAAGCGGCCGGATTGGCCGCAAATCTGCAGGGGGCGGCATTGCACAAGCAGTTCACAAGAACTGCTTGTGCAATGATAAATGCTGACAGTGTATGCTGTCTGCATTTATCGATGTGTGGCGGACATGATAGGCTACATCGTATCATGTCCGCTCGCACTTTCATAAATCGGCCCCATAGGCTCATTTGTCATATACATAGCAATAAACCTAGACACAAAATTACAATTGGGAAAATAAATAAAAAGAAACGATCATGTTCATTAACATTGTGCATAAACTTTGTTTCTCTCATCTGTCTGGTCCAGACTCAGAGGCCCATTTATCAAGCTCCGTATGGAGGTTGTGGGCCTATGTTTCTGGTGAGTCTTCAGACTCACCAGAAACACCAGTTATGAAGCAGTGGTCTAAAGACCGCTGCTCCATAACCCTGTCTGCCTGCTCTGATGAGGCGGACAGAGATCGCCACAATTCAACCTGATCGAGTACGATCGGGTTGATTGACACCCCCTGCTGGCGGCCTGCAGGGGGTGGCGTTGCACCAGCAGCTCACAAGAGCTGCTGGTGCAATGCTGAATACGGAGCGCGTATTGCTCTCCGCATTCAGCAATGTCTGTTGGACCTGATCCGCACTGTCAGATCAGGTCCGACAGACAATTGATAAATAGGCCTCTAAACCTTAAACATGAATTAGAAGTTTTCAAATACAGATAACCCATATACATAAACAAAACAACAAACATACAACAAGAAGAAAAGGAAAAAAAGGAAAGGAGGGGGGAGGGCAAGACGGGATAGGTCTAAAATAATGTACTGTATGTCTCCAATGAGGGGGTAGCAATTTAGCTGTATAAGCTGGAGAAAGAGGGGGGGAGGCACGGAATGGGTACAGAATCTGTGACTGGGTCTCTAAAGGGAGTGACATAAGAGGGGAGATTTTTACATGATCGGGCCCTGTGTAATAATATCTAGATTATACAGTTACAAAGCTAAGATAATTGGAATTGTATTGCAAGATCAGAGACAAATATTTTGCTTGTTTAAAGAAAAATTATTCAAGAGACCAGGCTCACACATGATTTACGTTACCCATCTAGCTATAGTAGCAGAGGCGCACGTTTGTGAGAAGTATGTAAATAATGATATGTTTTTCCTAAGGAAAATGTTCTAAATTTATATTCTTTAAGAAAAAGGACTACAAAAGATTATTTTGTTCGTAAAAAAGGGGTAAAAGATAGAAGAAGAATTTCTTTTAGCTCAGGGAAAGATATAAAAAATACCTCTTTAAAGTGAAAACAATTTACAATTATAATTTATAGTTCTAGACAGTAAACATTAGGCAAAGAAAGGTTTGCTGGAAGGCAGTGGCCTCTATTTATCAAGTTCTGTCGGACCTGATCCGACAGTGCGGATCAGGTCCGACAGACCTCGCTGAATACGGCGAGCAATATGCTCGCCATATTCAGCATTGCACCAGCAGCTCACAAGAGCTACTGGTGCAACGCCGCCCCCTGCAGACTCGCGGCCAATAGGCCACCAGCAGGGGGGTGTCAATCAACCCGATCGTACTCGATCGGGTTGATTTCCGCCGATGTCTGTCCGCTCAGAGCAGGCGGACAGGTTATGGAGCAGCGGTCTTTGTGTCCGCTGCTTCATAACTGCTGCAGGCTCGCCAGAAACACGGGGCATCAAGCTCCATTCGGAGCTTAATAAATATGCCCCCATGACTTTAAAAAGGGAAAATTTAAAATATACGTCCCAAAAGGAAGAATATTTGGAGGAGAGTGTGTTTTAAAATGTGTACTGTGTAACCCTGTACTTCTGGTCTGGTTATAATGTCATAAGAGAAGTCTGATTAATAAAAACAGGTAATCCTTTCTTTCAAAATTACCTTAAAAGCACAATTGTAGAAAGCCATAAAAACTAATATTATTCCAGTAAAAAGTCCATAGTTCTGGTCGGACTCAACACAACGTGCCCAACATGTTCCGGGCTTCCTCTCAGCCCTTGTTCACTGTATTTTAAAATGAATGGATTTTATTAGTCTGTAAACTTTATGATGACAGTCTATAGGTAAGTCAGGGATGAAAAGATGACCCGTAGAAATAGATGAATGAGCTAAATGAAAAGGAAAGTCAAAATGAAACGTTTATGATTCTGACAGAGCATGCAATTTACTTCTATTATCTAATTTTCTTCTTTAGGTAGGTATGCACAGAAGCAGTAATGCACTACTGGGAACTAAATGCTGCTTGGTGGCTACACATAAAAGCCTTTTGTCACTGGCCCACCCAATGTCCAGCCAGTTGCCAGTAGTGTTTCAATGTTCCTTCAACAATGGATACTATGAGAATAAAGCAAATTAAATAATTAAAGTACACCGGAAAGTTGTTTAAAATAGTATGTTCTATCTGAATCACACAAAAATGGTGTTTTACGTCCCTTTAATAGATCTATGAGATAAACCCAAATCAAAGTGGGAAGAAAGAAAACAGATCCAGATTCCTTTGTAAGGACCAGCTATCCCATCTGGATCATGCATACACATAACATTTCCTGGTACCTGGTGCCCAAGTCTTGTAAGAGAATACTAGCTCCTGAAGGAAGACCCTTGATAGATCATTATACCTAATATTGTCCAAACAATTTTACAAAAGCAATCTTAGGATACTAAAGTAAAAAATCTGAAAGGCCATAGGTTTTGGGAATCATGGAGAAAGGAGGGAAAGAGTAAACTGCGTGTTTTGGTCAGGGATGGAGGATTGCATCTTTTGCTTGAGCCTTCAAATTCAAACACCAAATGAATTACGGTGGTATTTTTTAAATACAAACAAGAGGCAAATAGATCTATAGTAAAAGGATCCCTGATTAAATGAAGATGTAGAAATAACTCTCTGTTCAACTTCCAATCCTTGAATCTCATAGATAATGAGAACTGCATTATATTTCTAAAGTTTCCTAAACCTAGAATACATTCTGGATTTTTTTTATTTGTTATCATCTACACTAATCAGATAACAAACTGCAGATCCAAAGCTCTGAAACCTATTTTGCTGGCATCTGATTGTATAATAATTTCTGGTACAAACAGCAATTGTTTAAATTTAATAAACTCTTCATGTTTTGTTGGTAAAATTTAGCGTTTTCAATACAAAGACTCACAAAATTATTCAGTTTATTGAAGAATGTAGCTAGGTAGGCTCAGCAGCAATGCACTATTGAGATCTAGCTGATGGTTGGTGCCTGTATTTGTATGGCTCTTGTCATTTACTCACCGGTGTGCTTAGCTAACTCCCAGTAGTGCATTGTTGCTTTGGAGCTGGCTTTTCAACAAAGATTACTAAAAAAACACAACAAATGTAATAATAGTAATAGTTATAGTAAATAGTATATAGTATAAATAGTTTATAGTAAATAGTATAGTAAAAGTAAATTGGAAAGATTATTTAAATTGCATGCTCTATGCTATCTGAGTCATGATAGTTTAATTTTGACTTCACTGTCCATTTAATGGTCTAGTGGGCTTGTTTGCAATCTAGATTGATTCAGTTTAGGGGTTAATGGCATAGGGTTTGTTATGATGGGGTTATGACAGTTTAGGTGTTAATAGCCTATAAATAGTTAGGAGGTTAAAGGACCAGTCAACACTGTAGATTTGCATAATTAACAAATGCAAGATAATAAGACAATGCAATAGCACTTAGTCTGAACTTCAAATGAGTAGTAGATTTTTGTTAAATAAATTGCAAAGTTATGTCTATTTCCACTCCCCCTGTATCATGTGACAGCTATCAGCCAATCACAAATGCATATACGTATATGCTGTGAATTCTTGCACATGCTCAGTAGGAGTTGGTGACTCAAAAAGTGTAAATATAAAAAGACTGCACATTTTGTTAATGGAAGTAAATTGGAAAGTTGTTTAAAATTGCATGCTGTATCTGAATCATGAAGTTTAATTTTGACTTGACTGTCCCTTTAACATTTGGGGGGCTTTGTGTAGTTATTTTTTACATTAGGATAGGTGCTATTGTAAAATCAAGGTAAATGTGGACAGCTTGCTAATTACAACCTCTGATTATAAGTATAGGATGTGCTCATTTTCATGCACACACAAAATAAGTCTTTGTTTGTTTGTTTTTTTAACCAATGAAATAGCACAATCAAGTAACGCTTCACTTGTAATCTAGACTATAGTGTCTGTGACATCCTAGAAAAGCTATACTTTGTAAAGGAATAAATATTGATTTTTCCTTATTTATAATAAAACTTTCATTTTATAAAAGTGTAATGCTAAGGTTAAGTTGCTCTGAGAATGCTATCAGAGCTTCACCCGGATAAATAACCAAAGTCCTGTATGTCCAAGATATCACTGTTTTTGGGTTTTGTATTACTGGAAGGAGCCAAATTAAGTTTAAAGGACATGTTGCCTTTTTTGCAAGGATGGATGGAAACTGTAAGATGTGCATCTGTGAAGTCTAACAAGTCTGTGTCTATAAACCAGTCTCTGAGAAAACGATTATCTTCCATCTTAAAATGATTGTAAGCAATGAAATCATACCTGAAACAGATGCCAGGGTGAAAAAGGGCAGTTTTTCTTTTTTTACTAGAAACATGTTACTCAGAAAACTGTATGTAAAAAAACAAATTAACTTCTGAATCTGATACGCTGAAGAAGAAAAGTTTATGGGAGTGTGAAGATTGTTTAAATCTTTAACAATGCCTGAAATAGCTTGAAAAAACCAAGGTTATAACTGTGACTAAGACTAAGTGTGTAAATGTTAATTCATTACCTGAATTTGGTCTGCTATGGGATCTATATCGGGAAGTCTTGTTGTTTCTAGGATAGGATCGTGTTGGGAAGAGTACAAGAGCTTATGGAAGGGTCTATTATGCAAGTGAAATATACTGACATTGGGAGGATGAAATTGGCTTTTGTCTGTCCCAGCCCAGTAAAAAGCACATTGTTGCAGCACAAAACAGCAAATTGAGTTATATTGTTTGCTCTGGGAGCCTTGGGAAGCTCTTGATTTTTATCAAGCTTAGACATAGTAATAGACTCTAAGGGGTTTATTATATTTAACAAGCTGCAGAAGCAGCTGTTTACGTGCGAGCCTTCAGGCTCGTCAGAAACAAAAGTTAAGAAGCAGCGGTCGTAAGACTGTTGCTTCTTAACTCATCCGCCACCTCTGAGGTGAAGTACAGCAATTAGATCAGATGATTTAGACCCCCTGCTAGCGGCCGCAAATGTGCAGGGGGCAGCATTGCACAAGCATTTCACCAGAAATGCTTGTGCAATGTTAAATGCAGACAGCGTATGCTGTTGGCATTTAGCGATGTCGGGCGGACATGATCCGCTACATTGGATCATGTCCGCCAAAACACCTGATAAATCTACTCCTAGATATGCTTGATTTCCTGAGATATTCACAAATATGATAGGGCTGGTAGCTGAGTGTTGAAGATTACACACTTTTCTTTCTTCACCAGTTTACACGTCTTTTCTCCCTCTCTCCTTTTTTTCTCCCTTTTTTTCCCCTGGAACGCATGTAGATCATAGATGGTCATAACCGTGTTGCCTGTTCTGTCTTGTTTGTTTTTAATCATATTTGTATATTAAATGGGTTGTTTGGCTCACCACTTTGTGGTGAATTACTACCCAATTTTCATATGTGTTGTTGTATACGATATGTCTTATATATGATTATGTTTATATTGTAATTTTGAGTTTCTATAATAATTATTTAATTTAAAAAAAAAGCACATTGTTGGGGATAAAATATCTTTCTTGGTTCTTTATAAAATAAATTGCAGGAAAGAGATATATAAAAAAATGGAATATAAAACAAAGTGAAAAAAATATATGCATAAAAGGTACAAATAAGACAGAAGAGAGAAAGAGAAATTAAACGGATAATGAAACCTCCAGAATAAAAACTAAAGTAAAAAAAATATATAGCTCACAAATCTTTAGGCAGTACCGACCAAGATTACAAGTTGTGTGGTATGGCTTTACTGCTAAAAAAAATGGCCTTTGAGTGCGGAATGGTCAGCTACTCAGTATTACAAGTTCTGCGGTACGGCTTTACCATGATCGTTATGGCCTATACCGCAACAATCCATTCCGCATTCAAAGACCTGTAGTTATGGATTTTGCAAAACAAAAAAGTTTTGCAAAACCCTTTAAAAATATGTTACAAAATACACTAACACCCATAAACTACACTAAACCCCTAAACCGTCATCCCCCAGCATTGCAACTAATAAATAAACATATTAACCCCTAAACCACCATCCCCCCACATCGCAACTACTAAAATAAACCTATTAATCCCTAAATCACAATCCCCCCATATCGCTACTACTAAAATAAACATATTAACCCTTAAACCACTGTCCCCCCAAATCGCTATGACTAAAATAAACCTATTAACCTCTAAACCGCTATCCCCCACATTGTGACTACGTAAATTAAACTATTAACTCCTAAACCGAAAACAAATAGCTAAGAATAAAAAAAAATTAAAAAAGCTAACATTACAGAAAATAACAAACAAAATTATCCAAAATAAAAAAGTTATTCCTAATCTAATACCCCCATTTAAAAAAAAAAAAAAACCTAATCTAACAATAAACTACCAATAGCCCTTAAAGGGCCTTTTGTGGGGCATTGCCCTAAAGATATCAGCTCTTTAAAAAAAATAATACAAAGTCTCCCCTAAATTTACAACACCCAACCCCCCAAAATAAAAAGCACCTAACTTAAAAAAACAACTAATCTACCCATTGCCCCTAAAGGGGCATTTGTATGGGCAATCAGCTCTTTTATTGCCCATAAAAATAAAAAAAACAAGTAACAATAAAGAACTGAAATGAAGATTATATAAGATTATGTGAAGCGTAAAAAGATGAATGCCTCACCTGAGAGATCTTGTCTGTAATCGTGATAAGTGATGGATGATGTGGGATGAGTAAATACTTTCTTGCACTACCCTAAAATTTTGTGCAATGGTTTATAAATCAAAGAGGTCAAGGAAAGAGCTGTGTGGACAATTTGAACAAAGAGCTGAGTTCAGATGAAGTTGGGGATGGTACTCTAAAAAAATGGTATTTTATCAGCAGATGAGGTTATGTGGGGAGGTGGGGTTGTAATTAATAAATATTAGTGTTTAACCAGTGGGTGAATGCAAACACAGCAAGTGCTAGAAGTAAAGATGAGTTATCTTGTAGATAAGATGGATTTCAATGTATATTTTGTTTTAAGGTCATATTTGTGTTGCAATCTAATAATTGCTTTGAGAGGAATTTGTAGAGAATAAACACAGTAAAATAAACAAACAGAATTGTTACCAAAATCCAGATATGAAGTGAGAAGTATGGTCAGAGATGATTTCTTTATGCACTTTATAAAGATAAACCATTTCCTTTATAAAGGGATGCAATTATGGCTGCAAACAGGAGGTAGTTAACAGAAATATATCAAAAAGGGCTATAAAGATGTGGGCTTCACACCATGCTAAAGAGGAAGATCTAAAATGAACTCAATCAAATGGTATCAGTAAACTTATTATAAGAACAATAAAGATTATATAAATATATTGAGTTTGCTAAAATGCATGTTACTGTGATTACTGCTTTATTTAGCCCTCATAGCAATCAGTGAAACCGTTAGTTATGTTGGAGAGACATTTTGTCATGGAAATTCATTGTATGTTATGATTGCATATGAAATCAAGCAACACTGTGGGCTAGATTACATGTGGCTAAATATTTTAACCAAAGCATCCTATTGTCATGGCAGACCCTTCTTTAGCACGCCTTATACTTGTAATGGATAGCGCTGGGAGCACTAAATGTATCGCTTTAAAGACCGGAAGTGAACCATCATTACTATTAGTTTAGCACAGAACTACATGAAGATCTCCAGTACTAACGCACTGTGGGCTTAGCGCACCTTTAGCTTAGCGCACCATCTGCTTAGCGCACAAGTGTTATCCAACATGAATGTTACTGCACATTATTGATAGCTTACTTTGTAGAATAAGAGCCCCTTCTAAGTGCCTTTATTAACCCATTTGTGTATGTGATTATATATGGTGAAAAGAAATAGGGGCTCAGTGTGCGTGTTAGAAATACTGGTTCATACTTTTGTTTTTCTGGCTTTTGAAGTCATTTGTCAAGCCCTTCAATTCTGATCAGTAGATACAATGCTTTATGGCTTGGGGGAGTTTTTATTAAAGGGATATGAAACCCAACATTTTTATTTTATGATTCAGATAGAGCAGGTCATTTTAAACAACTTTCTACTTTACTTCTATTATATAGTTTGCTTCATTCTCTTGCTTTGCTTTATTGAACAGAAAACCTAGGTAAGCTGAGGAGCAGGCTTCTGATTGGTGGCTGCACATATATGGCATTTTTTATAGGTTTACCCAATTTGCTCAGCTAGCTCCCAGTACTGCATTGTTGCACCTTCAATAAAGAATACAAAGAGAACAAAGCAAATTTGGTAATAGAAGTAATTTGTTTAAAATTGTATGCTCTAGCTGAATCATGAAAGAATAAAATGTGGGTTTCATGTTCCTTTTAGGGCAATAAGTAGGGATGGAATTGTAACACATTCGTTTGTTCGTTTTGAATATAAAATGTTTGTACAATATTCTAAGATTCGTTTAAAGTAATAGTATTTCTAATGTTTTATTTGATTAGAATTTTCTAATAATTTGATTCGAATTATGCAATTTTCGAAATCGAAAAAATAAAATTTATATATTTGTAATAGTATTTCTAATGCTCTCTTTAAATGTAATATTCAAATTATGCAATATTTGAAATAGAAACATTCAATTTTATATATTTGTATCTATTATGTATCAATTTACTAAATTCCCTACCACATGAACTATTAAACTTCTAAATAGTATTTGTTAAATAGAATGCCACATTCAAAATTTTGAATGTGGGTATTCGATCTAATTATAAACATTCAAATTCGAAAGTGACATTCGAAAACTGTAAATAGCAACATTCATTCTTATGAAACTTGAATTTCTACAACATTTGTTCTAACATTCAAATTCGAATATTAACACATTCGCCCATCCCAAGCTATAAGGGGTACTTATGGCAAAAAGGTAGAGAAAAACTGCTGTAAACCAACAAACATACCTGTGTGGGGTAAACACACAGACTGCCATTTATTATTTCATCATTTAGGACAAATGTAATATCAAGCAAAAATAATATATTAGTATGCATTAAAAATCAGCAAGCAGGGGTCCTATAATAACTGGATAAATATATAGTATTAAAATACAGAATTGTATTTAGGGCATTATTCTTTTAGCATATCTTTCCTTATATTAGCGCTGCGGAATCTGTTGCCGCTCTACAAATAACCGATAATAATAATAATATACTATATCTGGTTTACATACAAAGAACATTTCACAATTGAATGAATTGTGGGTATCAGAATATACTCGTACTTACAACTGTTACATTCTTTATGGGTTCGGTATTGTGTATCTTCCTTCATACAAACTAGATGAACTGAGAAGTGTTTTTTTTTTCCCACCCACTTTCCCATCCCTTGTCCCTTTTATATATTTACTAGTCCTAAAGCCCGTTCACACGGGCCATTTTTTACAGTACAGCGGTCCCACCTCTTGCGCTCTCTCCCTCCCCCTCTCTTTTGCTCTCTCTCTCCCCCTCTCTTTTGGGCTTTCTCTCTCCCCCCTCTCTTTTGAGCTCTCTCTCTTCCCCCTCTCTTTTGCGCTCTCTCTCTCTCCCTCTCTCTTTTGCGCTCTCTCCCCCTCTCTTTTGCGTTCTCTCTCCCCTCTCTTTTGAGCTCTCTCCCTATCTCTTTTGAGCTCTCTCTCTCCCCCTCTCTTTTGCGCTCTCTCTCTCCCCCCTCTCTTTTGCGCTCTCTCTCTCCCCCTCTCTTTTGCGCTCTCTCTCCCCCCTCTCTTTTGCGCTCTCTCTCTCCCCCTCTCTTTTGTGCTCTCTCTCTCCCCCTCTCTTTTGCGCTCTCTCTCTCCCCCTCTCTTTTGCGCTCTCTCTCTCCCCCCTCTCTTTTGCACTCTCTCTCTCCCCCTCTCTTTTGCGCTCTCTCCCCCATCTCTTTTGCGCTCTCTCCCCCATCTCTTTTGCGCTCTCTCCCCCCTCTCTCCCCTCTCATTTGCGCTCTCTCTCCCCCTCTCTTTTGTGCTCTCTCTCCCCTCTCTTTTGCGCGCTCTCTCCCACCCTTTCTTTTGCGCTCTCTCTCCCCCTCTCTTTTGCGCTCTCTCCCCCCTCTCTTTTGCGCTCTCTCACCCCCTCTCTTTTGCGCTCTCTCTCACCCTCTCTTTTGTGCTCTCTCCACCCCTCTCTTTTGCGCTCTCTCTCCCCCCCTCTTTTTTGTACTCTCTCCCCTTCTCTTTTGCTGTCTCTCTCCCCCATCTCTTTTGCTGTCTCTCTCCCCCCCTCTCTTTTGCTGTCTCCCCCCCTCTCTTTTGCTGTCTCTCTCCCCCTCTCTCTTTTGCTGTCTCTCTCCCCCTCTCTTTTGCGCTCTCTCCCCCCTCTCTTTTGCGCTCTTCCCCCCTCTCTTTTGCGCTCTCTCTCTCCCCCCTCTTTTGCGCTCTCTCTTCCCCCCCTCTCTTTTGCGCTCTCTCTCCCCCCTCTCTTTTGCGCTCTCTACCCCCTCTCTTTTGCGCTCTTCCCCCCCTCTCTTTTGTTCTCTCTCTCCCCCCTCTTTTGCGCTCTCTCTTCCCCCTCTCTTTTGTGCTCTCTCTCCCCCCCTCTCTTTTGTGCTCTCCCCCCCTCTCTTTTGCGCTCTCTCCCCTGTCTTTTGCTGTCTCTCTCCCCCTCTCTCTTTTGCTGTCTCTATCCCCCCTCTCTTTTTCTGTCTCTCTCCACCTCTCTCTTTTGCTCTCTCTATCCCCCCTCTCTTTTGCTGTCTCTCTCCACCTCTCTCTTTTGCTGTCTCTCTCCCCCCTCTCTTTTGCTGTCTCTCTCCCCTCTCTTTTGCGCGCTCTCTCCCACCCTTTCTTTTGCGCTCTCTCTCCCCCTCTCTTTTGGCGCTCTCTCTCCCTTTCTCTTTTGCGCTCTCTCACCCCCTCTCTTTTGCGCTCTCTCTCCCCCTCTCTTTTGCGCTCTCTCCACCCCTCTCTTTTGCGCTCTCTCTCCACCCTCTCTTTTGCGCTCTCTCTCCCCCCTCTTTTTTGCGCTCTTCCCCCTCTCTATTGCGCTCTTACCCCCTCTTTTTTGCGCTCTCTCTCTCCCCCCTCTTTTGCGCTCTCCCCCCCTCTCTTTTGCGCTCTCTCCCCCTCTCTTTTGCTGTCTCTCTCCCCCTCTCTCTTTTGCTGTCTTTCTCCCCCCTCTCTTTTGCTGTCTCTCCCCCCCTCTTTTGCTGTCTCTCTCCCCTCTCTCTTTTGCTGTCTCTCTCCCCCCTCTCTTTTGCGCTCTCTCCCCCCCTCTCTTTTGCGCTCTCTCTCCCCCCTCTCTTTTGCACTCTCTCCCCCTCTCTTTTACTGTCTCTCTCCCCTCTCTCTTTTCCTGTCTCTCTCCCCCCTCTCTTTTGCTGTCTCTCTCCCCCCTCTCTTTTGCTGTCTCCCCCCCTCTCTTTTGCTGTCTCTCTCCCCCTCTCTCTTTTGCTGTCTCTCTCCCCCCTCTCTTTTGCGCTCTCTCCCCCCTCTCTTTTGCGCTCTCTCCCCCTCTCTCTTTTGCGCTCTTCCCCCTCTCTTTTGCGCTCTCTCTCTCCCCCCTCTTTTGCGCTCTCTCTTCCCCCTCTCTTTTGCGCTCTCTCTTCCCCCTCTCTTTTGCGCTCTATCTCCCCCCTCTCTTTTGCGCTCTCTCCCCCCTCTCTTTTGCGCTCTTCCCCCCTCTCTTTTGCGCTCTCTCTCTCCCCCTCTCTTTTGTGCTCTCTCTCCTCCCCTCTCTTTTGTGCTCTTCCCCCCCTCTCTTTTAAGCTCTCTCCCCCTCTCTTTTGCTGTCTCTCTCCACCTCTCTCTTTTGATGTCTCTCTCCACCTCTCTCTTTTGCTCTCTCTATCCCCCTCTCTTTTGCTGTCTCTCTCCACCTCTCTCTTTTGCTGTCTCTCTCCCCCCTCTCTTTTGCTGTCTCTCTCCCCCTCTCTCTTTTGCTGTCTCTCTCCCCCCTCTCTTTTGCTGTCTCTCTCCCCCCTCTCTTTTGCTGTCTCTCTCCCCCCTCTCTTTTGCTGTCTCTCTCCCCCTCTCTATCTCTCTCCCCTCTCTCTATCTCTCTCCCATCTTCCATCTATCGCGACCGCGCCCGGCCACCCCCTTCACGCCCAGCCACGCCCCTTCACGGTCATTCATGCCTGGTCACGCCCCCGGCCACACCCGGCCATGCCCACTTCTCCCGAGGCGCAGATCTTCAGTTAGGGACTCAAATGCCAGGTGTGTTTGTCCTCGTGCTGTCTCTACTGCGCATGACAGCTTCGGACAAACACACTTGGCCTTTTATTATATAGGATTACCTGTTTTTTTTGTATTGTCCATTCCCTTACCCTTCAATCTTTTCTTTCTTTGCATAATCCCTTAAAGTAACCTCCCTGTCCTCCCACCTAACTAGGTATATGCTTTTAAAAGGCTTTAAACCTATTTTTGACAACCTTGGTTAGATCACACACAAACTGCATCACATGACTTGTCCGCCCTTAGATGGTTGCATAGTATGTCTACTCATAAATCCATCATTAACCAGCTGCAAACTATTACAGATTTATATACAAATATAGACCAGCACTTGCCATCAGCATAATATCATAGTAAAGTCCCAATGCAGGCACACCTTTTAGTTATATGACAGCATCTGGCAAATAAAAGAGAGGCGCCTCATGTGTGTATCAGTTACCATATAGACAAATCAGATAGAAAATATCAAACACAGGGTACTCACATTTCCATAGAGCACCCTTATATGCTAGTAGACACAGGCTGGCAGTATAAAAGGTCTGTCATCTCACCTCCTCTAGACAGCTGCATGTGGTCCAGGGACAGCTCAAACACACAGTGTTGAACGAAACAATAGGCCCAACACAAATGTGCACCTGGCAATTAGGGCTTGTAAACACTGTTTGTAGTTTAAAAACTGATTTATTAAAACCATATAAAATACAAACAATACAGTGTTAAAAACTGGTGGGTATACAAAGTCTGTACCCCCAGATATGCAACACGTTTCTCAGCAGTTACGCTGTTTCCTCAGGCATAACAAACCCTATATTGATGCACTTATTTAAATGCTATCCAATCCAATCAGATTCTGAGAGCACATCATCTAATCACCAACAATCTTTAGCTGTTGTGTCTAACAGTCAGATTCAAAACAGTGTTGGATCTAAAATATGTCTACATTATATAATACAATCAATCAATCCCAACGGCTTAATCCTTGTATTCAAAGCTATTTATCACATACATATGTACATATAGCCTATTGGAATAGCGATGAAAACCTGCATATGATGAAACAGAATAAAATAAAAATATAAAATAAAATATAAAAATAACTGACACATCACATGATAGATCAAAAGTAGATGACTGTCATGTATAAACTCCTCAATAGAACAACTTCCCCTTTAATTAGGAGGTGTACCTATCTTCACACACCGGTATAAAAGTACCTCCCACAGTTTTATCAGTGCGTGATTATTCTGGATCCTGTTCCTGAATTCTCCAGCTTAACCTTATTGCTTCATGCCTTAGCGGTTACCGCTCCTCACCAGCAGCCTTCTAAGTAATTGCCAACTTAAGGGTAATTCATCTACCTGCCGGATCTCTACTACCAAACCGGAGCATATCCCTTAGAGACCTCCAAGTCTCCTCCGCTCTCTGCGCTTCCTCTACAGCTGACAGCCTGTCACTTCCTGTTCCACCTCAGGACTGCAGCGGTGACGTCACACGCCGAAGCTACTCTCTGACCGGGTCTCTCTCCACAACGGATTGCAGCTGCTCAGAGCTCCAACAATCTCTCTACAAACAGTAAGTGCTTTAACCAAATACTTTTCATGTAATATATGCTTACTTATTGGTACTACCTATTGTTGAACATTTAGCTAGTTAGTTTACTGAACTTAAAGGGACAGTACACTGTAAAATTGTTTTTCCATTAATGTATTTTGAATGACTTGTTATACCAACTGCAGAGTATAAAATATTTGAGAAATTGCATTTTCATGCTTATTTATGTATATGAAGTAGCTGATTTTGTGCTTTGAAACCACAGCCTATTACAATGGGTTGAACTTAAAGGTGATATCAGATCTCATTATGTTCTAAGTTTGTGTAAACAGACTTGCTTCCTTATCTTTTATTTGGCTGGAACACGAAAGCTTAATACATAGAGAGAGCAATGGAAAATGATCATTTTATTACTTAACTATCCTGCATCCCACAGAGTGTAATCTCTTCTGCTGGCTGTGTATACTTAGGCTATTCAATAGCCTATACTCCAGTATTAATTTGTTCAGTGTAGGTGGCGATACCACAGGCTAAATCAGCTATTTCAAATGCTGAAATAGGAGTAAAGGAGCTACTTGTAACCAATTTAATACACTCTAGCAGGTTAAAAGGATCATTGGGAATAATTTAAAGGGGAACATTTTTTTGGGTGAACTGTCCCTTTAATTTGCCCTGTCCTGCACTTCCACTTTGCTACCCTGTTGTTGTGTTCACAGTACATCTGTCATATCTACAGCCTCCTTTTGACTATAGATCTACTTGAACTCCTCTTACACCTCATATTGAAGCTAGATCTGTTGCTTACTGTATGATAACTTATATCATATGTTGCCAGCTCCTACCTAAGCAACAAATCTCCCACAAACCTCTAACAAGGGTTAATCAATTCCTAACAAAATATTCTTTGTATCTATATTTACAGTTGGATTCAAATCTAGTACATAAGTATTTCTCTCTTCTAGGAAATAGGAATATTTTCGTCCATCTCAGGCGGACGTCTGACAAAATAATCAAGCCCACACTATGAATCCAGTAGACTTAGTCACCCCCGTTCAGACCTTAACAGATAAGGTAGAAAACATCACTCAAGCTCTAAATTCACTTCAGCAAGAGAACATTACTTTAAAAAATTATATTAAAGAGATTGCTGATAAACAAAAGGCTTCACACATTATTGAACCTAATGTAAATCCCCCTGATGTATTTTCAGGGGATAGGAAAACATTTAGGGAATTTAGAAATGCCTGTTACCTGCTATATACCCTTAAACCCCACACATATCCTTCTGAACATGTTAAAGTTCTTACAACAATCTCCTATCTTAGGGGTGGACCCCGCAGCTGGGCAAATAGTTTCTTTGAAGCTAATGACCCCATCTTACAATCCTTGGACACCTTCTTTCAAACCATGTCACAGTTATATGATGATCCTTACCTCCAGTTAACTGCTGAAAATTCAATGAGAGCTTTAAGACAGCATAAAAAACCTGTGGAGGATTATATAGCTGAATTTAAGAGGTTGTCTAAGGATAGTGGATGGAACGAGCTGTCCTTAAGAAACCAGTTCAGATTAGGTTTGTCTGACTCGCTCAAGGACGAGCTAGCAAGAGTGGAACTACCACACACACTAGACGCATTAATAAATCTAAGTATTAGTTTAGATAGGCGTCTTTGTGAACGGAGAAATGAACGTGGCTCAGCAGAATACACACAAAAATGAGCTAACACACCTGGAGGCACACAACCCTATAATAGATCAGCTCCACAGACAACAACTGAAGCAATGGATATTGGAGTCATACGAGGTCCACTAAATCCTCAAGAAAAGCTACACAGAAAAAATAACAACCTCTGCATGTACTGTGGTGCGGTACAACATACCGTTAAGGATTGTCCCATATTAATTAGTCAGGGAAAGGGTAAGATAATAGATACCAACTATTGTTATAGCTTACAACATTCTGCATCCACTCATTTCCTCTTACCCCTTATTTTACAGTGGGAGAACCATCGTCTAACCAGCCAGGCGATTATTGATTCTGGAGCAAGCTCGAATTATGTTGATTCAAATTTTGTCACTGTAAATAAAATACCACTCATCAAAAAGCAAAACCCTGTTTTAGCTTGTGTTATTGATGGGAATCCAATTTCCTCAGGTCCTATTCTTTTCCAAACCATTCCCCTGTTAGTAACTATACACTCATCACACACAGAATACATCACATACAATGTTATCGACTCTCCACTGTACCCTTTAGTCTTGGGTTTTTCATGGTTAAAATTACATGATCCCATAATATCTTGGTCTACATCTTCAGTCCAGTTTACTTCCTCTTATTGCACTACAACCTGTTACTCTAGTCATCACATCTTGCACACCCATGATATTGACATACCTAATGAATATTCAGATTTCAAAGATGTATTTTGTAAAAAGGAATCTGAAAATCTCACACCACATAGGAAGTATGACTGCCCAATAGAATTAATTCCAGGAGCAGACATTCCCTGTGGGCACGTTTTCCCATTATCCAAGGTGGAACTTGAATATCTAAAAGGCTACCTTGAAGAAAATCTAAGAAAAGGTTTTATCAGACCCTCCACCTCTCCAGCGGGGGCTGGTATGTTCTTTGTAAAGAACAAGGATGGTACTATCCGTCCCATTGTGGATTATAGGGAGCTGAATAAGCGTACAGTTAACAACCGCTACCCCCTTCCCCTTATACCAGAGCTTATTGAACGTCTTGAGGGGGAAACCTGTTTCACTAAGCTAGATCTGAGAGGTGCTTATAACCTCATCAGAGTCAGGCAAGGGGACGAATGGCTCACGGCATTCCGTACTCGTTATGGTCTATACGAGTGTGTCGTGATGCCATTCGGCCTCTGTAACGCCCCAGCTACGTTTCAATATCTCATTAATGACATATTTAAAGATTTATTAGACGTATTTGTCGTCATTTATTTAGATGATATTCTTATTTATTCACAAAATCAGGCCGACCATATAAAACATGTAAGTACAGTTCTTTCCAGATTGAGACAACATCACCTATATGCTAAACCTGAAAAGTGTACAGGGAGTGCAGAATTATTAGGCAAGTTGTATTTTTGAGGATTAATTTTATTATTGAACAACAACCATGTTCTCAATGAACCCAAAAATCTCATTAATATCAAAGCTGAATAGTTTTGGAAGTAGTTTTTAGTTTGTTTTTAGTTATAGCTATTTTAGGGGGATATCTGTGTGTGCAGGTGACTATTACTGTGCATAATTATTAGGCAACTTAACAAAAAACAAATATATACCCATTTCAATTATTTATTTTTACCTGTGAAACCAATATAACATCTCAACATTCACAAATATACATTTCTGACATTCAAAAACAAAACAAAAACAAATCAGTGACCAATATAGCCACCTTTCTTTGCAAGGACACTCAAAAGCCTGCCATCCATGGATTCTGTCAGTTTTTTGATCTGTTCACCATCAACATTGCGTGCAGCAGCAACCACAGCCTCCCAGACACTGTTCAGAGAGGTGTACTGTTTTCCCTCCTTGTAAATCTCACATTTGATGATGGACCACAGGTTCTCAATGGGGTTCAGATCAGGTGAACAAGGAGGCCATGTCATTAGATTTTCTTCTTTTATACCCTTTCTTGCCAGCCACGCTGTGGAGTACTTGGACGCGTGTGATGGAGCATTGTCCTGCATGAAAATCATGTTTTTCTTGAAGGATGCAGACTTCTTCCTGTACCACTGCTTGAAGAAGGTGTCTTCCAGAAACTGGCAGTAGGACTGGGAGTTGAGCTTGACTCCATCCTCAACCCGAAAAGGCCCCACAAGCTCATCTTTGATGATACCAGCCCAAACCAGTACTCCACCTCCACCTTGCTGGCGTCTGAGTCGGACTGGAGCTCTCTGCCATTTACCAATCCAGCCACGGGCCCATCCATCTGGCCCATCAAGACTCACTCTCATTTCATCAGTCCATAAAACCTTAGAAAAATCAGTCTTGAGATATTTCTTGGCCAAGTCTTGATGTTTCAGCTTGTGTGTCTTGTTCAGTGGTGGTCGTCTTTCAGCCTTTCTTACCTTGGCCATGTCTCTGAGTATTGCACACCTTGTGCTTTTGGGCAATCCAGTGATGTTGCAGCTCTGAAATATGGCCAAACTGGTGGCAAGTGGCATCTTGGCAGCTGCACGCTTGACTTTTCTCAGTTCATGGGCAGTTATTTTGCGCCTTGGTTTTTCCACACGCTTCTTGCGACCCTGTTGACTATTTTGAATGAAACGCTTGATTGTTCGATGATCACGCTTCAGAAGCTTTGCAATTTTAAGAGTGCTGCATCCCTCTGCAAGATATCTCACTATTTTTGACTTTTCTGAGCCTGTCAAGTCCTTCTTTTGACCCATTTTGCCAAAGGAAAGGAAGTTGCCTAATAATTATGCACACCTGATATAGGGTGTTGATGTCATTTGACCACACCCCTTCTCATTACAGAGATGCACATCACCTAATATGCTTAATTGGTAGTAGGCTTTCGAGCCTATACAGCTTGGAGTAAGACAACATGCATAAAGAGGATGATGTGGTCAAAATACTCATTTGCCTAATAATTCTGCACTCCCTGTATATTCAACTCAAACACCATCACTTTCCTGGGTTATGTAATCACATCAGAAGGGATTAATATGGAAGACTCTAAGATGAAAACTATCCTAGATTGGCCTATACCCACAACCAAGAAACATATACAACGTTTCATGGGTTTCGCGAACTTCTATAGAAAGTTTATCAAGAACTTTGCCCAGTTAGCGAAACCTCTCACAAACTTGACAAAAAGCAATGTTAAATTCGTTTGGACTGAATTAACACCGACCATATTCGACGCCTTAAAACAAAAATTCACTACAGCACCTATTCTATCTTACCCTGATCCATCACTTCAGTTTGTCATGGAAGTGGATGCCTCAGATCATGCTATTGGAGCTGTTCTGTCTCAGCGACAATCCTTAAAACATCCCCTACATCCAGTTGCCTATTTTTCTAGAGTTATGAATGACTCAGACCTCAACTATGCAATAGGTGAAAAAGAACTTTTGGCTACAATAGAACAACTTCCCCTTTAATTAGGAGGTGTACCTATCTTCACCCACCAGTATAAAAGTACCTCCCACAGTTTTATCAGTGCTTGATTATTCTGGATCCTGTTCCTGAATTCTCCAGCTTAACCTTATTGCTTCATGCCTTAGCGGTTACCGCTCCTCACCAGCAGCCTTCTAAGTAATTGCCAACTTAAGGGTAATTCATCTACCTGCCGGATCTCTACTACCAAACCGGAGCATATCCCTTAGAGACCTCCAAGTCTCCTCCGCTCTCTGCGCTTCCTCTACAGCTGACAGCCTGTCACTTCCTGTTCCACCTCAGGACTGCAGCGGTGACGTCACACGCTGAAGCTACTCTCTGACCGGGTCTCTCTCCAAAACGGATCGCAGCTGCTCAGAGCTCCAACAATCTCTCTACAAACAGTAAGTGCTTTAACCAAATACTTTTCATGTAATATATGCTTACTTATTGGTACTACCTATTGTTGAACATTTAGCTAGTTACTTTACTGAACTTAATTTGCCCTGTCCTGCACTTCCACTTCGCTACCCTGGTGTTGTGTTCACAGTACATCTGTCATATCTGCAGCCTCCTTTTGACTATAGATCTACTTGAACTCCTCTTACACCTCATATTGAAGCTAGATCTGTTGCTTACTGTATGATAACTTATATCATATGTTGCCAGCTCCTACCTAAGAAACAAATCTCCCACAAACCTCTAACAAGGGTTAATCAATTCCTAACAAAATATTCTTTGTATCTATATCTACAGTTGGATTCAAATCTAGTACATAAGTATTTCTCTCTTCTAGGAAATAGGAATATTTTCGTCTATCTCAGGCGGACATCTGACAATGACACATTCATGTTGACATTAAGAATGTTAATTTATACAGTGTATGGACAAAATAACACAATGTAACAGGTTTGTTAAATAATACAATGTAAAAGTTCAGTTGAAGTTGTCAGAGGCTGCCAGAGATAACCCACAACCTAAAAATGGATAAATAAAAATAAAAATGAATAATGTGTTGACTTCAAATGAAAGATGTACATAAGTGCCTATAAGTGCGTGCACAAACTGCTATATGTGTGTGCACAAACTGCTATTCACAATTCTAATTCGAATACAATGGGGTCGAATTATGAAGCATCGCATGCTGCTTCCGACGCACTCCGCTTCAGTTCCGCCTGAAGCAGAAGTTAAGAAGCAGCGGTCCTAAGACCGCTGATCCTTAACTCGTCCGCCACCTCTGAGGTGGCGGACAGCAATCAGCCCGATCGAATACAATCAGGTTGATTGACACCCCCTGCTAGCTCTGCAGGGGGCGATATTGTACCAGCAGTTCAAAAGAACTGCTGGTGCAATGATAAATGCAGACAGTGTATGCTGTTGGTATTTATCGATGTGCGGCGGACATGATGATTCGCTATAGCGGATCATGTCTGTCTGCACCATGATAAATTTACCCCCATATGTGCCTTAACCTAAATTATCTTTTAAAAGTGAAAACTCCATGGAGGTGGATCTCTAATCGTGTGTGAGCTTATTGATCCCTATATATGATTAATATACATAGGTGCCTATAAGTGTGTGCACAAACTGCTATTCAAAATTCCCATGCTACTCGGTATTTGTTTTCATTAAATTAATGTAAATGTTCCTTTGCTACAGGACAAGGGATACCCCATAAGTTTGATTATGGATGGCTTTGAGAGAGCCAAAAATTTGAATAGAGTCAGCATACTACAAGTTAAGGACATTGGGGATGATTCACAGATGAATATCAGTTTTACATCAACCCTATTATTCATTGCACAATTCAATTCCTATAATAAGGAAATTAGGCAAGTCATGCATAGACATTGACCAATTCTGCTTAAAGAACAGTATTTGAAAAATTCACTGTCAACAAATCTGAAAATGGTATATAGGAGAGCACCCACACTGAAACAAAAGTTGGCACCCATTAAGGTAGTGATTTCCAAAAGACACAATTGGTCACCTTATAGAATGTCTTCCTTAAAAAGAATTTCTAGTCACCTCACCAATAATCATCAGCCAGGTACATTTAGATGTAGAAAGGTGAGATGTTCGATGTGTACACATATTACACATGGGAAGACAGAAATTACTTAATTTGCAACTGGGGAGACGTTCACCATCAAACAAAACATCACTTGTAATGCCACGTTTGTAGTTTATGTCTTAACATGTGTATGTGGTGTACAGTATTTGGGGCGCACCTGTTAAGGTTCCCTTAAACACAGAGTATCCAAACAAAATACATTAGAACATTGTAAGGGTACGTGTAGTTTTTCCATCACACCCCTCAAAGTAATCCCCCTGGTCCAACAATATAATAGGTACACCAGGCTACGTCAGAAAGAAACCTATTGGATTTTTCGGTTCCAGTCTCCCTTTCCCACAGGGTTAAATTATATTATTGATTCAGATGCTTTTTGATTGCCGTGTGCATTTAAAAACATATGACAACTTATATTAGCATATACAAATGTATTATATTTTGTGAGCAATAAGCTCACACACGGATAGAGACCCACCTCCATGGGGTTTGCACCTTTAATAGATAATTTATGTAAAGACACATATGGAATTAGAATTGTGAATAGCACTTTTTGCACACACATATAGAAATTTGTGCACACACCTTTAAGCACTTCCGTATATTGTTCCCTTTAATTGAGCCATAGGCTCACACACAATTAGAGACACACCTCCATGGAGTTCTCACCTTAAATAGATAATGAAGGTAAAGGCACATATGGAATTAGAAGTGCAATTGTTACCTTTGATCTATCATGTGTGATGTGTCAGTTATTTATTTTATTCTGTTTCATCGCTATTCCAATAGGATATATGTACATATGATTTTATCTGATTTGATTGATTGTATTATATAATGTAGACATATTTTAGATCCAACACTTTTTGAAACTGTCTGTTAGACACAACAGCAAAAGACTGTTGGTGATTAGATGACATGTTCATTACACCTGTGCTCTCAGAATCTGGATAGGATAGCATTTAAATAAGTGCATCGGTATAGGGTTTGTTATGCCTGAGGAAGCAGTGTAATTGCTGAGAAACGCGTTGTATATCTGGGGTACATACTTTGTATACCCACCAGTTTTTAACACTGTATTGTTTGTATTTTATATGGTTTTAATAAATCAGTTTTTAAACTGCAAACCTAATTGCCAGGTGCACATTTGTGTTGGGCCTATTGTTTGGTTATTGGGTATTGTTTGTTTGAGCTGTCTCTGGACCACATGCAGCTGTCGGGAGTAAGTGAGCTGACAGACCTTTATACTGCCAGCCTGTGTCTACTAGCACATAAGGGTGCATTATGGAAATGTACCTTGTGTTTGATATTTTCTATCTGATTTGTCTATATAGTGACTGATACACACATGAGGCGCCTCTCTTATATTTGCCAGATGCTGTTGTTTTATTCCACTAAATTTGTGTGAAGAGGAGTGCAGCCATTGTGACCCTGAAATTGCTACAGGAACTTTAACCCCTGATGAACTGACAATATATGGGAGCCCAGGAACTTTAAACCCTAATGAACTGACAATATATAGGTGTTCAGTTTATCCTGTGACTAGGGTTATTGTTGTGTATCATTATCTTTATATACTTTGTTTCACCTTATATATTTTATGTTATCCTATCGTTAAGCGCTCCCTATAGAGCCATTTTTATAGTTCTTGTTGAATTTTAGTTATATGAGTTGCAAAGACAAGCAACAAGAAAAAGAGTGCTAACCCCTTTGTATAAAGAGAGGGAGCGTGACAGTGAAACACGTGTCAGGGGACCGACTTCTGCGAGTGTTGACTCTCTATTTTTTTTTTTTAAATAAAACTTTATTGTGCATCCAGCATACAGAAAAATAGTGCAATAACATCCATTGTTCAGATACATAAATCCAAAATACAGTTGTCACGTATATTATTACAATGAAGTGAACCAATGGAGATCATACATTGGATGCCTTTCCTTATATGGTTAAACATATAACAATAAAACAGAGAAGAACATCAATGAAAACAAACTAGATTGAAGAAAAACTGACACAAAAAGAAAAACTGCTGGTTAGCTTTCAGGGATTTATTAACTCACTATCTGACCTTTGGGGCATAAATTTCTGTCTCACATATTCATCCCACATCAACTGTATCTGGGCATACATATTTATACATTTGATCTTAATGTAATAGTATTCCTCCAGTCTTACAATTTCACTACACTTGTGGACCCACTGAGCTATAGTAGGGACCTCTCGTGACTTCCACTTCTGTGCCATTAAAATTTTCACACTACTGCTCATAATATGTAGCATCTTTTTTTGTGCTGTTGTGAACCTGTTAGGTGTACATAGGAGAAGCCATAGCTTGGGGTCGGTTGGAAGTGCTCTGCCCAGTACCTTAGAGGCTGCTGCTGCTATCTTTTCCCATACTGGGGCTATACTGGAGCAGGACCACCATATATGCGACATGGTCCCCCTGTCTAAACCGCAGCGCCAACATGTAGTGCTTTGTGTGTTGAATAGTTTATGTACCCTGACGGGGGTCATATACCATCTGTGTAATATTTTTAGATTTATTTCTATTATGTTGGCTGAAATTGAAGATTTTGGGATGTTGTGTAGGATGGTGTTGACCTCTCTATAGCTGATGTCAATACCTAGTTCAGCGTTCCATCTCTCCAGATAATAAGGTATATGTCCCGGTGGTTTTATTTGTAGTAATTTATATATTAGGGATAATGAGTGATGTATTGGTTTCGTTGAGGAGCACATTATCTCAAATTGTGTCTTGGGTCTAATCAAATTTTTCCTGTCCCCCTTCTATCAGTTGACTCTCTATTTTTAACTTGCTTACTCTAACCGCATCTTTGATTTTCTGTATGTGTGACTGATTAACTCTGTATGCGATTGCTACTATTTAGCGACTCCTAACTACCTTTATAGATGCAAGAAATTAATTACAAGCACAGGGCAAGATATTCTTCATTTAACTCCCGCTATAGAAGTTTAGTTGAGGTGTTACTGAAGGGTTTACTGTTTGATTGTTCGCCTGTAATTTTGATCTAAACGTCCAACTAACCGGAGAAATACGATATGTATCTGTATAATTTAAGCATTGCATTATCAACATCAAAGGCTTATTAGATTCCTTCTTTGCACCAGCCAAGGATCTGACATTGTCATGTACATTAGAAGTTCAGTGTAAATGATATAACAGGAATCCAAGCAAGTTTTCATAATTGTATGCTTAAATGATATGTTTAGTAAACCTATTCAATATAACATGCATGTAAGCATGATACTATTATGTTGAATCATATATATGGTAATATTGGGGTTTACGCTCATAACAACAGATACTTATTCTAGTATTTTATACTGACTATAGCTACAATTTATCTTTAACCCTATATATGCTGTATCAAGCAAGCTTGTTTTTCTAGCGATCTATCCTATTTAATTAGATACTCCAATGATCACACATTACTGCACATAATTTGCGGCAGCGTTTAAGTGTTTTTAAAACAATGTGTCTTAATTCTGTTTAATACATTGAGATTATGGGGTCTATTTAAGAAGGGCCGAATGGCCCCTGTTCCCCTTGTTTCCGCGCGAGCCTTCAGGCTCGCTGGAAACAGGAGTTAAGAAGCAGCGGTCTTAAGACCGCTGCTCCTTAACTCATACGCCGCCTCTGAGGCGTTGAATACCAATCCGCCCGATCATGTACGATCAGGTTGATTGACACCGCCTGCTAGCGGCTGATTGGCCACAAATCTGCAGGGGGCGGCGTTGCACCAGCAGTTCACAAGATATGCTGTATGCTGTCGGCATTTATCAATGTGCGGCGGACATGGTTCGCTATAGCGAATCATGTCCATCCACACAATGATAAATGGGGGCCTATGAATAGTTTTATACAGTTCACTTTGTTTTAATAAATTTAGTTTAACATATATCTATTCTTTAATTTACACAAAGTGGTTAGCCCTCTTTTTCTTGTTGCTTGTCTTTGCAACTCATATAACAGTGAGTCTCCTTAGTGCAGCCACCCCTCTACAAGTGCATAAAGTGATTTCAAATAAATATTGCACCTGTAGTACCATATTGTCTCCAGTTCTTTCTTATTTCTTTTTCTTAAGCAACACCTTTTAGGTCTCTCTCTCAGACCCGTATGATAAGTAATACATGGAAAAAACATATAAAAGTGGCGCTTCTGGTAAAGTGAAAAACTCCTTTATTGAGCTAAAAACATGCTCTTGCCCCATTGACATCACATTAACTCTTTTTACGAGATTGTGGTTACAAGTAGCACACTAACTGGGGTAAAAGGGGTTTATCATTGAAGTTGCGCTACTTCCAACGCGCACAAACATACGAGCTCTGGTTAACAGTTGCGCTCAAATAAAAATTTGCACAACAAAACATTAAAAATACATTTAAAAGTACAGTGTGAACATATGTATTTATATGTGTGTATATATATATATGTATTTATATGTGTGTATATATATATATATATATATATATATGTATTTATATGTGTGTGTATATATATATATATATATATATATATATGTATTTATATGTATATATATATATATGTATTTATATGTGTGTATATATATATATGTATTTATATGTGTGTGTATATATATATATATATATATATATATGTATTTATATGTGTGTATATATATATATATGTATTTATATGTGTGTATATATATATATATGTATTTATATGTGTGTATATATATATATATATATATATATATGTATTTAAATGTGTGTATATATATATATATATATGTATTTATATTAGTATATATATATATATATATATATGTATTTAGATATATATATATATATATATATATATATATATATATATGTCCATTGGAGCCCTTTGCAATCAGGTAGCTGAAAACATGAAAAAAAACCATATTAATGCAATATTTATTTTTGGTTAAACTCAATTAGGTTTGCGCGACTTGTTGGGTGTTAGGTTCTTTTTCAGATTTCCACGCTCCATGGAAGTCTACGGGGGAATATGTTAATGCAGTTGTGGTATTCCAACTTTGGCTTTTTGCGTCCATCGCAAAACTTTTTCCTTTTAAATTGTAATTGCGGAAAAAGTCAAAGTCGAGCACAGTTAATGCACAATATAAAATAAATAGCTCCACTTCACTTATATAGTTTAAACCTTTAGCATTATTGGACTGTTTTTAAAAGGTAGTCATACACGCTCCCAGTATAAAGCTATTTGCATGTATATAACCACTTGTTTTTTTACAAAAAGTTTAATCATTTTTAAATAAATTTAAATCTAATATATAAAATTCCTAGCTGGGGCATCTGGAGGACTCAATTAGTTGTTGCCATGTTCTAATGTTCAGTAGTAGAGATAATAGGCAGAACTGCATGTCTTGCCTCAAGCGTTCCACTCTGCTTGAAAACTGAAATGTTCAGTTCTCTCTTCCAAGCAGATGGTGAGTTTTTAGGCGAGTTTTTAGGCGTAGCATGAACAATCTCTAGAATTTGAATAGCATTTTTAACAATACGCTATAGGTGAAGGCATGAAGAAATGCTGCCATTTATTTTTCATTTGTTTCATGCAGCCGATGATAGGCGGTGTATCGTGTTTTCGCTTGATTTGAATACTGCCACCTGATTTTGAGGCAGGTTTTGACACAAATTGGCAGTTTCTCTTGATTTTGAATAGACACCTATGGGCTAGATTATGAGTGGAGGACAAATTAGTGCTCCCGTTCGTACATTCATTTCACTAGAACTAAGCTTTTTGCGTGCATCGGGTAGCGTGTGTAGCGGCCCCAGCCAAAAAGCTGTATTTCAAATATAATGAACGCATTAACGTATTCACCCATAGCCTTCAATGGAGCGTGAAAAGTGGGGGGAAAAACCTGAATACCCTTATTTGCTTGCAAACCCGGCATGAAATATGAATATTTCACATTCCAATATTCTTCACATAGCAGAATATGTTCCATTTATTCTTAAATAAATATTTCTATATATGTATAATTTTTTGGGGGTAAAATATATATCTATACCTATTTATATATATAATTATATATGTATATATGTCTGTAAATACATATATACACGCATATAAATACATAAGTACACACATATAAACATATTTATACATTTATATACATATCTAGACATGTATCTATGTTAAAGCCCTTTGCAGGCCTTTTTTTTTCTTTGAATACCTGAGACCTCATATCTTTGAGTCCTTATAACTTTTTTATACAATATGTTTTTAATACTTTTTATTAGACAATGTTAATATGAGTGTATCTATACTGTAGAATGTATTTTTGATGTAGGTTTTAGTCTTGTGTAACAGTTAACCAGAGCTCTGAAGTTATGCTAACCCAACACCCATTAAAATCAATGGCGCTTAAGCGAACACAGTTACTTTCCACTCGTAATACACACACTACTTCCGACGCATGTAAAGAGCCGCAATATAGCCCTTATCTATTGCATGAAACAGTTAGCACGCCACTTGTAATCTAGCTCCTATATGTATTTATACACATACAAAACAAGGAAAGTGGAACAGTACCCCCAGACCGGACCAGAGGCACATCACATGACCCCTAAACTATGCTCAGCTATGGTGCTATAGCACTGTCAAAGAGCTGCACTATCTTCAGAGTCACATGCAGTCTTGGCCCAGACCAGCCTGGGAGCAAGCCCCTAGGGAAAATTACTAAACAGACATTACAATACACACAAAAAACAGAATTTATGTTTACCTGATAAATTACTTTCTCCAACGGTGTGTCCGGTCCACGGCGTCATCCTTACTTGTGGGGATATTCTCCTCCCCAACAGGAAATGGCAAAGAGCCCAGCAAAGCTGGTCACATGATCCCTCCTAGGCTCCGCCTTCCCCAGTCATTCGACCGACGTAAAGGAGGAATATTTGCATAGGAGAAATCATATGATACCGTGGTGACTGTAGTTAAAGAAAATAAATTATCAGACCTGATTAAAAAACCAGGGCGGGCCGTGGGCCGGACACACCGTTGGAGAAAGTAATTTATCAGGTAAACATAAATTCTGTTTTCTCCAACATAGGTGTGTCCGGTCCACGGCGTCATCCTTACTTGTGGGAACCAATACCAAAGCTTTAGGACACGGATGAAGGGAGGGAGCAAATCAGGTCACCTAGATGGAAGGCACCACGGCTTGCAAAACCTTTCTCCCAAAAATAGCCTCAGAAGAAGCAAAAGTATCAAATTTGTAAAATTTAGTAAAAGTGTGCAGTGAAGACCTAGTCGCTGCCTTACATATCTGATCAACAGAAGCCTCGTTCTTGAAGGCCCATGTGGAAGCCACAGCCCTAGTGGAATGAGCTGTGATTCTTTCAGGAGGCTGCCGTCCGGCAGTCTCGTAAGCCAATCTGATGATGCTTTTAAGCCAAAAAGAGAGAGAGGTAGAAGTTGCTTTTTGACCTCTCCTTTTACCGGAATAAACAACAAACAAGGAAGATGTTTGTCTAAAATCCTTTGTAGCATCTAAATAGAATTTTAGAGCACGAACTACGTCCAAATTGTGCAACGAACGTTCCTTCTTTGAAACTGGATTCGGACACAAAGAAGGCACGACTATCTCCTGGTTAATGTTTTTGTTAGAAACAACTTTCGGAAGAAAACCAGGTTTAGTACGCAAAACCACCTTATCTGCATGGAACACCAGATAAGGAGGAGAACACTGCAGAGCAGATAATTCTGAAACTCTTCTAGCAGAAGAAATTGCAACCAAAAACAAAACTTTCCAAGATAATAACTTAATATCAACGGAATGTAAGGGTTCAAACGGAACCCCCTGAAGAACTGAAAGAACTAAATTGAGACTCCAAGGAGGAGTCAAAGGTTTGTAAACAGGCTTGATTCTAACCAGAGCCTGAACAAAGGCTTGAACATCTGGCACAGCTGCCAGCTTTTTGTGAAGTAACACAGACAAGGCAGAAATCTGTCCCTTCAAGGAACTTGCAGATAATCCTTTCTCCAAACCTTCTTGAAGAAAGGATAGAATCTTAGGAATTTTTATCTTGTCCCAAGGGAATCCTTTAGATTCACACCAACAGATATATTTTTTCCATATTTTGTGGTAGATTTTTCTAGTTACAGGCTTTCTGGCCTGAACAAGAGTATCAATGACAGAATCTGAGAACCCTCGCTTTGATAAGATCAAGCGTTCAATCTCCAAGCAGTCAGTTGGAGTGAGACCAGATTCGGATGTTCGAACGGACCTTGAACAAGAAGGTCCCGTCTCAAAGGTAGCTTCCATGGTGGAGCCGATGACATATTCACCAGGTCTGCATACCAAGTCCTGCGTGGCCACGCAGGAGCTATCAAGATCACCGATGCCCTCTCCTGATTGATCCTGGCTACCAGCCTGGGGATGAGAGGAAACGGCGGGAATACATAAGCTAGTTTGAAGGTCCAAGGTGCTACTAGTGCATCTACTAGAGTCGCCTTGGGATCCCTGGATCTGGACCCGTAGCAAGGAACCTTGAAGTTCTGATGAGAGGCCATCAGATCCATGTCTGGAATGCCCCACAACTGAGTAATTTGGGCAAAGATTTCCGGATGGAGTTCCCACTCCCCCGGATGAAATGTCTGACGACTCAGAAAATCCGCTTCCCAATTTTCCACTCCTGGGATGTGGATTGCAGACAAGTGGCAGGAGTGAGTCTCCGCCCATTGAATGATTTTGGTCACTTCTTCCATCGCCAGGGAACTCCTTGTTCCCCCCTGATGGTTGATGTACGCAACAGTCGTCATGTTGTCTGATTGAAACCGTATGAATTTGGCCTTTGCTAGCTGAGGCCAAGCCTTGAGAGCATTGAATATCGCTCTCAGTTCCAGAATATTTATCGGGAGAAGAGATTCTTCCCGAGACCAAAGACCCTGAGCTTTCAGGGGTCCCCAGACCGCGCCCCAGCCCACCAGACTGGCGTCGGTCGTGACAATGACCCACTCTGGTCTGCGGAAGCTCATCCCCTGTGACAGGTTGTCCAGGGACAGCCACCAACGGAGTGAATCTCTGGTCCTCTGATCTACTTGTATCGTCGGAGACAAGTCTGTATAATCCCCATTCCACTGACTGAGCATGCACAGTTGTAATGGTCTTAGATGAATTCGCGCAAAAGGAACTATGTCCATTGCCGCTACCATCAAACCTATTACTTCCATGCACTGCGCTATGGAAGGAAGAGGAACAGAATGAAGTATTTGACAAGAGTTTAGAAGTTTTGATTTTCTGGCCTCTGTCAGAAAAATCCTCATTTCTAAGGAGTCTATTATTGTTCCCAAGAAGGGAACCCTTGTTGACGGAGATAGAGAACTTTTTTCTACGTTCACTTTCCACCCGTGAGATCTGAGAAAGGCCAGGACAATGTCCGTGTGAGCCTTTGCTTGTGGAAGGGACGACGCTTGAATCAGAATGTCGTCCAAGTAAGGTACTACTGCAATGCCCCTTGGTCTTAGCAGCGCTAGAAGGGACCCTAGCACCTTTGTGAAAATTCTTGGAGCAGTGGCTAATCCGAACGGAAGTGCCACAAACTGGTAATGCTTGTCCAGAAATGCGAACCTTAGGAACCGATGATGTTCCTTGTGGATAGGAATATGTAGATACGCATCCTTTAAATCCACCGTGGTCATGAATTGACCTTCCTGGATGGAAGGAAGAATTGTTCGAATGGTTTCCATTTTGAACGATGGAACCTTGAGAAACTTGTTTAGGATCTTGAGATCTAAGATTGGTCTGAATGTTCCCTCTTTTTTGGGAAATACGAACAGATTGGAGTAGAACCCCATCCCTTGTTCTCCTAATGGAACAGGATGAATCACTCCCATTTTTAACAGGTCTTCTACACAATGTAAGAATGCCTGTTTTTTTATGTGGTCTGAAGACAATTGAGACCTGTGGAACCTCCCCCTCGGGGGAAGCCCCTTGAATTCCAGAAGATAACCTTGGGAGACTATTTCTAGCGCCCAAGGATCCAGAACATCTCTTGCCCAAGCCTGAGCGAAGAGAGAGAGTCTGTCCCCCACCAGATCCGGTCCCGGATCGGGGGCCAACATCTCATGCTGTCTTGGTAGCAGTGGCAGGTTTCTTGGCCTGCTTACCTTTGTTCCAGCCTTGCATTGGCCTCCAGGCTGGCTTGGCTTGAGAAGTATTACCCTCTTGCTTAGAGGACGTAGCACTTGGGGCTGGTCCGTTTCTGCGAAAGGGACGAAAATTAGGTTTATTTTTGGCCTTGAAAGACCTATCCTGAGGAAGGGCGTGGCCCTTGCCCCCAGTGATATCAGAAATAATCTCTTTCAAGTCAGGGCCAAACAGCGTTTTCCCCTTGAAAGGAATGTTAAGCAATTTGTTCTTGGAAGACGCATCCGCTGACCAAGATTTTAGCCAAAGCGCTCTGCGCGCCACAATAGCAAACCCAGAATTTTTCGCCGCTAATCTAGCCAATTGCAAAGTGGCGTCTAGGGTTGCTGTAGTGACAGGAACAATGCATGAAATTGGTTGTAGAAGGTAACCTTGCTGAACAAACATCTTTTTAAGCAAACCCTCTAATTTTTTATCCATAGGATCTTTGAAAGCACAACTATCTTCTATGGGTATAGTGGTGCGTTTGTTTAGAGTAGAAACCGCCCCCTCGACCTTGGGGACTGTCTGCCATAAGTCCTTTCTGGGGTCGACCATAGGAAACAATTTCTTAAATATAGGGGGAGGGACGAAAGGTATGCCGGGCCTTTCCCATTCTTTGTTTACAATGTCCGCCACCCGCTTGGGTATAGGAAAAGCTTCGGGGGGCCCCGGGACCTCTAGGAACTTGTCCATTTTACATAATTTCTCTGGAATGACCAAATTCTCACAATCATCCAGAGTAGATAACACCTCCTTAAGCAGGGCGCGGAGATGTTCCAATTTAAATTTGAATGTAATTACATCAGGTTCAGCTTGTTGAGAAATTTTCCCTGAATCTGAAATTTCTCCCTCAGACAAAACCTCCCTGGCCCCCTCAGATTGGTGTAGGGGCACTTCAGAACCAATATCATCAGCGTCCTCATGCTCTTCAGTATTTTCTAAAACAGAGCAGTCGCGCTTTCGCTGATAAGTGGGCATTTTGGCTAAAATGTTTTTGATAGAATTATCCATTACAGCCGTTAATTGTTGCATAATAAGGAGTATTGGCGCACTAGATGTACTAGGGGCCTCCTGTGTGGGCAAGACTGGTGTAGACGAAGGAGGGGATGATGCAGTACCATGCTTACTCCCCTCACTTGAGGAATCATCTTGGGCATCATTTTCTCTAAATTTTGTGTCACATAAATCACATCTATTTAAATGAGAAGGAACCTTGGCTTCCCCACATACAGAACACAATCTATCTAGTAGTTCAGACATGTTAAACAGGCATAAACTTGATAACAAAGTACAAAAAACGTTTTAAAATAAAACCGTTACTGTCACTTTAAATTTTAAACTGAACACACTTTATTACTGCAAATGTGAAAAAGTATGAAGGAATTGTTCAAAATTCACCAAAATTTCACCACAGTGTCTTAAAGCCTTAAAAGTATTGAACACCAATTTGGAAAGCTTTAACTCTTAAAATAACGGAACCGGAGCCGTTTTTATATTTAACCCCTTTACAGTCCCTGGTATCTGCTTTGCTGAGACCCAACCAAGCCCAAGGGGGAATACGATACCAAATGACGCCTTCAGAAAGTCTTTTCTATGTATCAGAGCTCCTCACACATGCATCTGCATGTCATGGTTCCCAAAAACAAGTGCGCAATAGAGGCGCGAAAATGAGGCTCTGCCTATGATTAGGGAAAGCCCCTAGAGAATAAGGTGTCCAATACAGTGCCTGCCGGTTATTTTACATAATTCCCAAGAATAAAATAATTCCTCAAAGCTATGAAGTATTAAAATATGCTTATATATCAATCGTTTTAGCCCAGAAAATGTCTACAGTCTTAAAGCCCTTGTGAAGCCCTTTTTTTCTTATGTAATAAAAATGGCTTACCGGGTCCCATAGGGAAAATGACAGCTTCCAGCATTACATTGTCTTGTTAGAAATGTGTCATACCTCAAGCAGCAAAAGTCTGCTCACTGTTTCCCCCAACTGAAGTTAATTCCTCTCAACAGTCCTGTGTGGAAACAGCCATCGATTTTAGTAACGGTTGCTAAAATCATTTTCCTCTTACAAACAGAAATCTTCATCACCTTTCTGTTTCAGAGTAAATAGTACATACCAGCACTATTTTAAAATAACAAACTCTTGATTGAATAATAAAAACTACAGTTAAACACCAAAAAACTCTAAGCCATCTCCGTGGAGATGTTGCCTGTACAACGGCAAAGAGAATGACTGGGGAAGGCGGAGCCTAGGAGGGATCATGTGACCAGCTTTGCTGGGCTCTTTGCCATTTCCTGTTGGGGAGGAGAATATCCCCACAAGTAAGGATGACGCCGTGGACCGGACACACCTATGTTGGAGAAATAAAGTTTAGCACTCGCTCACAAGCTCTTATGCTAAGTTTAAAAGCAAAGTCAGTTAACGCATTTGGCCAAATGGGACAAGCCCAGGTACCACGTCAAGGTCTCTTCCAAAACCTGGGACACTAATGCAGCCACACAAATGCAGGCTCACATACAAAGTGCAAGCTCATAATCAAACAAGCTGGGAACTAGTGAGGGTTCACAGACTTTTGTAATCACCCTTTTGCACAAGCAAAACAAGGAAAGTGGAACAGTACTCCTAGACCGGACCGGGTTCACATCACATGACCCCTAAACTATGCTCAGCTATGGTGCTATAGAACTCTCAAAGAGCTGCACTATCTCCAGAGTCACATGCAGTCTTGGCCCAGACCAGCCTGGGAGCATGTCCCTAGGGAAAATTATTAAACAGACGTTACAATACACACAAAAATTGTTTTAAAAGCAAACTGGAAGTGCCAGTTACTGCATTTGGCCAAATGGGACACACACACACACCTTTGAGCCCTTTCACATCAAACACCTTGACATATACGGGATATGGTTTTAAACCCTTTTTATACATTTATTTCAATAATAAATGTATATTTCACATTTAATATGTTTATATATGAGTGTAATACTTTATTTTATTATGTTTTGCATGCATTTTGTTATGCTTTTATTTTAGTCCTTACGTTTTAATTCAGGTTTCAAGTGGCATGAACATTTTTAGTGGTTATTTGTTTTGCGTTCGAGCGCAACAAATACATTTCATCTTGTAATATGAGCGATATTTAGAGTGGTTACGATATCCATTGAAAGTGTAGGAGACGCTAAAGGGATGTTGGCCGTGCTAAACATTCTCTGGTTATTCAGTTTTACAATGGACTTGTAATACAAAATCACACTCTAATCCTATCTAGGTTCACCAATATTGATAACTCACCCTGCGCTATCAATAGCGCTACACTTGTAATCTAGACCTATGTTTTTTATATTACACTAGGCAATAAGCCTGACCAGTCTATTTTTTATAAACTACAAACCCCAAAGCTAATATTCCAAAAAATAAAAAATGTAAAATTGCAGAAAAAAATAAACAAAGCTATCCAAAATAAAAACTTTAAACTTAAATTAATACCCATATAAAAATAGAAAATCCCCCCAAAATAAAAAACACCCCCTAATCTATCAATAAACTACCAATAGCCTTTAAAAGGGCCTTTTGTAGGGCATTGCCCTAAAGAAATCAGCTCTTTTACATACAAAAATCACAAAGTACCCCCTAACAGTAAAACCCCCCACCCAACCAACCCCCCAAAATAAAAAATAAACTAAGTCTAAAAAAACCTAAGCTACCTATTGCCCCCAAAGTGGCATTTGCATGGGCATTGCCCTTAAAATGGCGTTCAGCTCTTTTAAAGCCCAAAAAACCCTAATCTAAAAAAAGCCACCCCAAAAATAAAAAAAAGCCCAAGACTAAGCCCATCATCTTCTATCTTCATCTGGAGCAAAGGCGGCGTAGAGTGGTGGTGCAGAGCGGTCTTCACCGATGCGTGGCTCCGGAGAAGCAGTCCTCAGCGGCAATCCTCAGCGGCATGGAGGCTCCTCTTCATCCGATCTCTGTCGTACACTAACAATTTAATGGAAGGTATCGCATTCAATTTGGGGTACCTTGCATTCCTATTGGCTATTCAAATCAGGCAATAGGATTAGAGCTACTGAAATCAGCCAATAAGATTTCAGTAGCTCTCATCCTATTTGCTGATTTCACAATTTCAGCCCATAGGAATGCAAGGTACCCCAATAAAAATGGGGTACCTTGCATTAAATCTTCAGTGTGCAGCGGATGATCACATGAAGAGGAGCCTCCATGCCACTGAGGACTGCCGCTCTGGATCCACGCATCGGGGAAGCCAGTCCGCACCTCCGCTCTGCGCCGCCTTCACTCCAGATGAAGATAGAAGATGATGGAGCCGCCTGGAAGAAGACCTTCTTTACCGGACTTCAGTCATGGTTAATACCTATTTGGGGCTTACTCTTAGGCTTTATTTTTATTTTTGGGGTGTTTTTTTTTAGATTAGGGTTTTTAGGGCTGTAAAAGAGCTGATTGTCCTTTTAAGGGCAGTAAAAGAGCCGACTGCCCTTTAAGGGCAATGTCCATACAAATGCCCCTTTAGGGGCAATGGGTAGTTAAAGTTTTTTTGTAGTGTTAGTTTTTTTTTATTTTAGGGGGTTTTACTGTTACGGGGAAAGTTTTACATGTAAAAGAGCTGTTTAACTTAGGGCAATGCCATACAAAGGGCCCTTTTAAGAGCTATTGGTAGTATAGTTTAGATTAGGGGGTATTTCTATTTTGGGGGCTTTTTTATTTTCATAGGGGTATTAGATTAGGTTTAATTTTTTTTTTATTGATTATTTTGTAATTTTATATTCATTTTTTGTAATTTAATGTTAGGATTTTTTATTTTAAAGGGGGTGGATTCTTTCACCACCCTGCCATTTTTCGGAATCCACCTGTGGATTCTTTTGGCTGCCTCGCGCAGCCAACATTCCTTTGAGAATGCGTGCACAACTGGCAACGGACGCGTTACAAACGCAATTATAGTATAGATGTAATGGAATTTTAAAGCTATAAGTGAAAATGCTAATTTTTTATCACAAAAAGTACTAAAGTAATTTTAAATGGACTTAATATAATGAAAATAGCATTTCAAAATATATAAAACTAGGTCAGAAAAAACATACATTCTAAATGCAAATTATATATATTTTTTTATTAATAATAACCTGTAAATGTACAAATAAAGATGCTAAAAATAGTTAGAAAGGGACACTGATTAAATGACATGATCATGTACATATAAAGTGTAACAAAAAAAGACCTTTAGGTTATTAGTTTAGTGTGAGAACACATCAGTTAAAGTAGAAAAGTTTTATTTGCTACAAGTCACCAAAGAAAGAGCTGTTGTTCTCTAAGGTGTTACTTATTTGCATATGGAGTCAAAGGGACATTTAACAGTTTTAGAATGTAATATAAAATATTTGTACTAAAACATGTTGTGATATGCTTAATTATTTACTTTGTGCCCTTCTCTTTTAACTTTAAAAACTGTGAGAAATTAAAGTGCCTAACCCGCTACATTCTACATAGGGGCGGACTGATCTATCAGGTGATTAGTCACAGTCTTAGGGCCTGCTTGAGCCCACGGCCTGCCCAACCCCATTATGTGAAATAGAAACACAAGTTTCTATTTCACATCAATTTGACAGTGACCATTCAAACATGGTCAGTCACGTTTTGATATGCCTTCCATAAAAACTGTGCACTATAAAAGGTGATCAAAAAATCAGGATTTCCATGTCCCTTAAATCTTATGTTAGGTCTTAGAAATAAAGTAGCCACACACTGGTTGTTAGGATTCAGTTTTACATTTAAGCCCTATAAAAATCGTGGTGAGGGTCATTTAAGAGGTATTATGACTATAATAAGATTAAAGTAGCTTATTTTTTTAGACATTCTGATTATTCATAGCATCCACATTCAGATTCCGATGAGTTTAGAAATTTCCGAAGTTTTAGTATTTGTTTTTGCCATTAAATCTTCATGAAGCTTTGATAACTCCAAAAAAAATGTAGCAAACAGTTTAGTCCCCTGGATATAGTTTGACCTATAGGAAGGACAAGAAGAACGTCAATAGTGTGCCAATTCTATTCTGAATAGTATACATCCATAGTTTCTTTTGCCTGAATTTCCTGTAAAATATGTCTTAAAACTGTGATTTTCCACTCCCCCCCCCAGAGAGGCTGCAAAGCCTTCATTATACTTTGGGTGTCTTCTTAATTCTTGTAATGGTATTATATGCAAGTGTAGATTAAAGTAGTGCATTTACCATTGTGATACATTATTTATGCCTGTACCAAATTTTATAATTGCCAAAAGTAAGTAAAAAAGTGATTGTACCATATTGTGCTGCAAATATATGTACACCAAATGCAATATTTTGATTGGCACTGTTTATGCATGAATTGTTATAAATTCAGATCTGTTTTGCTATCTTTTTTTCAATTGCAGCTGTTTCAGTAAATGCCTAAATACACAATACTAAGGATGACATTCAGAGTTGTCAAAACAATAAAATGCTAACTCTCATATAACCTAACTACTCTACATTAACACTTGCTTTTTCAAATGCATGATATATATGTGTATAATCAATGGAAAGAATTGTGAAATTGTCCAATATAATTTTTAAGAACTTGATATAAAACTATAAATAATTCACCATAAACATATGAAATAACAATATTCTACTGGCTCAGTCTACTATCTGATGTTTTCTTTTGCTGCCCCCACTCTGCCACTCTCTGCATCTTTCCCCAGCCACTGAGAATAAAGTTTGTTCCTTACTGTCTTCCTCACCCGTCACTACCTACCCGTTCATCGACCCTATCCTATCTAATACCTTCTCTGTCTTCCATGCTCACTCCAGCTCTTATTCACATCTTCAACTTTTCCTTTTCTACTGGTTCATTCCCATCTTCTTTCAAACATGCAAGGATCACTCTCATACTCAAAAGAAAACCCTACCTTGACCCCAATTCACCTGCAAACTACCACCCCATATCACTGCTTCCACTAACATCAAAACTCCTGGAAAAACTATTTAACTGTCTAACTCACTTCCTGTCTTCCAACTGCTTGCTGACCCCCTGCAATCTGGCTTCAGTCCCTAACACTCAATTGAAACTGCTGTCACCAAAGTTACTAATGATCTTCTTTCTGCTAAATGTAACAGCCACTATTCCATATTTATCTTATTTGACCTCTCAGCTACCTTCAACACAGTTGGCCAACCCCTCCTCCTATACAGACTCTCAACTCACTTGGTCTTTGTGACACTGCTGTCTCTTAGATCCACTCTTCTCTTTCTAACAGGTTCTCTTTGATACCTCTGTCCAGTTGGAGTAGCTCCAGGCTCTGTCCTGGGTCTTCTACCCATCTCCATTTATACTTTGGGTAAACTTAACAGCTAAAGCTTCAAATATTACCTCTAGACTGATGACACTCAGATATACCGCTCCACCTCTGCTCTCTCTCACACTGTCCTTTCTTACATCAGTGACTGCTTATCTGGCATTTCCTGGATGGACTCTCACCATCTAACGATTAACATGCCCACAGACTGAGCTCCATTAAATACCCCCTGTCTAACTCTACTCTGATTTCTGACTTTGTTATCACTGTCGTTGGCATCACTATCTCCCAATCACCCCAAGTCCACTGTCCTTCATCCCCTCACATCCAATTGTTCTCTTCATCCTACCACAACCACCTACATAAAATGTGTCTGTTTCTGAGCGCTGACACCACTAAGCAACTAATCCATTCCCTTGTAATTTCCCGACTTGACTATTGCAATAAACGTTAACTGGGCTTCTTCTCTCCCACCTCTCCCCTTTCAATCCATCTTAAATGCCTCTGCCAGGCTAATCCACCTTTCCTACGTACCTCCCTGATTTGCCTTCTTTTAAATGCTCCCTAAATACATTTTTGCTCAGGGAAGCCTACCATCCCAACTTAGTAACAAATGAATTCAATTTACCTAATAATTGCCCTCATCCAATGTTGTATTAACATCATTCTCCCACTTGCAGTCCTCACCCCTATTTCTCACCATCCTTCCCTCCTAGATTGTAAGTTCCCACAGGAATAGGGCCCTAAATTCCTCCTGTAATTGTATGTCAAAGTTTGTCTTATCTCTTACAAGTATTGTATCATTGTTTTATTTATATCAATTGTACCCATGAATATCCCTGCAGAATATATTGGTGTTTCATAAATAAAGTATAATGATAATAATAAGCAATAAAAATAACTTCTCACTCACCTGCTAATTTTCTCATTTTGTGAATGTTCACCGTCATCTGCTCCACCGATTGGAAACATCATAACATTCTTTTTTGTTAAATCTTGGAATATTCTGGCTAATGGAATAGTTGAACCATCTCGGATCATGTCTGGTGTGACACCAAATACTGAAAAGCATGCAATAAAGAAGGAATTAAAGTTTGTTACTTGCCATATGAATACATCATTTAAATCATCATATAAATGGTATTAGCTTTGGATAAGAAATGTGTGTCAGTTTATTATGCCAATATATAAAACATTATCTTTGCCTTTCATATTAAACAATATACAGAGAGAGTGACTTTCTTTTATTCATGCCCTGTAGCAGAAGAATTTGGAACAAGAAAGGATAATCAACCCTCTTTGCCACTTTGTATATAACTCTTCTTGGTGATCCAGCGATACGTACCGCATTACTAGCAGACTTCAGGCATGAGGGCCAAACACTGTACACTGATATTGCTGTGCTCATATTACCTCATATTTGGACTGAGGTGGAAGAAGGAAAGTGAATCATCTACGGGGGGGGGGCACTGGATGCACATCTATTTGAGTCACCCACAAAAGGAACTTAAAGGGCCATGATACCCACATTTTTTCTTTCATGATTTAGAAAGAGAATGCATTTTTAAAAATCTTTCTAATTTACTTCTATTATCTAATTTGTTTTATTCTCTTGATATTCTTTGCTGAAAAGCATATCTAGATATGCTCAGTAGCTGCTGATTGGTTGCTGCACATAGAAGTCTCATGTGATTGGCTCACCCATGTGCATTGCTTTTTCTTCAAATAAGGAGATCTCAAAAATGAAGCAAAATAAATAATAGAAGTAAATTGTAATGTTGTTTAAATTTGTATGTTCTATCTGAATCATGAAAGAAAGATTTTGGGTTTAGTGGCCCTTTAAGTTTTCCTTTATTCTTATACTTTGCTTTAGGAATTACTGTACCTTTTGTGTACAGGAAGGTATTAGTACAGTGTTGCTCAAGTTGACTTGAAACTAACTAGCAAGTAAAATATTTGTCTACAGAAATCATACATTGAGGCAGAATATGTTATGCTCAAAACATTTTCAAGGGTGCTGAGGGTTGCTTTAGGGCTTTCCTCTTCAGTGGTGGATACAGTACTGACTTATGAAGACTATTGGTGCTGGAGTCATCAGAATTAACAACATTGATGCAACTGTCATGTATGACAGTGGAGGAGACTGTATTCAAGTCAATATGGAGGACTGTAGTGAAAATACATCCTTGGGGATTCTGTTTCTTATGGTGAGAGATGAGTCCTGGATGCAGAACCTTGTGCTTCTCTGATGCTTCTCAGTGAATCTCTCAGTACTGATGCATCCCTAGTTAAGAGGCTTATGGTCAAGTTACAGTCAAGGATTATGGTCAAGTGGAGGTTTTTTGATCAACTATTATGGAAAAGTAAATAGTTTTTTTTGTACACTTTAGACTACCTTATCCCGCTTTGCTATAAAGTCAGTCTTCTTGCATCAGTACCTCGTGTTACTGACTCAAGTCTGCATAGTTTGATTTTATTATCCCTTGTGCTGGATTTGGTGGAGTTAACTAAGCCACTTTCTGCTTTGTATTCTGTCTGTGTGATTTGTTGATCCAGTCCCATTGTGTGACTACTCTACATATTGGTATGCACCCAACATGTGGTTGTTTTTTCTTTACACCTGCCATTTTAAGTACTAATTTCATTGCAATGTAGAATTTTAGTATGGATACATTTAGCCCTTTATATACTGTATGTTATGGGCAGTCAAGCAGGGATAATGGGTCAGAGGTCCCTAATTGGGACAACTAGGAATATATGTAAGCACATGTAGTTTATAAGTAAACATTCTTTGTTACATCTAAATGTATTACATTTTTTTATAATGGATGAACCTGTATTTAAAATAAACATATTTTATGCTTGTGGGTTGTGTCACTGTCAACCAATTGAGCAGTGGAAGTCTTCAATATAAGCCAGTAAGCATCTATTCCACAGACCAGTTGAGGACAAACAACAACTTTCTGTCAGTTTGAAAAAAAAAAACAGGTTCAAGTTAAAAATATTTTCTAGCAAGAAAAAGTTTAACATGTTTTAAAGGGACAGTAACGTAAAAAAAAACTTGAATGTTTCAGATAGAGCACTAGTCTTCAAAACTGTCCACAGGCCTCCTGAACAGGCCAGATTGTCAGGATTACATTGGATGAGAGCAGGTAAAATGGCCATGTTATTAGCTGATTATTTTGCCTGTGCGCTAGTTCAGATATCCTGAAAATCTGCCCGGTTAGGGAGGCCCGAGGACAGGTTTGAAAACCAGCGAGATAAAGTAGTAAGATGGAGAATTGTTTTAAACTGCTTGCTCTATCTAATACGCCTGGTTTTGTTGGTATCCTTTATTGAAAAGCATACCTAGGTAGGCTCAGGAGCAGTAATGCACTACTGGGAGCTAGTGGTCGATTGGTGGCTGCTGTCATTGCCCCACTGATGTTCAGCTACCTCAAGTAAGGTTTTGCTACTGTTAAATAAAATTGTATGCTCTATCTGATTCATGAAAGACAAAAATACGGTTTTATGTCCCTAGAGTGCATGCATGATAGGAATTATTGAGTTTAAAGGGACATAAAACCCAACATTTTTCTTTCATGATTAGGATAGAACATACAATTTTAAACAACTTTCCAATTGACTTCTATTATTAAATTCTTTGTTGAAGAGCAGGAAGGTAAGTTTAGAAGTGTGCACGTGCCTGCAGCACTATATGGCAGCGGTTTTGCAACAATTTTATATATTAGCAAGAGCTAGATGGCAACGCTATTTCCTGTTAAGTAGTGCCTCATCTAGATATCTGTTCAACAAAGAATAACATGAGAATGAAGCAAGTTTGATAATAGAGAACCTTTTTTTAAATTGTATTCTCTACCTGAAACATGAAAGAAAATTGTATATCCCTTTAATAAGCTATAGCTATCATTTCAGAATAAACTGGAACCAAATGCAAACAAACCTTTAATAATTGCATTTTTTGCAGCTTTGTACTGAGGATCATTAACATTTGCCACCCAAGGCATTGCTCCAATATACAAGGAAACGGTAAGCTTGTTTGTGCTGTTTAGTTTGGCAAATGTTTCTTCAAGATATTTGGTCACCTACAGGAAATCACATCATTTATGTTAAAAATACATAATAAAAATAAACAAATATACACTAATATTTCCATTTGGAAAAACATCCCTCTGTAAAATACCCGTTGCAGAACGACTTTTTGTAAACCTGCTGTTTAACAATATGGCCCATATTTATAAAGCTCCATACAAAAGTTGAAGGGCCGTGTTTCTGGCGAGTCTTCAGACTCGCCAGAAACACAAGTTATGAAGCAGCGGTCTAAAGACTGCTGCTCCATAACCCTGTCCGCCTGCTCTGAGCAGGCGGACAGGAATCGCCGGAAATCAACCCGATCGAGTACGATCGGGTTGATTGACACCTCCCTGCTGGCGGCCAATCAGCAGGGGGCGGAGTTGCACCAACAGCTCTTGTGAGCTGCTGGTGCAATGTTAAATGCAGAGAGCGTATTGCTCTCCGCATTTAGCGAGGTCTTGCGGACCTGATCTGCACTGTCGGATCAGGTCCGCAAGACCTTTGATAAATAGGGGCCTATATATTACACTGTCTCAAAGGAACATGGAATTATTTACTGGTCCTTTCACTTGTGTCAGTCCAGCTCATTTATAATTTATCCTCTGCTGCTCATTTTTGTGTAACACTCATATTACTACTCTTGCCCATATTTACATTATATCCATGTTTTACCAACTCCCTTGTGATTTGTTTCTATCTTAGAGCCCACTAACTAGACTTCTATGTATCCACGCCTGTAATACATATCAGTGACCCTTTAAATAATCAACTGGACAAGAATAAAATAGTTAACATAGCAATTAAAATCTGAGGAATTCTACTTTTACCAAGTACAGAAGGGTTAAATTACAAAGCCAGTATTTAACAGGCACTAGCATTAATCCTCAAAGAATTATTATCCCCTCCATCATCCACTGCTTCATTAATCTTCTGCACCAATACAAAGCACTGCAGTAAATTCCAGCAAATATACATTGTTCCTGTGTATCAAAAACCATTGCAAGCAAGTCAGTATTGAATCCATTATTGCCATTTTACTTTTTGGAGATAAAAAAAATGCAGATGCTGTGAAACATAAAAGGACACTAAACATTTAGATGTATTTTTTTAAAGTTTATTAGTTGTTTAAATAGTGTCAATAAAACAATGGGAGCTGCCATGCTGTAACTTACTTTCTCTGATGTGGCCAATTAAGAAAATATATAAATAGGTCACAAGAGTGTGCAGCCAATGGCTGTGTGCAATATAACAGTGTTCTGCACTTCCATTTCTAAAAGGAACTGAAATGCTCACAATTTCAGAACGGAATAAGAAAAGGGGACATAATATATAATGAAAGTATATTGTAGAGTTTTATATATATATATAATATATATATATATATATATATATATATATATATATATATATAACACAGAGAAAGTCCAGAACTCACTTACAAGCTCTCAGCTAAGGTTAAAAGCAAAACTGAAAGAGTTAGTTACTGCATCTGGCCAAATGGGACAAGCCTATGTACCACATCAAGGTCTCTTACAAAACCTGGGTCCCTAATACGGCAAGTTGCAGGGTTATAGGATGTGTACACAGTCCAGTTGATCAACTTGTCATGACTGATCAAGCCCTGTGAGCGATCAGCTGTGGGGTGAAACACGTGTAGCTGTAAGTTGAAAGGACACGCTATGAGCCACTACTAGCGTGGTTTTTGTTTTCACTGAGCAGATACATCTCTCTGATGTAAAGGACGTTTACACTTTTACTCTACTATTGAGTTTGAATTCAACTACGTTTGGGGACACCAGTCTTGGGTTTGAGCAGCAAGACCCCGCCAGTGACATCACGCATTGGAGGCGGGCACACGGAGCAAGTGTGTATCAAGTAACGCAGATCCTGGTACTTGGAGTAAGAAAAGGTCTGCTTTCTGAATACCAAGTCAGAGCAGGTGAGTCCCTGTGATGTGCCTGGCGGTCCGGTGAGCTTGGTCTCTAGGAGGACGGTCAGTTTAAATTCTCTGCTACTTGTTTCTTTACGGAGGAAACCCTATCATTGAGAGGTGGAACTTATTATGCCCTGTATAGTTAATATGAACTGAAACTTCCAGTGGATACTCTTGCCTATACTTGCTGTGGCCAAATAACAATCTCCTAGATACTTTGTGCACATTTAATGATCAGCAGATGCCTGTTAGTTGTAGTAATCATACCGGTATATGTTATATTCAGGGATCCCTGATATAGGCTCAGTTGAATAGTTTGTTGTTGCCCTAATAAAGCAGATTTTTTGATTAATTGCACATTGAGCGTCATATTTACATTGTTTTGTTCTCTAAGGGGCGGTGACTGAATTTGATTTGATTGGCTTAATAGGGGGTTGCAGGATTGGGTTTACTCTTTTTTCTCTTTAAGAAAATTTTTTATTTATATATATATATATATATATATACTCACAGTTTATCATTTTATATTTTAATCTCCCTTAACCATTGATATCAATACAAGGCACTAACAGATTTTATGAAGAGTAGCTGGAATAGTGTCTGCAAAACAAAACCATACTTATTTTTTTTTTTACACCTAGGATGAAATAGATTCGAATCTAGGTGATAATGTTTCTTATTCATGACAAAAAAATCGACTTTGTTCTTATCTGTGTACAATACATTTCCCGTAGTCTACAAGGAACTTGAGAAGGGCAGCATTGTTCATTTTTGGAGAAAAGTGCTTTCCTTCTTGGTGTCCTGTCACACGTACAACTCCTATTCAGTGTTTTAATAAAGGTGGACCCATGATCATTGATATTAGCCAATAGAAACGTTTTCTGCCAATGGTTAGCCATCCCATGGGGGTTGTTGTGACATCCTAGTCTGCCTTGCAGACTAGGATGTTGAGTATACATTTTTGAGAACAGTAACAATGTTGTTGAATTTCTGAAGCCTTCTAAAACATTTTGATCAGGGTACGATTCCATTTTGAAATGTGTAGTAAGCAGCAGACGCTAAACCATCAAATTCATACTTTATTATTACTTTTAGATCTGAACTAATTATTTTCCCATTAGAGCCAATTTATACATTCACAACTAAAGGCAAAAAAAATATTGTTAATTTGTTCTAGCATTGCTTGTCTTGTTAGCAAAATAGGGTTGATATCTAATAAAATAACCTGTGACAATATGTAAGGAATGGTATATTACTATAATATATTAATGGCATGATTAAGACTACTGTAGTAGTATAACAAGATAAATGCCTAAACTGTGATGGGATTAAACATAACACAATGCATCAATGTTCAGACAATATTTATTTGGTTTAAATACTGAAGTTCATAAAGTGATGGTAAATTTTAACCTTCAAGAAAGTCTATTATGAATCTATACAATAATTTAACTGTACCTTCATTCAGCCGCACACTCACCGCAAAAACTGTTATTTAAAGGTGACGTGGAGTTCCATATGGCTAACAAAGCTATTGGATAAGTGGTGAAAACGTAATCTCATGGAAAAATAAAACAGTTTTGCAGTGGATGCTAATGAAAGTATAGTTAAATCATTACATAGATTTATAACAGACTTTCACAAGCATTACAATTTACCATCACTTTAAGTATGTATTGTAGAGATTAAAAAGTCATAAATACCTGTTTTTCTACCGCTGGAATTGTCATGTTAGGAGCTTGTCGAATGGAAAACTTGCCTATTACTTTTGAAGGGATGACTGTTTTGGATCCTGGTCCAGAAAAAGCTCCTTCAATGCCATGGATAGAAAGGCTAGGATATCGCCATAAATGCTTAAGAACTTCTTCCTACAGAACATAACAATCAGCTTGTTTAACCAAATAGTATATTGTTCTAAAATGTATAGTTTTCTAGTATGTTTCACTTGCATCAGACTTTGCATATACGCAACAATACTTTCATTGACTCTGTATTATAATTATTTATATTAAACTTCTGCTTATAAGTCTATTGTATCTGCAAATTACTAAAACAACATACAGATAAAATAACAATAGTAATGTGTTTCCTGAAAATGTATGGTATCAAAGTTATTGTGTTCTATTACTTAGGACTGAGCTTGACATAATTATCATTTCAATACCTAGCATAAATACTTGCAAGCTCAGCCCATTGTTATGGGCATTACCTAGGTGATGGTTTTGATGAGTGAAAACAATTATTTCAAACACAAAAATATACATAAAGGAACACTTTTGCATCCATTTAATACTCTAGAATAGGTATAGCAAGTAATTTGGAACACATTAAGGGTAAACAAATTTTACAGAACAGTGTCCCTTTAAGTCAAAACAGCCTCCTGTTATAAAAATCTAGTTAACCTAGCAGTAACTAATTCATTTTGTCCTAGATATGTTAGCGCTATGGTGCACTAATATATAGGGCTTCCATATTTACTCTCATATTACTAGTTGAAAGTAAAATGTTAGTGCTTGAGCGAAAACCTAGGGTGTGCTATTATTTGGAGGTCAAAGAGCATGGGTATGTTAACTACCTCACATGATAGTCTTCTATGGGTTGCACTGAAATACTCAGGTTCTGGCTATCGTTTGAGCAATAAACCAAAGGTGCTGTAAACCAAAGGATAAATATATATGTTTATTATTAAAAAATATTTAAACTGATTTAAATATGTCAATGAGTTGGACTGGGAATGGCTCCAAAGTGTATAAGTGTTTGTGTATGCATATATGTGTGCATGTGTATATATGTGTATACGTGTGTATATGTATACATGTGTATTTAAATATGTCTGTATGTGTATATGTGTGTATATGTATACGTGTGTATTTAAATATGCGTATGTGTGTATATGTATACGTGTGTATCTATATATGTGTATATGTGTTTATGGTATATACAGTATGTGTATATGTATATGTGTGTATGGTATATATGTGTGTATCGGTATACTTGTGTATGTATATATGTATATATGTGTATTTGTGAGTGTGTGCGCAACACAACTCACTACCCTGCACCATTAATTGAAAGTTTGGGACGCACTAAAAAAATGTTGGCTGTGCTAATATTCTCTGATAAATCTCCTTTGTTATTCACTTCTAATACCAGATCGTTCACTATTTATAGGGAAGGGTCATGATATGGATAGCGCACCCTCCACTTGTAAACTAGGCCTATGATAGGACAGCAAACTCATGCTTTATTTACTTTACTTCAGAGCATAATGTGAAAATTGAAGATAGTTTCCTCAAAATATATTGTTCATTATATATAGGCGGACCTGAAACTTCGGGGGTAGAACACAGCATCCGCTGCTTGATAAATCTACCCCATAGCATTAAAGGGTCGCTAGTAGTAAAATGCTATAACAAATTAGAACATGTAATTCTTCAACTATAATGGCGCTTTAATAATAATTAGCTAGAAAAAGTTAAAACTGCTACTATTCTACAAGGAAGGTAACACAATAATTGTGGGAAATAAAGACTTGAAAATTATTATCTATAAACGTTTTTTATATATGCAGGGGGCATAGAATACTTCCATAAAACGGAATAAAGAAGTAAAATTAAACATTTAAACACTGTAGCATTTAATTGCTACTCTTTCATATACAAACTTCCCACGTCCCTTTATCTGGTAGGTTTTGTCACCAACAGATTAGCAGTAATATAAAAGCACAAGAGAATCAAGACTTACTGCCAGACAGAAACTGGCACCTGGACAGGAAACCAGCAGAGACATTTAATTAATGTTTCCATAATACATTTTCTATGGAAAACAACCATAAGGCTTTGTAAGACCACTTGATTATGCTGAACTATTTATGTACCTTAGTGCTTTGTAGGAACTGATAACCACCACTGTTGTTTTTATGCTCTTCCAAGTCAAAATCTATATCATCATATAACTGTTGCTCTTCCTTGGTAAACGGAGCAACTTCATCATAAATTCCAGGTATCAGTATGTGACCAGACGGATCTACAAGGCTGGCTGTATATGTAAGAAAGAGTTGTCATGAAAAGATTTACATACATAAATATTAGTTATATTGTTTATTACTTTGTAGCATTTTTAAAAACCTCTAGCAGATTATCCCACTATAGGGACACAAAGGCCATTATTTTTGTCTTTGGAGCATATAGTAAAGAGGATTTTTAAAATATATTATAGTTTTTTTATTATTATTCTTATGCAACATATGTTCCTGTACTGAGAAAAAAGAGCAATCTTTGTACTCATTGATATAAAAGTACAGACGTACTTATCAGCCAATGAGATTTTGTAGGAAGTGCCTAATAGCCAATGAGCATTAGTAGGAAATACACAAATTATGTATTTTATTTAATTTCAATGCAAATTTGAACAGCTTTTACGTAATTTTTCCAGGTAAAAAAAAAAAAGACTATTGAGTACAATGTCCACTTTAAAGGGACAGTCAACACCAAAATTGTTATTGTTTAAAAAGATAGATAACACCTTTACTTCCCATTCCCCAGCTTTGCACAACCAACATTGTTATATTAATATACTTTATAATATTCAAACCATTACATTTCTGCCTGTTTCTAAGCTACTACAGACAGCCTCTCATACCATGCTTTTTTATTTGCTTTTCACAACAGGGTAGTGCTAGTTCATGTGGGCCATATAGATAACATTGTGGCTTGTGTCAGACACTGCACTAATTGGATAAAATGCAAGTGAATAGATAATAAATAAAAAGTCATGTGATCAGGGGACTGTCAGAAAAGGCTTAGATACAAGGTAAACCTTAGTGATGAAGAAAGGTACAATCCACACCAGCCAGGATAAAATCACTCGATCTTTATTTCAAATATTTAAAATTTAGTGGAAAGCTCAGAAGCGCAGCACTGTGGCTTATGCATTTCGGCTAGCAAGCCGTAGTCATAGGCTATGACTACGTCTTGCCAGTCGAAATGCGTAAGCCACAGTGCTGCTCTAGAGATCCACACCACTGTACAGCAGTCTGCTCCACACTCTGCTGCTTTGCGATCACATTCCTTCCTCCCCTACATGAGTGATGTCATCTGGAAGCGCTGGATCACCTGGGACTACACATCGCCGGAGACGCCGAGAAAGGCGAGGGAGACTAGGGAGCGAGTAGCTCTTACAGTTTGGAAACGGGGTCCCAGCATCCTCCTGCAGATTTGGAAAGTCCAAGGTGGAGGGTAAGAGAGCACTGTATGTGCCCGCCCGTTTGTGAATTTCTGGCTGTACAGACTAATGACGGTTATTGGGAGTGATTTGGCTTATTGATCCAGCAGGGAGGCATTTGACTTGTATCTTTGCTTGTGTTTCAATTTACTCTCACTGCTCTACCAGTTTTTTATTATTAGATACAAGGTAATCACAGAGGTAAAAAGTATCTATACTATAATTGCTTTTGTCTGTTGCCAGTTGCGCACGCATCCTGAATAGAATGTTGGCAGAGCGAGGCAGTCAAAAGAATGTTGGCTGTGCGTGCAGCCAAAAGAATTCACCTGGATGCAGCGTAGCGGAATCCACCTGGATGCAGCGTAGGCAGACCCGAAGCCTAAAAAACAAAACCATGCAACTCCTCGCACAAAATAAAAACAAAAACACGTAACTGCCCGCACGAAGTGTAACAAAAAAACATCTAACTTCCCGCACAAAGTATTAACAAACACCTAAACTGCAAATCCCACATTGCAAAATTATAAAGTAATTAATCCCTAATCCGCAAATAACATAATTAAAATATTAACCCCTTAACCGTCAACCACCCACATCGCAATAAACCTAATTAAACTATTAACATGTTATCCGCAAAACCCCCACATCGCAAAAAATCTATTTAATCTATTAACCCCTAAACAGCAACCCCCCAACATCACAATAAAACTATTTAGCCTATTAATCCCTATACCGACAACCCACAACAAAGCAAGTACCCTAATTAACCTATTAACCCCTAATCCGCCAAACCCCCAGAACACAAATAACAAATTACTAAGACCCCTAACCTAACACCCCCTAAATAAACCCCAATTACCGAAATTAAAAAACACTAAATTACAATGAAATTAAATTAATCTAAGTTACAAAAAATAAAAAAGTCTAACGATACAAAAAATAATAAGCAAAATTATCCAAAATTAAAAAATTACACCTAATCCCTATGAAAATAAAAAAAATAAAAAAAAATAAAAACACCCACTAATCTATTGCTAAACTACCAAAAGTCTTTAAAAGGGCATTTGGTTTAACAGTCCTTTTATTAAATAAAATTACTAAGACCCATTAACAATTACAACCCCCCACTCACCTAAACCCCAAAATAAAAAAGACCTAACTAAAAAATCCTAAACTACCCATTGCCCCTAAAGGGGCATTTGTATTGGCATTGCCCTTAAAAGGGCATTCAGCTCTTTTAGGAAAGCCCAAACTCTAATCTAAAAACAAACCCCCCCCCCCAAACAATTAAAAAAAAATAACACTAAGCCCCAAATAGGTACTCACGGTTCTGAAGTTAGGCGGAGAAGGTCTTCTTCCAGGCGGATCCATTATCTTCTATCTTCATCCACTGTGAAGGCGGCGCAGAGCAGGGTGGTCTTGCCAGATGTGGCGATCCTCTGCAGCATTCTTCGGCGTGTGTAGCCACTCCTCTTGCTCGCAGCAACTCGCGTGTGTAGCTCGTGACTAACCACGCCCCCTCCTTACGCCGTTTAGTTAATTTAAATATTAGGTTTTTAGATTATCTGACGCAGTTAGGAAAAAGCAGTCTGTGAGGAGAGTTGCTATAGAGAGAGATCACATTGTTTATTTGTGAAACATTGTGAATGTGAATGTGTTTTGTTTAATTTTTTAGCATTATTAGCTATTCTATCCTAAACACTTTTATAAAAGCTATAGAAAAGCCTGTTTTTCTATTTTTAACAGCTTTTTTCTAAGCTTTAGTTGTGGTAAAAAAAAAAAAGAACAATGGTTGTACATTTTACCTCAAAAGCTTTTCTGAAAGCTACAGCAAAGAAAGTTAAAGTGAAGGTAAAGTTACGCTATTAGCTATCAACTATTATACTCAATGAATTAAATAAATATAAGTTTAATTCATCATTCCCCCCTCCCGATATCTAAACAAAGTTATAAGCTTTATAAACTACATTTTTAATCGTCATATATGCAGCTCGTTTTTTTGTTTTTTTTACACAGCAGTCAGGTTTTTACTTCAACCAGTTGAAGATTAGGCCGTTAGGCGGCCAACACTCTATGTCATACGCCCACTAAATAAACTGAGCAAGCGTGATTTTCTTATTGTTCGGCTTGAACATCATGCACGCTCCCGTAACCGCTATTAGACGCTGAATCTTGTGACGTTGATGTTTCGCGCATGCTCTAAATTCATTACAAGGTAATGTTGGCATTTGTTCGCGCATGCGCAAAGCTGGTCTCACGGGAGCAAGCCTTGAGTTGTGACGTAGGGAGCGGGTGGGACCGCTTTCTAGTCTAAGGCGATATCAAAGCAGGAAGTGGGAGATGGGAGGAGCAAAGAACAGTAAGTGATATTTTTTTAAAAGATTGCGATTTCTTACTAACAGTTATATTGAAGGTTTAAAAAGTTAGCGACTAAGCTAAACATCGGATAGGCTTCATAGAAAGTGCAAGATATTATCTAAAATTTTCTTAAAGCTATAGTACCTTTTTTTTAAAAAAAATAAATATATATTTTTAAAATATTGTTTTGCTACATAAGTAGCTAAGTTATATAGAAAAAAAATATTATTTAAAGGAAGTTAATTAATTATTTAAAGCTTTTCTTAAAGCTACAGTACATTTAAAAAAATATATTTTCAAAATATTGTTTTGCTACATAAGTAGCTAAGTTATATATAAAACATTTGTAGTTAAAGGAAGTTAATTAATTTTATAAAGTTTTTCTTAAAGCTATAGTACCTTTTTAAAAAAATATTTTCAAAATATTGTTTTGCTACATAAGTAGCTAAGTTATATTGAATAAATATTTTGTGTGTGTGTATATATATATATATATATATATATATATATATACTCTTTATTTATAAGGTATGCCATTTCTTTTTTTTTTTAAAGTAGTTTGGGTAAATTGGTTGATATTTCAACAATAGTTTTATTAATATAACAAACCCCTTACAAATAGGTATTACTACAGCTGTAGCTTATTTATGTTATATAGAGATTTATATAGTTTATTGGAAAAATATAATATATTTATATAATTATTTATTTTGGATAGTAGATTATCCAAATAAGGTGTCTCTACACCTGAAGCTTTTTTTATTTAGGATTTATTTAGGACAGTAGTTTGTCTAAATAGGGTGATGCTATATCTGTAGCTTATATAAATTAGTGTGATTAAATAGGGTTTTGCTATACCTGTAGTTTATTATATATAAAATATTTTTGATATATTTAGGACAGCAGTCCATAAAAATACAGTATTGCTACACCTGTAGATCAAATATTTATATAAAAGCAGAGTTACAAAATAGGTTGTTTCTACATCTGTAGCTTAAAAATAAATAGACTGCCCTCTGAGCAGGCTTATCGACTAGTATCAATATAACTGTATGTTATGCAAAACTGTGGAATGGGTAATAAAGGGATTATCTATCTTTTTAAACAATAACATTTTTTGAGTTGACTGTCCCTTTAAGGAACATCTGTGTACAAAAATGCTCTTCTTGTTAGTTTCAAAGCCAAAGAAGCTTTAACAATCTTGTTTGTTCATGTAAAATATTTTATATGTTTAAATAGTGCTCTTTCATATGTGTTATAGAATTGTTTGGGGTTTATTATCCATTTAAGTCTTGCAAATCTTATTTTTTTCATTTAAAAGGACATTGAACTCCTCTTGGTTTTGAGTGAAAACTGCTTTTTCACAAATTCCTTAGGAGGCCAGAAGCTAACTTTACAACCTGCAAATTCCGCTGATCAAATAGTTGGTTGGTGGCAATTTGCAGCACTTTAAAAATACAGGTTACAGATTTTGCTTGATGATCTCTTAGGTAGTGAGAGCCAAAGCACTTTTTTTTTTTTTTTTTTTTAAAAAAGCAAGATTAAATATAAGTTTTCCTTGTCACTCTTTGATAAAATCTACTGGACATATTTTTCCTAAATTAGCAAAAAGCAGTTATCTGTTCTTCCTTGTTATTTGTTAAAGTAAGTGGGCATCTTAAATTGTATTACAGTTTTTGTATGGATTTCCCTGAGCAGACAAATACAATTTGTGTTTATAATTTTGGACTTGTTACTGTCTTTTAAAGGGACAGTCTAGTCATCATTAAACTTTCATGATTCAGATAGGGCAACTTTCCAATTTATTTTTTTCTCAAATTTGCTTTGTTCTCTTGGTATTCTTTGTTTAAAGGTAACACAGAGATAAAAAGTGTATTAATATAACCATCTTGGTTATTCAAAACTGTGGGATGGGTAATAAAATGATTATCTTTTTTTTAAAGAATAACGATTCTGAAGTAGACTGTCCCTTTAGTTCATCTAAGGGAGTTACCCTTAACCGTTATCAACCAGTAAGCATTCTTGTCTCACTAGCTGAGTCCTTGACAAATAGGAACCTCCTGCTACTTTCAAAATCAGTTAAAACAACTTTAACTTCACCTTTGTTTATGCAAAAATATTTTAACATGTTTTAGTATTGTGTGCTTTTATAAAAAGTATGGTCTGATTGCATTGGTTTTTCCATGTGCAAACTGCGTTAACTTCTCCCATAGAAGTCAATAACGAGTGCAAACTGAAAAAATACCTAACATTCTCTCGCTAACCCGACAGGAGTTATAAAATTGTCACATTCCAATGTTCTTCACACACAGCATATGTACTTTTTATTATAAATACATATTTCTATAAATATGTGTATATACCAATACCTGTATATCTATACCTACCCACACACATATATATATATATATATATATATATATATATATATATATATACACACACACACATATTTAGACATGTATATATCTCTATGTTAAAGCCTTTTGCAGTCTTTTTATTTCTTACACCTTAAGACCTCATATGTTTGAGCCCTTATAGCTTTTTAATGCAATTTAGTAAAAAATATTTTTTATCAGGGTAACTGTACTGTTAAATGTATTTTTGATGTTTTATGGTTAACTTTTTTGTCTTGCGTAACATTTAACCAGAGCTCAGAAGTCCCGCTAACCCAATGTGCGTTAAATTCAATTGTGCCTGAGTGAACGCGTTAACTTTCAACTCATCATACATGTTATTTCTGATGTGCACAAAGAGCCGTGCAATACCCCATATCACTTGCACGTCACACTTATAGCTCAAAGTTAGTCTCCTGAAGTCTCTGTTACTTGGAACCAGGACTGGTAATAGTAGGTAGAAAAAACTGTCACACGTCTGTACTTCATGCTGATCGATAAGGCAGTCTCCTTATTAAAATCACGTTTTCGTGAGCTTCAATCCGTCTCTCCTGTCCTCCATACCCGATAGCTCTTTAGGTTTCAGAGTATGTTTGGTGACTCGCACCAAACTCTCACAGGTGATCGCTGACGTAAGGTGGGCGTGGTTTCAAATAACAGAGACTTCAGGAGACTAACTGTGTGACTCAGTGTTCTTGAGCTCGCACATACCTCATATTGTGAGTAGACACCCTGCAGGGTGGTGCTTTTATTATATGTTTTATAATTTTTATGATTAAATTGATTTGCACTATGTAGGTGGCCTTTGTGCGCTCCCTATCTTTTTATCTAACGGATTTCTACCCTACTCCATGAGATACTGGAGGAATTATTGAAATTAGCAGCTGCTATCTACATCTGATTCATTGCCTTTCTGGAGTATCTATATATCCTTTGATATGTATACTGTGAAATATAGTGGGTGCGCAGTTTTCCTATATACAGTATTGTATTACATTGGTTTGCCTATATATATATATATATATATATATATATATATATATCAACCAAAAAAGGTGCACTCTCAGGTCTTTTTTAATGAAGTAAACAGATTACTTTATTTGGAACGTTTTTCGGGGATCTAGTCCCCTTCGTCAGCATAATTAAGTGGTGAACACAGCAAATATTTATAGTGTAAAACGTCAATTAAACAAAACTCATACCAAGCTTGAAGTGTGGCGCCAAACATCCGCCCTGGAACGCAGCTTGCGTTCCACTGACTCGTAAGACCGGAAGTCATACAAACGTCACTTCCGGTTATGTGATCCATTATGTTATAGGCTGAAATTCAGCTAATATACCAATTTAACTCGTGTGTTTTAAGTGTCAAAATTCCCATAGTGAGAATAAATATAGACCCTCCTTTAGTCAAAGTGTGATCACTAGGCTAAGTGTACAGGTATATTTACGGCTCGATGTTGTCAAGGCAACCAATGTTACTTATTGTTGCCATGGTTACATATACACAAATGACGATATGTGCAACAAGCATGTTTTTGCATATTAGGACCACAATGAAGTTTTGAACATTTGCAAGGTCCCATGCTAGCCTGCCTTCTCATCTGTACTATTGTAATAAAACATATATACAAATAATGATAGATTTATATACACAAATAATAGTGTACCCAGTTGGCTAGTGTTAGGCTATTAGGCTGCCTGTTAGCGTCAACAATCTCCAAGGTCTCATGTTATTTTGCCCTTTTGTGCCTGCAACTTATCTATCATAAATACTTTATACACATCAACAGTGATACCCCATCGGATTCACTTATTAGGGGTTATGGCTTTACCATATACATCACTGGCCGCAAAAAAATCTTTTTTAAAAAATTAAAAATAGGATCATGAGCATATATAATGCACCTAAGGACTGTATTGTCATGTTTATGATATTCAAATACTGCTGCAATTAGGATCACAGGTTTCTGTGCTGCCTTATTGTGGATTATATCGAGTGTAGATGACTTAATCACATCTTGAGACCGTTATTCAGCTAATATATACACCTTATTCCATACATTTCAGAAACTAGGACAAGACTTCATAAGCTCTATACCAAGTATATAACTGTAACAAATTCCAGGATTAGCTGAAAATTCATATAAATGTGGTATGTCCATACTTTCATCTCTCTATAAATAGAGTATCAAAGCCCTTCCATCTTGTAGTCAAAATGCCAGTCTAATGTGTAATAACTGGGTAACCACTCTTAGACTACCAGACTTCCACTAACCAGAAGGGGTACTAAATGTTCCCTATGGTTCGTGCTGTGAGAACACGGTAGGAGAAGGCACCAACAAGTGGGATCCCCACCCTACACCAACTACACAGAGTCATAGCGTGACAAGGATGTACCTCAAGTATGTAACACACTCTGATGGCACTACAAGAGAACTTTAAAGTCTGGTACAGTATTTAGTCCACCTGGGAAGATCGTGCCCAACCGGTACATCCATTGTGCTTCCCGCTGTAACAATATTTTATTCCAATCCAGAGGGGGGACATGATCTATTAGGGTGTATCTAATAGATGATACTGAGTGGTTTTCCATCGCACAGTGCCTCGCTATGGGTTGGTCAGAGTCCCCATTCCGGAGTGCCGGAAGGCAGGCTAGCATAGGACCTTGCAAATGTTCAAAACTTAATTGTGGTCCTAATATGCAAAAACATGTTTGTTGCACATATCGTCATTTGTGTATATGTAACCATGGCAACAATAAGTAACATTGGTTGCCTTGACAACATTGAGCCATAAATATACCTGTATACTTAGCCTTGTGATCACACTTTGACTAAAGGAGGGTCTATATTTGTTCTCACTATGGGAATTTTGATACTTAACACACAAGTTAAATTGGTATATTAGCTGATTTTCAGCCTATAACATAATGGATCACATAACCGGAAGTGATGTTTGTATGACTTCCGGTCTTACGAGTCAGTGGAACGCAAGCTGAGTTCCAGGGCGGATGTTTGGCGCCACACTTCAAGCTCGGTATGAGTTTTGTTTAATTGATGTTTTACACTATAAATATTTGCTGTGTTCACCACTTAATTATGCTGACGAAGGGGACTAGATCCCCGAAAATGTTCCAAATAAAGTAATCTGTTTACTTCACTAAAAAAGACCTGAGAGTGCACCTTTTTTGGTTGTTATATCGTGTTTCAAGTTTGCACCCAGGCGGTTGTCAAGTCGTGGGATATGCTGTTGTTTGGAAGAATATATATATATATATATATATATATATATATATATATATATATATATATTATATATACACATATATATAGTGCTTAGCAAAAATGAGTACACCCCTTTTGAAAAGTAAGATTTTAGTCAATATCTCAATGAACACAAGAACAATTTCCAGAATTTTGTCAAAACTGAATTTTATAGAACATTAGTTTAGCTCATTACATGAAAGTAAGGTTAATAATATGACAAATTAAAAAATTTTTAGGTTTACTCAAAGTAGGTGATGCACAAATGAATACACCCCACAGCAAAAACTACTACATCTAGTATTTTGTATGACCTCCATGATTTGTAAGGACAGCACCAAGTTTCCTAGGCATGGAATGAACAAGTTGGCGACAGGGCCGGACTGGGAAATCAGACTGGCCCTGCCTCACCCCCTACAGCCAGCCCCTCTGAGGAAGCGTTAGTGAAACGCTGCGTCAGGGGTGTTTGTTTTAATGTTGCTCTCCTAATAGTACAAAAATAATCCAGTATAATCTTAACTTTAAAATTGGTTGTGTTGTTAAAATGATAAGACAAGTGTTGTGAACCATAGTATCTTAGCACTTTAATGTGCGCTGCATCTACAGCAGTACCTCTAAACTATCGATACATAGTAGCTGCAACAACAGGCGAATATATCTGCAGCAAACACTAACTTATTTTATTAGTTGCAAGCGTCAACTTTAGAACGCATATATGGTTAGTAATATGGACTACAGTATACTTTTATGGTAATAAGAGTAATGCAGTAAAAAATCATCTTGCAAGCTATAGTGCAACATTAGCAGAACCACTGGCAGACTTAACTGGTTGAAAGCGTCAGCTGTGCTTAACATGCATGTCTAGCAATAGTCGCTTAGCAGATGTAGTGTAAAGTGGTAACGCAACAGTAATAGGCTAGCCGGTGATTTGTCAAAAGGGCTAAGAAAAAAAAAAAAAAAAAAAAAAAAAACCACAACAAAAGTACCACTTGGATTACCGTAATTATAAATAAACCTGATACATTCTTAACAGTCATTTTTACACTGCAAGAGAATTTTAGATCGAAATGCTGCTAAAATAACTACTTGTTATAAACATTTCAAAAGCGAACTATCACAACTGCCATATTATATTGGTGAATTAGAACAGCTAAGAATTGATTTACTTACCGTGTTACAGAGTAACAGATTGATGTGCTGCTAATATCACCACTAGTTATAAACTTTTCAAAGGTGAACTACCACAACTGCCACATTTATATCAGTGAATTAGAACAGCTAATGATTGATTTACTTACCGTGTTACAGAGTAAACAAGAAAACACTAACGGATTTAGCAACTAAATACATATTTGTCAAACACAAGCATTTAGATACAGAGGAGAAAAGACTTATGTATCCGGGTAAAATTACACAATAATATAAATGCCAGTGAGCACAACAGTGGTATATCATATATTATAACATAAGCCGGAATAATAAATAAGCCAGATATAACATAAAAGTTATTTGCTCCAAGTAAGTCCGCCACTGACTGACATATAGTTATAAGCATCATCGAGCAAGAGTGTTTTAACGCTGTATTACTCCAGTTTTCAATTTATACAAATACCAAATAGTGTAACACCATACCTGACAACGTGGGGAAATTTAAACTTGCACTAATTAAGTTAGAGAGATATGATGCTCTGAACGCTATATAACATAGAAACAAATCAGTTTCAACATAACACAGCAACAGTAGCATCTAGGAAACTAGAAGAAAATATATGTTACAGTTGAAACATACATGATACAGCAGTGATTAAAAACTCTACTCACAACACAAATAAACAACATTTTAGGATATATTAATCCAATAGAGGGAGATACTTAATACCCAACTTGTGGGCAAATTATAATATAAAATGAATTAAATCAGTACTCTGCAACCATGCCAGAAATATAAGGCCCATTTCTTTCATAGAGTACTGGTCTTATCAATTGTCACCAATATTGGAAAAATAATAGATTCCTAAGGAAACCTATGTATACAGAGATACTAGTATATCAGTACTAGGAGATGTGGTTTTAAATTGAAGTGGGCAGCAGAAATATATAAATATTTGCTGTCATTTTAAGTATATAAAATAAAAGTTATTTTTTATTATCCCTACAGAATCTATACTATAAACTTGACTCAATACTAATAATGGTGCATAAAAGCATACTTTCTGGACATACTCACTAACCAGTGAGAGATGTCTTTCTAAATGTAATACCCCTACAGCCAAGCCCTGCCCCCTCCAGCCTTGCCCCTTAACATACCCATCTATAAAATGTTGTTTTAGGTGATGTACCACACACCCAGTTTAAGGAAAAATATTAAATTACAACTGAACTGCTTTTAATTCAACATTTTTTTGACTTCCCCAGCAGTTTAATACAAAAGACCTGCACTTCTGATTTTCTGTGATTGATTGGGATGTAGGGATGGGATCTTAAACTTTTACTTGTGTCAAGCAAAGGCGAGACTGTGTTTGCTAGGTCACATACTACATGATCACAACCATCCAATGCAACAATATGGGATGCACACCACGTCATTACCTTGTCCCAAAGCACAGGGCAGCCCAGGGGTAGAATCTTATCTGCTACTACAGCGGAGGCTCAGAGAGAGTCAAATCAGGGGAGGGGCTGTACTAGTCTAAACAGCACATCAGCAAGTTCTTCTCCACCTGACCCGCTGCCCATGATGATGTCACACTGGGCGTTAATGGCGGGTGGGGCTAACCGGTGGCCCGGTTTTATTTATTATTGTGACATGATGTAGTTTTAATATGGTGATGCGTATTAAAACTACATCATGTCACAACAATAAATAAAATTTGAGGGCAAAGTAACGGCCACTGCGCTCCTTAACACTGTGCTGTGGCGCTGCCTGTGCTGAGCTCACACTCACTGTTTGCTCTCTACACCACACACTATGTGCAGGTGCCGGACTAGCTGCCAGCCCACCGGGATTTTTCCCTGTATCCCAGGGGCCCAATCCGGCCCTGGTTGGCGACATATTGCAACAGCTATCTTTTTCCATTCTTCAAGAAAGACCTCTTTAAAGCCTGGATGCTGGATGGAGAGTGATACTTAACATGTCTCTTCAGAATTCCCCATAGGTGTTCGATTGGGTTCAGATCCTGAGACATACTTGGCCACTGCATCACTTTCACCCTGTTCTTCTTCAGAAATACAACAGTGGCCTTAGATGTGTGTTTTGGATCATTGTCATGTTGGAAAACTGCACGATGACCAAGGGCACAGAGTGATGGTAGCATCTTCTTTTTCAATATAGAGCAGTACATCTGTGAATTCCTGATACCAACAATGAAATGCAGCTCCCCGACACCAGCAGCACTCATACAGCCCCACAATAGGACACTGCCACCACCATGTTTCACTGTAGGCACCATGATTATTTCATTGTACTCCTCACCTTTGCAACGCCATACAGTTTTGAAGCCATCAGTTCCAAAAACATTTATCTTGGTCTCATCACTCTAGAGTACAGAGTCCCAGTATTCTTCTTATTTTTCAGCATGTGTCCTGGTAAATTCTAGGCGGGCTTTTTTGTGCGTGGGCTTTAGGAGAGGCTTCCTTCATGGACGACACCCATGCATTCCATTCCTTCCTCTGCAGTGTACGCCGTATTGTGTCATGGGAAAAAAATCACCCCAGTTTAGCTTTCTACTTTAGCTAACTGCAGTGAACTTGCATGGTGATTTTCTTCAACCCTTCTCATCAGAAGACGCTCCTGTCGAGGTGTTAACTTCTGTTGACAGCCTGGACGTCTCTGTGAGATGGTTGCAGTTCCATCTTTGTTACATTTTTGTATCACTTTTGCTACAGTATTCTGACTGATAAGTAAAGCTTTGCTGATCTTCTTGTAGCCTTCACCTTTCTTGTGTAAAGAAATGTTTTTCTTTCTCAGGCCTTGTGACATTTCTCTTCCATGTGGTGCCATTGCTCACAGCATGACATGGGAAGGGGTTTTCTTTGGTAACACCCTTTTATAATCAACTGTCTGCTGGACACCTGTTAAATGAACAATTAGACTCGCATGTTGTTGAATTCTTGTTAATTAGGAATTTGTTGTCAGACATTTAGCTCTGCTCCTATGACTTTTATTGGGGTGTATTCATTTTTGCAACATGTCTTGAATGAATTTGTTAGGAAAAATACTTTGTTGTGGGTGCAAATTAACAAATCTTGTTTGCAACCAATGGCCTGCATTTGTGGGAGTATTTTGTAGTATTAGTGTCCCATAGAATATGTTGTTTCTGAAAGGTAAGTAAAGGTTTTCTGACAAATCTGTTGGGGTGTACTCATTTATGCTGAGCACTGTATATATATATATACACACACACATACTTAGACATACAACATGTAAGTGATGATAAACTGATGAGCCAGTAAAAACATTTTCTAACTCAGTGTTATTACATGATGAGAAATTACAGCTACAGTAGACAAATGCATTATCAGTGTTAGGTAGTCACATGCAGTGTTTGTAGACGTGTTTCAGTGCAGCTTCAGTGTTAGGTAATATATACTGGATATAGATATATAGATATATAGATATATAGATATAAAATCCCATGTGTGATGCCATTATTGATATGTCATATTATTAGTGATTTTTATATTTGACGTGATTTATGATATTGTATAAAGAGGTGTCAATCCCAGAGTTAAAAACAGTCAAGAGGAATTATTTTTGAACATACATATTAAAAAGTTGCTTAAAATGGTACGTTTTATTCATAGGTATGAATGAGCTATACAAACACATATTACCTTTCTGTGAAGATGGAACACATTTTCTGTAATTATTTACTTAACATATAGATGTATTATTATAACCAGAGGTTAATGCATTTGTTACTTTACAGAAGATATTGTGGTATAATTCCCCACCCAAATTAATGACAGTCATGACTACTACCAGTTTATGCAAGGCCTATATCCCTAAATGTAACATTTCCTAAACATTAAGTTATATTACCTAAAAGAAATACAAGATCTGACATTGGCTCGTGGATAATGCCTCCAAAAGTGCCGGAATGTAAATCTTTATTACCACCTTCCACCTACAAGACAGAGTCACACAAAGCCAAAGAATAAATGTTATTAATGTATATTGCATTATGTTTATTTAGAAAGTCACTGCAATTCAAGACCTTTATACGAACATATATACATACCTCCCAACATTTCAAAATTCAAAAGAGGGATACCGCCCCCCACCCCGGCAAAAAAAATTAAAATGTGGTGGGCGGGGCTTAAAAAATCATATAAAAGTAATATAAATAAAATTCTAAATAAAGTCATATATTTTAATACACTTAGGCAGCAAATCAAACACAAGCTCAAACCACTGGTATGGCTATGTGAGCTATGTATTTAATTAGCCTTTGCAAAGACATTGCTAAATATTTTTATCTTAATTGGACAGTTAATAATAAATTCTTTAAAACTGCTCTCTGCATTCCCCATTAATATTCTAGATTCTGGCCTTTAAAGTCAGCAAAAATGCACAGTAGCACACTACATAGCATACACTTACACATGCAGATACACACACACTACATAGCATACACTTATACATGCAGATACACACACACTACATAGCATACACTTATACATGCAGATACACACACACTACATAGCATACACTTATACATGCAGATACACACACACTACATAGCATACACTTACACATGCAGATATACACACACACTACATAGCATACACTTATACATGCAGATACACACACACTACATAGCATACACTTATACAGGCAGATACACAGACACTACATAGTATACACTTATACATGCAGATACACACACACACACACACATTACATAGCATACACTTATACATGCAGCATACACTTATACATGCAGATACACAGACACTACATAGTATACACTTATACATGCAGACACACACACACTACATAGCATACACTTATACATGCAGATACACACTTATACATACACACTTATACATGCAGATACACATACACACACTACATAGCTTACATTTATACATGCAGACACACACACTACATAGCATAAACTTATACATACAGATACACACACACAGTTATGGATACAGATATACACACACACTACATCATATATGGGTATCTGTAATTCATTGTATGGGGTCCTGGGGTTGGCAAGCACATTAGCTGGCAGTCTGCGGCTGCCACTGTTCGTTACCCTGGTATTAGCACTGCTCATTGTATAAAACTGAAGGCATGCTAGTTATCACCAGGGGTTAGACATCATCACTACCAGAGGTAGGTTACAGAGGTCACCAGTGTATACAGCCTTCTTACTCCTGCTTAACCCACACACCATTCCTTTTTCACAGGGAATCTAACAGGTATCTAATCCTGTGAGAGCAAGCTGCTTCTGAGTATGGGCCCAATAGAATTTAAAAAAAAAAAATGTAATGCATGGGGCAAATCGGGACAGATTTTAGATCCCTAAAATCGGGACTGTCCCTCGAAAATCGGGACTGTCCCTCGAAAATCGGGACAGTTGGGGGTATGTATATACAACCTAATTCTATGCCCACCTGAGAGTTGTATTTGACTACAATGAACCAGACAGCAGAAAGGCTCAGAATGGTGCACACTAGTGCTAAGGATTTGTTATTTGCTGTATTAAAATAGAAATGTAGCTTTGAGTGGTACAGCTTTTCAATGGCACTGATAAGACAAACATGTTTCTAGAAGAAAATAACTTATGCATGTGTTTTATGGCAGCACTTTTTAACTGTGACATAATAAAAATAAAAATATTTTGTAATATAAAGTCTCCTTAAATGATTGATATAAATACCTGTTAAACTAATAAACACTCTAGACCAACTTTGATTTTTCATGCAACAAGAGGCATTGACCTCCCAAATCAGTAATTCTAATATAAACCAGCTACAATGAGGTAGGTATTATTATTGTATTATTGAATATTTTATTTTCCTCTGGCATATTGTTTCAATATAGAGACTTTTAATTTTATATTGGTACATCAACATTCGTAAAATGTTGTGAAATTCAAAACAAATCAACTAAAAGAAACTTTATTTCTTCTACAGAAGGAAACAACTCCTCCAATTCACTACACTTTGTTCCAAATTTTCACTCACTTGATACCCAGCACAATATATCATGAATATCTTTGGAAAAGATAGAAACTACATCAATGATACTGAGAACAATTACGGCTAGATTACGAGTTTTGCGTTAGAGGCTATGCGGTGCTAACGAGCAGTTTTGTCTCACCGCTCACTTACATACAGCGCTGGTATTACAAGTTTTCAGAAACCCATCGTTAAAAGACAAGAAGTGAGCGCACTCCAATACCAGCGCTGCTTAAGAAAAAAAAAAAAAAAAGTACACCTAATCTAAAAGCCCTATTAAAATAAAAAAGCCCCTCCAAAATAAAAAAAAACCCTAGCCTAAACTAAACTACCAATAGCCCTTAAAAGGGCCTTTTGCGGGCATTGCCCCAAAGTAATCAGCTCTTTTACCTGTAATTTTTTTTTACAAACAACCCCCCCAACAGTAAAACCCACCACGCACACAACCAACCCCCAAATAAAATACTAGCTAAAAAAACCTAAGCTCCCCATTGCCCTGAAAAGGGCATTTGGATGGGCATTGCCCTTAAAAGGGCAGTTAGCTCTATTGCAGCCCAAAGTCCCTAACCTAAACATAAAACCCACCCAATAAACCCTTAAAAAAACCTAACACTAACCCCCTGAAGATCGACTTACCGGGAGACGTCTTCAATCAGCCAATAGAATGCGAGCTCAATCCTATTGGCTGATTGGATAAGCCAATAGGATTGAACCATCAGCCAACAGGATATTTTTCTACCTTAATTCCGATTGGCTGATAGAATTCTATCAGCCAATCGGAATCTAAGGGACGCCATCTTGGATGACGTCACTTAAAGGTACCTTCATTCAGCTTTAGTCGTCGGAAGAAGAGGATGCTCCGCGTCGGATGTCTTGAAGATGGACCCGCTCCACGCCGGATGGATGAAGATAGAAGATGCCGTCTGGATGAAGACTTCTGCCCGTCTGGAGGACCACTTCGCCCGGCTTGGATGAAGACTTCACCCGGCTTCGTTGAGGACTTCGGCCCGGCTTGGATGAAGACTTCTCCCAGTAAGTCGATCTTCAGGGGGTTAGTGTTAGGTTTTTTAAGGGTGTATTGGGTGGGTTTTATTTTTAGGTTAGGGTCGGGACTTTGGGCTGCAATAGAGCTAGCTGCCCTTTAAAGGGCAATGCCCATCCAAATGCCCTTTTCAGGGCAATGGGGAGCTTAGTTTTTTTTAGCTAGTATTTTATTTGGGGGGTTGGTTGTGTGGGTGGTGGGTTTTACTGTTGGGGGGTTGTTCGTATTTTTTTTTACAGGTAAAAGTGCTGATTACTTTGGGGCAATGCCCCGCAAAAGGCCCTTTTAAGGGCTATTGGTAGTTTAGTTTAGGCTAGGGTTTTTTTTTAATTTTGGGGGGGCTTTTTTATTTTAATAGGGCTATTAGATTAGGTGTAAATAGTTTAAATATCTGTATTTTTTTTTATTATTTTCTGTAATTTAGTGGGGTTTTTTTTTGTACTTTAGCTAATTTAATTTAATTTAGGTAATTGTATTTAATTTAGTTAATTTATTTAATTATATTGTAGTGTTAGGTGTTAGTGTAATTTAGGTTAGGTTTTATTTTACAGGTAAATTTGTATTTATATTAGCTAGGTAGTTATTAAATAGTTAATAACTATTTAATAACTATTCTACCTAGTTAAAATAAATACAAACTTGCCTGTAAAATAAAAATAAACCCTAACGGCTAGATTTAGAGTTTTGTCGGTAACGACCCGCGTAGCTAACGCTGGCTTTTTTCTGGCCGCACCTTTAAAATAACTCTGGTATTGAGAGTCCACAGAAAGGCTGCATTAGGCTCCAAAAAAGGAGCGTAGAGCATATTTAACGCAACTGCAACTCTCAATACCAGAGTTGCTTACGGACGCGGCCAGCCTCAAAAACGTGCTCGTGCACGATTCCCCCATAGGAAACAATGGGGCTGTTTGAGTTGAAAAAAACCCTAACACCTGCAAAAAAGCCGCGTTCAGCTCCTAACGCAGCCCCATTGTTTGCTATGGGGAAACACTTCCTACGTCTGCACCTAACACTCTAACATGTACCCCGAGTCTAAACACCCCTAACCTTACACTTATTAACCCCTATTCTGCCGCCCCCGCTATCGCTGACCCCTGTATATTATTTTTAACCCCTAATCTGCCGCTCCGTAAACCGCCGCTACTTACATTATCCTTATGTACCCCTAATCTGCTGCCCCTAACACTGCCGACCCCTATATTATATTTATTAACCCCTAATCTGCCCCCCACAACGTCGCCTCCACCTGCCTACACTTATTAACCCCTAATCTGCTGAGCGGACCTCACCGCTATTATTATAAAGTTATTAACCCCTAATCCGCCTCACTAACCCTATAATAAATAGTATTAACCCCTAATCTGCCCTCCCTAACATCGCCGACACCTAACTTCAATTATTAACCCTTAATCTGCCGACTGGAGCTCACCGCTATTCTAATAAATGTATTAACCCCTAAAGCTAAGTCTAACCCTAACACTAACACCCCCCTAAATTAAATATAATTTTAATCTAACGAAATGAATTAACTCTTCTTAAATAAATTATTCCTATTTAAAGCTAAATACTTACCTGTAAAATAAATCCTAATATAGCTACAATATAAATTATAATGATGTTATAGCTATTTTAGGATTAATATTTATTTTACAGGTAACTTTGTATTTATTTTAACCAGGTACAATAGCTATTAAATAGTTAATAACTATTTAATAGCTAAAATAGTTAAAATAATTACAAATGTACCTGTAAAATAAATCCTAACCTAAGTTACAATTAAACCTAACACTACACTATCAATAAATTAATTAAATAAAATACCTATAATTATCTACAATTAAACCTAACACTACACTATCAATAAATAAATTAAATACAATTCCTACAAATAAATACAATGAAATAAAATAACTAAAGTACAAAAAATAAAAAAGAACTGAGTTATAAAAAATAAAAAAATATTTACAAACATTAGAAATATATTACAACAATTTTAAACTAATTACACCTACTCTAAGCCCCCTAATAAAATAACAAAGCCCCCCAAAATAAAAAAATGCCCTACCCTATTCTAAAGTACTAAAGTTCAAAGCTCTTTTACCTTACCAGCCCTGAACAGGGCCCTTTGCGGGGCATGCTCCAAGAAGTTCAGCTCTTTTGCCTGTAAAAAAAAAATACAATACCCCCCCCAACATTACTACCCACCACCCACATACCCCTAATCTAACCCAAACCCCCCTTAAATAAACCTAACACTAAGCCCCTGAAGATCTCCCTACCTTGAGTCGTCTTCACCCAGCCGAGCCAAATTCTTCATCCAAGCGGAGCAAGAAGAGGTCCTCCATCCGGTAGAAGTCTTCATCCAAGCGGGGCAGAAGAGGTCTTCCAGCCGATTGAAGTCTTCATCCAAGAGGCATCTTCTATCGTCATCCATCCGGAGCGGAGCGGCAGCATCCTGAAGACCTCCGACGCGGAACATCCATCCTGGCCGACGACTGAACGACGCAATAGAATGCAAGCTCAATCTGATTGGCTGATTGGATCAGCCAATCTGATTGAACTTGATTCTGATTGGCTGATTCCATCAGCCAATCAGAATATTCCTACCTTAATTCCGATTGGCTGATAGAATCCTATCAGCCAATCGGAATTCGAGGGACGCCATCTTGGATGACGTCATTTAAAGGAACCGTCATTCGTCGTTCAGTCGTCGGCCAGGATGGATGTTCCGCGTCGGGAGGTCTTCAGGATGCTGCCGCTCCGCTCCGGATGGATGACGATAGAAGATGCCGCTTGGATGAAGACTTCAATCGGATGGAAGACCTCTTCTGCCCCGCTTGGATGAAGACTTCTACCGGATGGAGGACCTCTTCTTGCTCCGCTTGGATGAAGAATTTGGCTCGGCTGGGTGAAGACGACTCAAGGTAGGGAGATCTTCAGGGGCTTAGTGTTAGGTTTATTTAAGGGGGGTTTGGGTTAGATTAGGGGTATGTGGGTGGTGGGTTGTAATGTTGGGGGAGGGGTATTGTATTTTTTTTTTACAGGCAAAAGAGCTGAACTTCTTGGGGCATGCCCCGCAAAGGGCCCTGTTCAGGGCTGGTAAGGTAAAAGAGCTTTGAACTTTAGTAATTTAGAATAGGGTAGGGCATTTTTTTTATTTTGGGGGCTTTGTTATTTTATTAGGGGGCTTAGAGTCGGTGTAATTAGTTTAAAATTGTTGTAATATATTTCTAATGTTTGTAAATATTTTTTTATTTTTTGTAACTTAGTTCTTTTTTATTTTTTGTACTTTAGTTATTTTATTTAATTGTATTTATTTGTAGGAATTGTATTTAATTTATTTACTGATAGTGTAGTGTTAGGTTTAATTGTAGATAATTATAGGTATTTTATTTAATTAATTTATTGATAGTGTAGTGTTAGGTTTAATTGTAACTTAGGTTAGGATTTATTTTACAGGTACATTTGTAATTATTTTAACTATTTTAGCTATTAAATAGTTCTTAACTATTTAATAGCTATTGTACCTGGTTAAAATAAATACAAAGTTACCTGTAAAATAAATATTAATCCTAAAATAGCTATAATATAAATATAATTTATATTGTAGCTATATTAGGATTTATTTTACAGGTAAGTATTTAGCTTTAAATAGGAATAATTTATTTAAGAAGAGTTAATTAATTTCGTTAGATTAAAATTATATTTAACTTAGGGGGGTGTTAGTGTTAGGGTTAGACTTAGCTTTAGGGGTTAATACATTTATTAGAATAGCGGTGAGCTCCAGTCGGCAGATTAGGGGTTAATAATTGAAGTTAGGTGTCGGCGATGTTAGGGAGGGCAGATTAGGGGTTAATACTATTTATTATAGGGTTAGTGAGGCGGATTAGGGGTTAATAACTTTATTATAGTAGCGGTGCGGTCCGCTCGGCAGATTAGGGGTTAATAAGTGTAGGCAGGTGGAGGCGACGTTGAGGGGGGCAGATTAGGGGTTAATAACTATAATATAGGGGTCGGCGGTGTTAGGGGCAGCAGATTAGGGGTACATAGCTATAATGTAGGTGGCGGCTCTTTGCGGTCGGCAGATTAGGGGTTAATTATTGTAGGTAGCTGGCTGCGACGTTGTGGGGGGCAGGTTAGGGGTTAATAAATATAATATCGGGGTCGGCGGTGTTAGGGGCAGCAGATTAGGGGTACATAAGTATAACGTAGGTGGCGGTCGGCAGATTAGGGGTTAAAAAAATTTAATCGAGTGGCGGCGATGTGGGGGGACCTCGGTTTAGGGGTACATAGGTAGTTTATGAGTGTTAGTATACTTTAGAGTACAGTAGTTAAGAGCTTTATGAACCGGCGTTAGCCCAGAAAGCTCTTAACTACTGACTTTTTTCTGCGGCTGGAGTTTTGTTGTTAGATTTCTAACGCTCACTTCAGACACGACTCTAAATACCGGAGTTAGAAAGATCCCATTGAAAAGATAGGATACGCAATTGACGTAAGGGGATCTGCAGTATGGAAAAGTCGCGGCTGAAAAGTGAGCGTTAGACCCTTTTTTGAATGACTCCAAATACCGGCGGTAGCCTAAAACCAGCGTTAGGAGCCTCTAACGCTGGTTTTCACGGCTACCGCCAAACTCCAAATCTAGGCCTTAGAGTTTATTTTATAGGTAAGTATTTAGTTTTAAATAGAAATAATGTAGTTAATGATAGCAATTTTATTTAGATTTATGAAATTATATTTAAGTTAGTGGGTGTTAGGTTTAGGGTTAGACTTAGGTTTAGGGGTTAATATGTTTATTATAGTGGCGGCGACGTTGGGGGCGGGAGATTAGGGGTTAATAATTGTAGGTAGGTTGCAGCGACATTGGGGAAGGCAGATTAGGGGTTAATATATATAATGTAGGTGTTGGCGATGTTGGGGGCAGCAGATTAGGGGTTTATACATATAATGTAGGTGGTGGCGGTGTCTGGAGAGGCAGATTAGGGGTTAAAATTTTTATTATAGTGTTTGCGATGCGGGAGGGCCTCGGTTTAGGGGTTAATAAGTAGTTTATGGGTGTTAGTGTACTTTTTAGCACTTTAGTTATGAGTTTTATGTTATGGGTTTGTATCATAAAACTCTTAACTACTGACTTTTAAATGCGTTAGGACTCTTGACAGGAGAGGGTGTAGCGCTCACTTTTTGGCCTCCCAGGACAGACTCGTAATACCGGCGCTATGGAAGTCCCATAGAAAAAAGACTTTACAAAGTTTACGTAAGTCGTTTTGCGGTAAGCCCAAAGAAGTGTGCGGTGCCCCTAAACCTGCAAGACTCGTAATACCAACGGGCATAAAAAAGCAGCGTTAGGACCTCTTAACGTTGCTTTTTTACCCTAACGCACAACTTGTAATCTAGTCGTTAAGTAGCTATTTACGCCATAATCTTGGCTCATACTATGCCACAGGTTATGTCATACATGAGCCTGGGATCTGCAATACACCCGGGCACTTTAGCTTACTAAGGGGTTGGTGTAAATGGAAAAATCAGCTTATTTGCCCTTTCAGACCCTTAGGTTAATTTGGAGAAAATAAAAAAAGAATCACCAGGTACGTTGTACATTTACATCTGTTGGTCTTTTTCTACGAATATATTTTACTAAACTGAACATGATTTTAGGCTTTTGTATTATTGCCATTTATTTATAGAGCACTAACATATTCTGTATGCTATAACAACTGGTGATTTTTATATGAACTGCAAAAGGGAAGAGGGGCTTGCTCATAAATTACCATTTTATGCACCTACACCAACTTTCCCCAAGCAAAGAGGGCTTGTAAGTTTACCTGTTTATCAATGCATTAGCATTCACAGTAAGATGAAAACTCATTTGGAGTCGCAAAAAAAATTAGCCATCAATAGTAGGGGCCCCATAAATGTATCTGGGCTATTTCTTATGCCGCCTTTATGGGAAACCAAATACGCTCAAAATGGTTGTGTGTCTTTACTGTAATAGTGTAGTGAGTGTATAACAAACTTCTTTTCTTTCTATTACAAAATGTTGAGTAGTGTGCTCCAATACCCTTTCATTTCTCTAATTACATTTAGAAGTCTAATACATATTTAAGGTCTCCAAATGCACAGTTTTACATTTGCCTCAATTAAACTGATTCCTATTTTTCCCTGTTAATTCCTTCTGTTTATAAAAAAAAATATGGAATATTATCAGAGGACACAATTACTTGTCATAAATCCCATTGATCACAGCATTATAATAAAAAAAATGTGTTTTTGTTTGTTGGTTGCATTAAGTCTGGGCCAGATCACGATTTAATCTCTAACTGTTGCTTGTGAACAAAATCGGGTTTCAGGCTGTTTGCGCGCATCTGACAAGTTGAAAGTAAACGCGTTCACTTGAGTGCAATTTAATTTAATGCTCGTCGAGATAGCACAACCTTGTAGCTCTGGTGAACTGTATATATATATACGTAAAACAAGATTTTTAAGGCTAGATCACTGCCACACAATAATGGCAGGGAAACAGCCTGGGAGGCGCTAGTACTAAAAGTGTGTAAGGGAGAAGCTGCTGGTGGGAATAGAGAAAGAGGAGCTAGTGATCCCTCACTGCCTTGCTCGACTTATAGTGTATAGTAAAAAAGAGTTCTAAACCTTCACAGCGCTAGTCCTAAAGCATATATCTATATTTAACAAGGTAAGCTCAAGTGGCTATCGTATTAAGGAACAGATTAAACGTATATCCTAATGTGATCTGTGTATACCAAGTGTGAGTATCTGATAAATACAAATGTCATAAATAAAACGTTTTACTATGGGTGTTCAAAAAATATAAAACTGGGTGTTTTGTGTTCGTGTTAAAATAAGTTCTAGAACAGGTATGGCAGATATAACGCTATAGCCAGTACATTTGTGGGTTAACATTAAAAGTAAGTGTTACAGCACTACCTGCATATCTGTAGCAATCGTTTATAGATGGTAAAACAATACCAATTTATTCCTAGAATGCAAAAAAATGCAAAAAAAAGCACCTAGTAATGTAAAATGATTCTATATTGTTTAGATCTCCATTACACAGTTCATAGAAAAAAGGCAAGTGCGAAGATTCCCCAGTTTTGTAGAGTCAGACTACTTACAGGACTAAACCTCAATCGAATGAGGTATTAGGCCTTCAGAGTGGTTAGCTGGAAGTACGTTGAGCTTTATCGTTGTAGAAATGGCTCACTGGGGTCCCGTCTTTAAAAGCAGGCTTGATCCTTACCGCTGATAATTGGAATCCTTATTTCTTTCCTCCAGTAGATGGCAGTATTTATACATGTAAAGGAATGATCAAAGCAAAAACGAACATAGCGTGATATTGTTTAATTTGAAACAATGTGATAAAAAGTTACAGTAACACTCACAGAGATAACCTCAATTTGTATGAGGTATTAGTCTTGCATATAAAATCACAACAGCCTCAGTCCACGTTTTGAGATCTTACCAAGGAAATCGTATATAAGCGTTTATAAAAGTTCGCAAAACTTGATGATATACATAAAAAGTTAAAAGTTGTGTTTAGAAACACAGTGGTGATTACATAAGTATCAAGTGACCGTCAGGCACAACACCATATAACACCTGACGCGTTTCAAAGTATAAAACTTCTTCCTCAGAGGTAGGTGATTTTATATGCAAGATTGATACCTCATACAAATTGAGGTTATCTCTGAGAGTGTTGCTGTAACTTTTTATCACATTGTTTTAAATCAAACAATATCACGCTATGTTCGTTTTTGCTTTGATCATTCCTTTACATGTATAAATACCGCCATCTACTGGAGGAAAGAAATAAGGATTCCAATTATCAGCAGTAAGGATCAAGCCTGCTTTTAAAGACGGGACCCCAGTGAGCCGTTTATACAACGATAAAGCTCAACGTACTTCCAGCTAACCACTCTAGTCTGAAGGCCTAATACTTACCTCATTCGATTGAGGTTTTGTCCTGGAAGTAGACTGACTCTACAAAACTGGGGAATCTGGGGAATCTTCGCACTTGCCTTTTTTCTATGAACTGTGTAACAGAGATATAAACAATATAGAATCATTTTACATTACTAGGTGCTTTTTTTTGCATTTTTTTAATTCTAGGAATAAATTGGTATTGTTTTACCATCTATAAACGATCGCTACAGATATGCAGGTAGTGCTGTAACACCTACTTTTAATGTTAACCCACAAATGTACTGGCTATAGCGTTATATCTGTCATACCTGTTCTAGAACTTACTTTAACACGAACACAAAACACCCAGTTTAATATTTTTTGAACACCCATAGTAAACCTTTTTATTTATAACATTTGTATTTAACCCAACCCGATAAATAATAATGACCACACAGGACGCTTTAAACTTCAAAAGAACCGCTCACTCAGAGCACTCAAAAGCAGCTGATCTCTAGGATTTACGTAAGGTGGGCGTGGCCTTACGCTTTTCGCGGTTATGTCACCGATTCGTCAGAGGAATTATCCACGCCCACCGGAGTCTTCCCTTAAATACAGTCACGTTGAATAAAAGCCGCCCATCTATACGTCAGAGCTCTGTTCCCAATGATATCTGCTCCAGCATTAAAGTTTATATGCATATATGATGGTAAAAACACTAATCTGTTAATCTTGCATAGATACGACAAACATATACTAAAAAATACATGTACCTCAAATTTATAAAAAATATACAATAATTTAATATAATATACATTTTGAAAACGTTATTTGTTTAAAAAAATACTTTAAAACACATCATTCATAATAATCCCTAAGCGTAAAATAATTCATACAAAGGGGTGATACTCTTACTACTACATTAAAATAACTTATTTATGATAAATACTAAAAACAATAGATATTTTAGATATTCATATTAAATACTAATAAGAATAATAAAAAAATACTGTATGAATTCCTTTACTTCTATGAAATAGGATTAAAAATGCTTGTATATCTACCTCTCTATTCAAGCCAAAAGGTTCCAAAGTTTTTAATGTGTATATCCAAAAAGTTTCACGTTCACGTAATTGTAACAATCTATTCCCCCTTTTTTTATCCAGTACTACCTGCTCTATAGCTTTAAATTTCAAACCTATTGGATCTCTTGTGTACATCTGTAAAGTGGTCATATACACCATGGGAAACATCTCCAGAGGTGATGTTATTAATATGTTCGTTTATTCTCCTCTTTAGGGTACGTTTAGTTCTTCCCAAATATTGCTTCCAACATTTGCATTCAAGGAGGTAAACAACGTATTTGGATTGACCATTCAAAAAAGATTTAATGGGAAAACATTTGTTGTTGGTATTAGATCTTATCTCTTTATTATTAGGATCTAAAAACTCACATACGCTACAGTTCTTCTTTTTGCATTTATAAAAACCTTTATGATGATCCGTTAGCCAAGTGTTGCTCGAGCTAATTTCTCTCAAGGCACTAGGGGCCACTATGTTCTTTAATGATCTATTTTTCTTAAAAACAACTTTAGGTTTATCCTCCAATACCCCATTTAAAATAGGGTCCTCTTTTAGGACATGCCAATGTTTGCAAATTATTTTTTCAATTTTATTACCTGAGCTGTTATATTTAGTTAAAAATAGATAATTTCTCCTCTTTGTCATCATATTGGTCTTATTTTGATTACCTTTAAGGAGAATTTTCCTATCTAGCTGTGTTCTATTACATCTAGAGAATATCCTTTAGACTCAAATTTTAATGCTAATTCCCTAGACTCTTCCTCCAAGGTCATAGGATCGGTATAATTCCGCTTTATTCTTTGAAATTGACCATAGGGTATATTATTTACCCATTTTTTATGGTGACAACTGCTAGAATGCAGATAACTATTGGAGTCTGTTTGTTTCTAAACTAAATATAACAGCTCAGCTAATAAAATTGAAAAAATAATTTGCAAACATTGGCATGTCCTAAAAGAGGGTCTATTTTAAATGGGGTATTGGAGGATAAACCTAAAGTTTTTAAGAAAAATAGATCATTAAAGAACATAGTGGCCCCTAGTGCCTTGAGAGAAATTAGCTCCAGCAACACTTGGCTAACGGATCATCATAAAGGTTTTTATAAATGCAAAAGGAAGAACTGTAGGGTATGTGAGTTTGTAGACCCTAATACAGTAATAAAGAGATAAGATCTAATACCAACAAAAATGTTTTTCCATTAAATCTTTTTTAAATGGTCAATCCAAATACGTTGTTTACCCCCTTGAATGCAAATGTTGGAAGCAATATTTGGGAAGAACTAAACGTACCCTAAAGAGGAGAATAAACAAACATATTAAAAACATCACCTCTGGAGATGTTTCCCATGGTGTATATGACCACTTTAGAGATGTACACAAGAGATATCCAACAGGTTTGAAATTTAAAGCTATAGAGCAGGTCAGGGGCGTAACTAACAGTGATGCGACGGACGCCATTGCGACCGGGCCCAGCAGGTCTCCCACACAAAGGGGGGCCCAAGGCAGGTGGAGGTTGTTGTTTTTTTGTATTAATTTTTTTTTTTTTTTTTTTTGCCCCCAACCTTTTTATGAACCTTCGTCCGATTTACTGATATTTTATATTAATAAATATATTTATAATTATATAACACGGCCATCGATTGTAATGTATTAATTTGCAAAACTTTATTTGTTAGATGTTAGTCCAGTCTGCCCGGGACGGAACTGTATATTTTGGCACGCACTGATTTCTCCCTCCTCCTCCCTCCTGACTCACTGACTGGCTGCACGCACGTGTATTTCAACAATTGTCTCGTGACTGCATGTGCAGTGCAGCCTAGTCAGGAGACAGGAGTGAGCTGAGGAGTCTGGAGTCGTCGTCGTGGACTGTGGTCTGGTGCGTCTGGCTCTGAGGGTCCTTCCTGTCTGGCATCTTCTTTTCTAGCCAGTGACTGAGTGAGTCAGGTCAGGAGTCAGGACTGTGGTCTGTGGAGGAGAACGGAGAGAGAGAGGGAGAGAGAGCAGAGACGTCCTAGGATTCAGGTAACGGTAAGGCTAAGCTGAGAGCTCAGACGAGTCAGACTGAGGGGGGGACGCGGGCCCGGGGGCATGGTGAGTGGACTGGTGACTCAGAGAGAGGCTTTCTGGATCACACACAGGATTGTTATTGTGGCAAAAGACCCTGCAGATTCGATGGGAACAAGGCTCTTTCTCCTAAAAAAACAGCTCCAATTAAGACACCTGCAATCTTTGGCTTTTGTTACCAAATTCAGAAATGCCACATCCTTCGTATGTGCTTCACAGCCAAAAAAATTAGCTACCCCTTCAACAAATCACAATCGGAGCGAGCACGTCTCTCAGCAGGGGTATGTTTTATTAACTTGCAGTGGTGTCAGATTTTAGTAGCAATCACTAAGTATATAGTTCCAAAAAAAATAAAAAATAAAACCTTCCCATAAATTAGAATCTGTAGTGGTCAGTGAGCATTGTGTAGTCCTCCCTCGTAAACTGAATAGTATAGTAAGGCAATGAAATGAGTAACCATCCATGAAAGGGCTTTAGAGACTTGCTCAATGGCAGTTTTAATCTTGATGTTTTCATACACATGAGAGATAAAAAAAATAGAATAATTCTCTTTATTCGTAGTGATTCTCTGTTGCACAGACCCATCGTACTGTAGTGCTGGTAACGGAGATTGCACACAAACCCCTGTATAATGAGAGACTGCTTGGCACAGGTTATAGGATAGGGGTTAATAGGGGCTTAAAGTGACTGTGTGAAATTGTTTTGGGGGTTACTAGACCTGGTGAGTGGGCTGCGTGTGATTTGGGTAATAAAATATATAGAATGCTTAAATCAAATGGTTTATGTAGTGATTGTGTGTGAAGTGTTAATAATAATCATCATGGTGTTTGAGTGAGTATACATACTGTGCAAGGTAAGCGACCTTGGTATGGTGCAATTTGAGATCTGGCTATGGTTGCACTGTGTGTGTGTATGCATGTATGAATATGTGTGTATGTATGAATGTGTATGTATGTATGCACTGTATATGTGTGTGTATGCATGTATGAATGTGTGTATGCATGTATGAATATGTGTGTGTATGCATGAATATGTGTGTGTATGCATGTATGCACTGTATGTGTGTGTATGCATGTATGAATATGTGTGTATGTATGAATGAATATGTGTATGTATGAATATGTGTGTGTATGTATGTATGCACTGTATATGTGTGTGTGTATGAATATGTGTGTATGCATGTATGAATATGTGTGTATGCATGTATGAATATGTGTGTATGCATGTATGAATATGTGTGTGTATGCACTGTATGTGTGTGTATGCATGTATGAATATGCGTATGTATGTATGTATGCACTGTATATATGTGTATACATGTATAAATATGTGTGTGTATATATGAAAATATGTGTGTATATGTGTGTATGCATGTATGAATATGTGTGTATGCACTGTATGTGTGTGTATGCTTGTGTGAATGTGTGTGTGTATGTATGCACTGTATATGTGTGTGTATGTATGTATAAATATGTGTATGTATGTATGTATGTGTGTGTATGCATGTATGAATATGTGTGTATGTATTTATGCACTGTATGTGTGTGTATCCATTGAGTATATGCATGTTTGAATATGTGTGTGTGTGTGTATGTATATGTGTATATGCATGTATGAATATGTGTGTATGTATCTGTATGTACAGTGTATACTGTATGTATATGCATGTGTATGTATAGATGTGTGTGTGAATAGATGTAGAGGAGTGTGCATGTGTATGAATGTACCCTCCATTATCAACTTCCTTAATCACTCTGAAAACCAATGAAAATATATAAACAAAAATATATTACCATTTTATTTGTTGAATTTTGTTGTTACATTTGGCTTTCCGTAGAATACATGTAATCCATAGGCAAATGCTAATTTGCATGACAGCCAATGTATTCCATATATACATCTGTCAACTCAACCATACCCGTTTACGCCATAAGTTAAATCAAAACAATTTAGGGGGACTTTCATTCATCATTTCTGCAGGTCTTAAAATTGAAAGTTGAAAAATACCTTATACTATTGTTTTTTTAATCGCGCTTCCTCCACCCGCCATTTAGTTCCCCTTTTTGTGGTTGATTGACATCAGGGATTTCCAATAGTGTTTTCCACCCTGTGGCGTCCAGCCCCTTTTTTCCAACGTCATGCACTGCTTCTGTGCATGCGTTACATGAGAATCTCCTTTTTGGAAGCAATGCGCGTCCACGAGACACGCATGCTCTATCGATACAACATAGACTCCCTGTGTAGAGTATATTGTCAACTCTGCCTGCCGGGGTAACTGTGCATGGGAATCTTATACAACAGGCTCCCTGTCATGGGGGATATACAGAAGTGCAGCGTTCATTTGGGTAATATAGCGTAATGTAGCCCACCAGGTGACTTTCGATGATTGGCTTGAAATTGGCAATGGTCTTATTGGCTGAAGCTTTTAACGCATGCGCAGATTGTGTACATCGGTTTGGAATGCATGCGCATAATAAGGGTGCATAGTAAGAGCTCCACGGGTGCGCGCTTTCAAGGAAGTGCCGGATGGGAGGAGTTCTATCTCAAACCGGAGATAAGTTGTTTTTTAAACTATAATACAAATGGTTTATTTATTTATTTTAAAAAGTTAGCGGTTTGAATAGCGAAGTGCTAAAGTAGTGTTAGGAGGCTTCTGGAGTTGAAAACTTGACATTCACTTTAACAATTTTATTGGAAAAAAAAAAGTAATTCTTAATATGATAATTATAAATAATTTAATTTATTGACTTTAACATTAAAAATATAGCTTCAACATGTTCACTAGTTATGAATATTTTCAAGGTTAACATCTGATTATAAAGGCTGTACAAGTATGTGTGTGTGTATATATGTGTCTGTGCTTGTGCAAATGAGTGTGTATATATGTGTGCTAATGAGTGTATATGTGTGTGTCTGTATAGATGAGTGAGTGTGTGTAGATAAATGTGGCTGTGTGTATGTGTGTAAATATATGTATGTGTTTAGCACTTTGATAATGTAATATAATGTGTTTGCAAAAAAAATCATGATTTTTTTTTGAGGGGGGGGGCTTTGTGGATATTTGCACCGGGGCACTGAGGTTTCTAGTTACACCTCTGGAGCAGGTAGTACTGAATAAAAAAAGGGGGAATAGATTGTTACAATTACGTAAACGTGAAACTTTTTGGATATACACATTAAAAACGTTGGAACCTTTTGGCTTGAATAGAGAGGTAGATGTACAAGCATTTTTAATTGATTAGTTCAGTCTTTTTCCTATTTCATAGAAGTAAAGGAATTCATACAGTATTTTTTATTATTCTTATTAGTATTTAATATGAATATCTATATATATATATGTATAGCAACAAAAATAAAAATATATATATATATTTATTTTACCTAAAAACCATCATATATATATATATATATATATATATATATATATATATATATATATATGTGTGTATTTATGAATAAATAGAACATATTCTTCTATGTGAAGAACATTGGACTGTGAAATATAAATATTTTATGTCGGGTTAGCACACTTGAGAAAATGCAATTGGGTTTGCGCGACTTGTTGAGTGTTAAGTTTTTTCCACTTTTTGCACTCGGTCATGATATTGTAAGTTCGGCTTCTTTGCTCGTATCGAGTTAGCGCATGAGCGAAAACTTTTCAGTTTCAACTTGTAATATGATCAGTACCAGACGTGTGCAAAAAGCTGAAGTAGAGCTCAGTTAAAGCACAAGCAGGAGCGATAAATAGCGCTCTACTCCTAATGTGGCACTCTGTGTTTGAAATTATAGATTGGGATTGTTTATATAGGATATATATTTTGCTACAAATTTTAAACAATTACATTTTACCTCAACAAAGAAGTAAGCATTTCCTCTTGTCCCGTATGTCAAGGCTGGGTTTTTTGTGAGCCACACGTTATCAGAAATCACAATATAGTCTACATCAGAAAAAAACTCATTCTTCTCCTTTATGAGCTCCTCCAGTCCAGGAGAACCTGTCTCTTCAACCCCTTCAATAATGAATTTAAGATTTACTGGGATTCCCTGTTAATGAAAAATAATAATAATTAGAGAATATATATACATATATATATATATATATATATATATATATATATATATATATATATATATATATATATAAATATAATATATCAGGTCGCTTTTGCCACTACTAACAGGTCATCATAGACAATTCTGGTAATTTCCACACTTCAGTATAACCAACACCACATAACTTAGTGCCACTGTGTATACATATATATATATTATAATAGTAATAAAAAACCCTTTGATGAATCTTCTTTTTCATGTTCCCATTGACAAATGAGGAGGAATCAGGGCTCCTCCTTTTTATATATGCTGTGAAAAAACAGCGACACATGGTAAAGAGAGCAAGAAACCATTAGTTTGAAAGAGGGAAATATTCACTTTTAAATAAAGGGTTGTATGTCTCTCTAGCATACAGGTGTTCTCCATAAAAATTAGTTTGGGGAGGCGTGCTCCCTGGTGTCCAGTGGTGCAGGAGTCAATCAAAGGCCACAGGAGACCAGATGCTCCTATCTAATTTACTTAATTCTAATCCCTTTCCAAAATAAAAATGTTTGTGTAGTTATATATCGTACAGTGTAAAGTTAGATATTTTATTCTACTTGTTATCTACATAAATCAAAAGACATAGTAAAATTACTAAAAAAAATTGTATCTACTTGTTTTCAATTGCTAATATTTGTTGGAAAACACAGGTATGGAATCCTAAATGCTGGTATTTGGGTAAAGTAAGCAAATCTTTGTAAGTTTCTGCGTGGGTTCTACCATACAAGGAATTTGTGTAGTGACAAGTAAAATGACACCAAGTTTATCACAATATAGTACAAATTGTCTCTACATTAAGATCATGCAAATTAAGTGTTGACTCGCCTGTTTCAAAGCTTTGTATGTGTCTATCGCATGTATCCAGGCTAATACAGGACCTTTGTTATCTGTAGCACCACGAGCATAGAGATTTCCTGAAAATGTAGAGAAATTACCAGGCTAAGAAGCATTCAATAATTTTAATTAATGTAACAGCCAGTACAACTCTTGTCTATATCTCAATAGAATATACAGTATGTTGTCCTATATTTTACCAATATATACAACAGTGGGATATCGTATTCAATAATATAATACATCTCAGTGGTTTCATTGTATTCATCATAAATACAGTAACTACTGTATTTGTGATTCATTTAAATTGAGTCATTTATTTATTATTTAGATCACAATTATCTCTATATAATAGGTCTGTAGGTCTAACACGCAAGGACATTGATGAAAGCCTTTCTCTCCGTCAGAAAACAGGGCCAAATAAATATATGAACATTGCATTTTAGACAGTAATCTCAGCATCACTTATAAGAGGGTGTGAAAAACTGTAGGACTGTTTAACCCCTTAATGACCACAATGTACCCTATATGTCACTGGTCGTTAAGGTTTTTTTCTGGACATAATAGCACAAGTCTAGCAAGAACACACTATTAATGCCCTCCCTCCAGCAGGCTTTGTGGAATAGAGCAGTCTCAATGCTGGTGGCAAGACTGTGCTATAAAAAAAATCAAGTCCCAAAAAAAGGCCAATGACATACAGGGTACGTCGCTGGTCCTTAAGGGGTTAATATATACTAAACTGCTCAATCACAGATCAAGTGCAGTAGTGATCAGTAATGTACATTCAATACTCAAAATCCATAGAAACCCAATTGTATCCTATTGTAAAAAAAATGTAAATAATAACATGCAAAAAGGTTTTAAAATAAATTTGATTCATACATAATCCCACATCTAACAGATAGAAAAATGTTGGGTTTCTTATCCCTTTAACTTTCATGATTCAGATAGAGCATGCAATTTTAAACAACTTTCTAACTTGCTTCTATTATAAAAAAAATTTGATCGCTTGGTATCTTTTGTTGAAAAGCCGCGAAATATGCTTAGAAGCCAGCCCATTTCTGAAACACTATATGGCAGCAGTTTTGCATGAATGTTTTCCATTTGCAAGAACACTAGATGGCAGCACTATTTCCTAATATGTAGTGCTCCAGATGCATACCTAGGTATCTCTTCAACACAGAATACCATGGGAACAAAGCAAATTCGATAATAAAAGTAACTTGGAATCTTTTTTTAAAATGGTTCTCATATCCCTTTAAACCTATATATACACATTCTTAATAAGTGCTATATATATCACCCATTCATAACCAAATGTGCTTTTTCATAAATTGGAGGAAGGATTAAATAGCAACATCTCTATTTTTGCAGATGCAACATAGTTGTGTAAGGTAATTAGGTCAGTGCAGGATATAAGGGCTTCACAAGTGGATTTACAAAAATTGGAAAAATGGGCTGGGAAATGGCAAATGAGTTTTAATACTGGCAAATGTAAAGGTTCCACAGTGTGGAAGTAAAAATATTCAAACAACGTATTATGGAAAAGGGACTAGACTTAGATGGAAAAGAACTGACACATATTTATAGATAATAATGAGTGTGCAATACAAGGAAACTGGGGCCCGATCCGATATGCAGCGTCGCCCGCAAAAGCCGGCGACGCCAAATTTTGCGCTGGTTTGGTATCCTATATACAGCGTAACATAGAAGTTACGCTTGTATATTTCTGCCTTCGCCCGTAGTTTTTCCCCCCATAGACTGACATACAAAACAGGTGCAGTTTGGTATCCAATATACAGCGCAAGGCCTTACGTGGCGAAAATGGAGAAATCTTATTCCATTTTCACCTCGCCACAAAATGCACCCGTAGCAGGCCTTGTGCTGAGTATTGGAGCACCGTAACTCCCTAAAATGCCTGAAAATAAAAACTTAACACCTAACGCATGCGCAATGTCTATCTACCTGTCAACCGCAATCCCCCACCGATATACCTAATAAAGTGTATTAACCCCTAAACCGCCGCTCCTGGACCCCGCCGCCACTAAATAAAGTGTTTAACCCCTAAACCGCTGCTCCCGGACCCCGCCGCCACCTACATTATATGTATTACCCCCTAATCTGATCCCCCTACACCGCCGCCAGCTACATTATATGTATTAACCCCTAATCTGATCCCCCTACACCGCCGCCAGCTACATTATATGTATTAACCCCTAAACCGCCGCTCATGGACCCCGCCACCACCTACATTATATGTATTACCCCTAATCTGATCCCCCTACCCGCCGCCAGCTACATTATATGTATTAACCCCTAATCTGATCCCCCTACACCGCCGCCAGCTACATTATATGTATTAACCCCTAATCTGATCCCCCTACACCGCCGCCAGCTACATTAAATATATTAACCCCTAATCTGATTCCCCTACACCGCCGCCAGCTACATTAAATATATTAACCCCAAACCTAAGTCTAACCCTAACACCCCATAACTTAATTATTATTTAAATAAATCTAAATAATATTAATATTATTAACTAAAGTATTCCTATTTAAAACTAAATACTTAACTATAAAATAAACCCTAAGATAGCTACAATATAATTAATAATTACATTGTAGCTATTTTAGGATTTATATTTATTTTACAGGTATATTTGTATTTATTTTAACTAGGTACAATAGCTATTAAATAGTTAATAACTATTTAATAGCTACATAGTTAAAATAATTACAAAATTACCTGTAAAATAAATCCTAACCTAAGTTACAAATACACCTAACACTACACTATCAATAAATTAATTAAATAAATTAACTACAATTATCTAATATAAAATACAATTAAATAAACTAAACTATATTACAAAAACAAACAAACACTAAATTACAAAAAATAAAAAAATATAACAAGAAATTTAATCTAATTACACCTAATCTAAGCCTCCTAATAAAATAAAAAAGCCCCTCAAAATAATAAAATTTCCCTACCCTAAACTAAATTACAAAGTAACCAGCTCTTTTACCAGCCCTTAAAAGGGCTTTTTGCGGGGCATTGCCCCAAAGTAATCAGCTCTTTTACCTGTAAAAAAAAAAGCAATACAATACCCCCCCGAACATTACAACCCACCACCCACACACCCCTACTCCAAAACCCACCTGATCCCCCCTTAAATAAACCTAACACTACCCCATTGAAGATCACCCTACCTTGAGCCATCTTCACCCAACCGTGCCGAACTCTTCATCCGATGCGGGCACAAGTGGTTCTCCATCCGGCCAAAGTCTTCATCCAAGCGGGGAAGAAGAGGTCCTCCATCCGGCCGAAGTCTTCATCCAAGCGGGGCAGAAGAGTAAAATAAATCCTATAGGTTAGGATTTACCTGTAAAATAAATCCTAACCTAAGTTACAAATACACCTAACACTACACTATCAATAAATTAATTAAATAAATTAACTACAATTATCTAATATAAAATACAATTAAATAAACTAAACTATATTACAAAAACAAACAAACACTAAATTACAAAAAATAAAAAAATATAACAAGAAATTTAATCTAATTACACCTAATCTAAGCCTCCTAATAAAATAAAAAAGCCCCTCAAAATAATAAAATTTCCCTACCCTAAACTAAATTACAAAGTAACCAGCTCTTTTACCAGCCCTTAAAAGGGCTTTTTGCGGGGCATTGCCCCAAAGTAATCAGCTCTTTTACCTGTAAAAAAAAAAGCAATACAATACCCCCCCGAACATTACAACCCACCACCCACACACCCCTACTCCAAAACCCACCTGATCCCCCCTTAAATAAACCTAACACTACCCCATTGAAGATCACCCTACCTTGAGCCATCTTCACCCAACCGTGCCGAACTCTTCATCCGATGCGGGCACAAGTGGTTCTCCATCCGGCCAAAGTCTTCATCCAAGCGGGGAAGAAGAGGTCCTCCATCCGGCCGAAGTCTTCATCCAAGCGGGGCAGAAGAGGTCCTCCATCCGGCAGAAGTCTTCATCCATCCGCGGCTCCATCTTCAAGACCTCCGACGCGGAACATCCTCCTCGGCAGACGGACTAACAACGAATGAAGGTTCCTTTAAATGACGTCATCCCCGTCATGAACTTCAATCCGATTGGCTGATTCAATCAACCAATTGGATTTTTCCTACCTTAATTCCGATTGGCTGATAGAATCCTATCAGCCAATCGGAATTTGAGGGAAGCCATCTTGGATGACGTCATTTAAAGGAACCTTCATTTGTCGTTAGGGTTTAAATCTAGGTGTATGTTAGTATGTTTGTATGTATATATATATATATATATATATATATATAAATACAGTATATATATATATATATATATATATATATATATATATATAGATGCTCAAAAAACAAAGTATTGCAGTATGCAGTGATACCTTTTTTATTGGACTAATATAATATTTAAAAGACAAGCTTTCGAGACTTTTCCTCTCTTCCTCAGGTCTAAAGCAATACTGATCATTCTGATGTGTATCTATATCAGAATGATCAGTATTGCTTTAGACCTGAGGAAGAGAGGAAAACTCTCGAAAGCTTGTCTTTTAAATATTATGTTAGTCCAATAAAAAAGGTATCACTGCATACTGCAATACTTTGTTTTTTGAGCATCTATGTACTGGACTAACACGGCTACTCCAATCTTCACTATATATATATATATATATATATATATATATATACACACACACACACACACACACAAGCACAGCTAAAAAAACAAATGACCACACTTAAGACCTGCTATTCTGTATTCAACTTTTTTTGGGGGGAAAACTGAAGTTTCTGTGTTGAAAATGTATCCCCCCCCCCCCCATTTGCCGAGGCTAATAGAGTTGTGGTTATTGACAGTATTCAGCCGATGCACAATGAGTCACTTGTGCATGAACATTTATTTTTTTCTTTCATGTAATTAACAAGAGTCCATGAGCTAGTGACGTATGGGATATACATTCCTACCAGGAGGGGCAAAGTTTCCCAAACCTTAAAATGCCTATAAATACACCCCTCACCACACCCACAAATCAGTTTTACAAACTTTGCCTCCAAGGGAGGTGGTGAAGTAAGTTTGTGCTAGATTCTACGTTGATATGCGCTCCGCAGCAAGTTGGAGCCCGGTTTTCCTCTCAGCGTGCAGTGAATGTCAGAGGGATGTGAAGAGAGTATTGCCTATTGAATGCAGTGATCTCCTTCTACGGGGTCTATTTCATAAGGTTCTCTGTTATCGGTCGTAGAGATTCATCTCTTACCTCCCTTTTCAGATCGACGATATACTCTTATATTTACCATTTCCTCTACTGATTCTCGTTTCAGTACTGGTTTGGCTTTCTACAAACATGTAGATGAGTGTCCTGGGGTAAGTAAGTCTTATTTTCTGTGACACTCTAAGCTATGGTTGGGCACTTTATTTATAAAGTTCTAAATATATGTATTCAAACATTTATTTGCCTTGACTCAGAATGTTCAACTTTCCTTATTTCCAGACAGTCAGTTTCATATTTGGGATTATGCATTGAATTATCATATTTTTTCTTACCTCAAAAATTTGACTTTTTTCCCTGTGGGCTGTTAGGCTCGCGGGGGCTGAAAATGCTTCATTTTATTGCGTCATTCTTGGCGCGGACTTTTTTGGCGCAAAAATTCTTTTCCGTTTCCGGCGTCATACGTGTCGCCGGAAGTTGCGTCATTTTTTGACGTTATTTTGCGTCAAAGATGTCGGCGTTCCGGATGTGGCGTCATTTTTGGCGCCAAAAACATTTTAGGCGTCAAATAATGTGGGCGTCTTTTTTGGCGCTAAAAAATATGGGCGTCATTTTTGTCTCCACATTATTTAAGTCTCTTTATTTATTGCTTCTGGTTGCTAGAAGCTTGTTCACTGGCATTTTTTTCCCATTCCTGAAACTGTCATTTAAGGAATTTGATCAATTTTGCTTTATATGTTGTTTTTTTCTTTTACATATTGCAAGATGTTCCACGTTGCAACTGAGTCAGAAGATACTACAGGAAAATCACTGCACAGTGCTGGAGCTACCAAGCTAAGTCTGCTATAAACTTTTGGTATCTGTTTCTCCAGCTATTATTTGTATTGCATGTCATGTCAAACTTATTAATGCAGATAAAATTTCCTTTAGTACTATTACATTACCTGTTGCTGTCCGTCAACATCTAATTTTCAGAGTGTTCCTGATAACATAAGAGATTTTATTTTTTAAATCCATTAAGAAGGCTATGTCTGTTATTTCTCCTTCTAGTATACATAAAAGTCTTTTAAAACTTCTCTTTTTTTTCAGATGAATTTTTAAATGAACATCATCATTCTGATACTGATAATGGTTCTTCTGGTTCAGAGGTTTCTGTCTCAGAGGTTGATGCTGATAAATCTTTGTATTTGTTCAAGATGGAATTTATTCATTCTTTACTTAAAGAAGTGTTATTTGCATTAGAAATAGAGGATTCTGGTCCTCTTGATACTAAATGTAAACGTTTAAATAAGGTTTTTAAATCTCCTGTAGTTATTCCAGAAGTGTTTTATCTCCCTGATGCTATTTCTGAAGTAATTTCCAGGGAATGGAATAATTTGGGTAATTTATTTACTCCTCCTAGACGTTTAAGCAAATTATATCCTGTGCCATCTGACAGATTAGAGTTTTTTGGGACAAAAATCCCTAAGGTTATGGGGCTGTCTCTACTCCTGCTAATGTACTACTATTCCTATGGCAGATAGTACTTCATTTAAGGATCCTTTAGATAGGAAAATTGAATCTTTTCTAAGAAAAGCTTACTTATGTTCAGGTAATCTTCTTAGACCTGCTATATTTTTAGCGGATGTTGCTGCAGCTTCAACTTTTTGGTTAGAAGCTTTAGCGCAACAGGTAACAGATCATAATTTTATAGCATTATTATTATAACATGCTAATTATTTTATTGGTGATACCATCTTTTGATATCATTAGAGTTGATGTCAGGTATATGTCTCTAGCTATTTTAGCTAGAAAAGCTTTATGGATTAAACTTGGAATGCTGACATGTCTTCTAAGTCAACTTTGCTTTCCCTTTCTTTCCAGGGTAAATAATCATTTCGTTCCTTTCCTCACAACAAGGAACAAAAGCCTGATCCTTCATCCTCAGGAGCGGTATCAGTTTGGAAACTATTTCCAGTTTGGAATATATCCAAGCCTTATAGAAACCTATAGTCAGCTCCTAAGTACCTATGAAGGTGCGGCCCTTATTCCAGCTCAGCTGGTATGGGGTAGATTACGTTTTCTTCAAAGAAATTTGGATCAATTCCGTTCTTAATCTCTGGTTTCAGAAACATTGTTTCAGAAAGGTACAGAATTGGCTTCAAGTTAAGGCCTCCTGCTAAGAGATTCTTTTCTTTCCCGTGTCCCAGTTGACACAGCAAGGCTCAGCATTTCTGAAATGTGTTTCAGATCTAGAGTTGGCTGGAGTATTTATGCCAGTTCCAGTTCTGGAACAGGGGCTGGGGTTTTATTTTATCTCTTCATTGTACCAAAGAAGGTCAATTCCTTCAGACCAGTTCTGGATCTATCATTATTGAATCGTTATGTTAGGATACCAACATTCAAGATGGTTACTGTAGGACTATCCTGCCTTTTGTTTAGCAAGGGCATTATATGTCTACAATAGATTTACAGGATGTGTATCTGCATATTCCGATTCATCCAGATCACTTTTAGTGTCTGAGATTCTCTTTTTAGACAAGCATTACCAGTTTTGTGGCTCTACTGTTTGGTCTAGCCTCAGTTCCAAGAATTTTTTTCAAAGGTTCTCGGTGCCCTTCTTCTGTAATCAGAGAATAGGGTTTTGGTATTTCCTTATTTGGACGATATCTTGGTACTTGCTCAGTCTTCTCATACGAATCGACTTGTGTTGTTTCTTCAAGTTCATGGTTGGAGGATCAATTTACCATTCAGTTCATTGATTCCTCAGACAAGGGTAATCTTTTTAGGTTTCTAGATAAATTCAGTGTCTATGACTCTGTCCTTGTCAGACAAGAGCAGTTTAACATTGATATCAGCTTGTCAAAACCTTCAGTCACAATCATTCCCTTTGGTAGCCTTATGCATGGAAATGTTGGGTCTTAGGACTGCCGCATCGGATGCGATCTCCTTTGCTCGTTTTCACATGCGACCTCTTCAGCTCTGTATGCTGAACCAATGGTGCAGGGATTACTCAAAGATATCTCAATTAATATCTTTAAACCGATTTTACGACACTCTCTGACATGGTGGACAGATCACCATCGTTTAGTTCAGGGGGCTTCTTTGTTCTTCCGACCTGGACTATAATCTCAACAGATTCAAGTCTTACAGGTTGGGGAGCTGTGTGGGGGTCTCTGACGGCACAAGGGGTTTGGGAATCTCAGGAGGTGAGATTTCCGATCAATATTTTGGAACTCCGTGCAATTTTCAGAGCTCTTCAGTCTTGGCCTCTTCTGAAGAGAGAGTTGTTCATTGTTTTCAGATAAGACAATGTCACAACTGTGGCATACATCAATCATCAAGGAGGGACTCACAGTCCTCTGGCTATGAAAGAAGTATCTCGAATTTTGGTTTGGGCGGAATCCAGCTCCTGTCTAATCTCTGCGGTTTATATCCCAGGTATGGACAATTGGAAAGCGGATTATCTCAGTCGCCAAACGTTGCATCCGGGCGAATGGTCTCTTCACCCAGAGGTATTTCTTCAGATTGTTCAAATGTGGGAACTTCCAGAAATAGATCTGATGGCTTCTCATCTAAACAAGAAACTTCCCAGGTATCTGTCTAGATCCCGGGATCTTCAGGCGGAGGCAGTGGATGCATTTTCACTTCCTTGGAAGTATCATCCTGCCTATATCTTTCCGCCTCTAGTTCTTCTTCCAAGAGTAATCTCCAAGATTCTGAAGGAATGCTCGTTTGTTCTGCTGGTAGCTCCGGCATGGCCTCACAGGTTTTGGTATGCGGATCTTGTCCGGATGGCCTCTTGCCAACCGTGGACTCTTCCGTTAAGACCAGACCTTTTGTCTCAAGGTCCTTTTTTCCATCAGGATCTGAAATCCTTAAATTTAAAGGTATGGAGATTGAACGCTTGATTCTTGGTCAAAGAGGTTTCTCTGACTCTGTGATTAATACTATGTTACAGGCTCGTAAATTTGTATCCAGAGAGATATATTATAGAGTCTGGAAGACTTATATTTCTTGGTGTCTTTCTCATCATTTTTCTTGGCATTCTTTTAGAATACCGAGAATATTACAATTTCTTCAGGATGGTTTAGATAAGGGTTTGTCCGCAAGTTCCTTGAAAGGTCAAATCTCTGCTCTTTCTGTTCTTTTTCACAGAAAGATTGCTATTCTTCCTGATATTCATTGTTTTGTACAAGCTTTGGTTCGTATAAAGCCTGTCATTAAGTCAATTTCTCCTCCTGGAGTTTGAATTTGGTTCTGGGGGCTCTTCAAGCTCCTCCATTTGAACCTATGCATTCATTGGATATTAAATTACTTTCTTGGAAAGTTTTGTTCCTTTTGGCCATCTCTTCTACCAGAAGAGTTTCTGAATTATCTGCTCTTTCTTGTGAGTCTCCTTTTCTGATTCTTCATCAGGATAAGGCGGTGTTGCGAACTTCTTTTGAATTTTACCTAAAGTTGTGAATTCCAACAACATTAGTAGAGAAATTGTGGTTCCTTCATTATGTCCTAATCCTAAGAATTCTAAGGAGAAATCGTTGCATTCTTTGGATGTTGTTAGAGCTTTGAAATATTATGTTGAAGCTACGAAATCTTTCTGTAAGACTTCTAGTCTATTTGTTATCTTTTCCGGTTCTAGGAAAGGCCAGAAAGCTTCTGCCATTTCTTTGGCATCTTGGTTGAAATCTTTAATTCATCTTGCCTATGTTGAGTCGGGTAAAATTCCGCCTCAGAGAATTACAGCTCATTCTACTAGGTCAGTATCTACTTCCTGGGCGTTTAGGAATGAAGCTTCGGTTGACCAGATCTGCAAAGCAGCAACTTGGTCCTCTTTGCATACTTTTACTAAATTCTACCATTTTGATGTATTTTCTTCTTCTGAAGCAGTTTTTGGTAGAAAAGTTCTTCAGGCAGCGATTTCAGTTTGAATCTTCTGCTTATGTTTTTTGTTAAACTTTATTTTGGGTGTGGATTATTTTCAGCAGGAATTGGCTGTCTTTATTTTATCCCTCCCTCTCTAGTGACTCTTGTGTGGAAAGATCCACATCTTGGGTAGTCATTATCCCATACGTCACTAGCTCATGGACTCTTGTTAATTACATGAAAGAAAACATAATTTATGTAAGAACTTACCTGATAAATTCATTTCTTTCATATTAACAAGAGTCCATGAGGCCCACCCTTTTTTGTGGTGGTTATGATTTTTTTGTATAAAGCACAATTATTCCAATTCCTTATTTTATATGCTTCGCACTTTTTTTCTTATCACCCCACTTCTTGGCTATTCGTTAAACTGATTTGTGGGTGTGGTGAGGGGTGTATTTATAGGCATTTTAAGGTTTGGGAAACTTTGCCCCTCCTGGTAGGAATGTATATCCCATACGTCACTAGCTCATGGACTCTTGTTAATATGAAAGAAATGAATTTATCAGGTAAGTTCTTACATAAATTATGTTGTTTGTTCTAAAATCAATCTAAACATCACTTTGTTTATTTTTACTATTTATTTAACTTTACACAATAAACTATATAGCTATATCTGTTTTAGGGCTGCAACAACTAATCGGTAAGTTTGATCATAAAAATAGCTGTCAACAAATCTCATTATCAATTAGGTGGTCAGCGATTAGTTGGTCAGTTGCACAGTACCAGCTGCTTTAATCTGATGATCTACTGCAACTAAGATTGTGCAAAAAAATTTGAATTTATTTATTTTTTTAATCGTTTTTCTATCCGATTAATCCGACAATAATCATCCGATTAATCGGATAGAAAAAAAAATAATAAATAAAAATGTTTGCACAATACCATGTGCAGGAGTTCATCGGATTGAAGCAGCTGGTGCTGTGCAATTAACCAACTAATCGATGACCACCTAATTGATAATGAGATTCTTTGACAACTATTTTTATGATCAATCTTGCCGATTAGTTGTTGCAGACCTAATCTGTTTCTGAAGTATATGAATCTAATCTATGAAGCTAATTTCCATTAACTCCATGTAAATCCATGGATGAAAACATTTTATTCTTATGTGTTTTAATACCTCAGATTATATAAAGTTGATTAGCTATGTCAGACATTTAGTAATATATTTTTCAGTCTTCAGTTCTCTAAAAACAAACGTTGTTAGTATATTTTTGTCATAGGCATTTGCTAATAAGTTTTAATATTATTGGATATATATTATTACAGTAAGTTATTTATCTTACATATTTTTACAATTGATAAAGTAATCCTATTTAGCATTCATATTTATGATCATATCCAGTTCCTTTCATTCCTCCATTTTGCAAGACTGAAGACAGAGGGTTTGCACTATGAAATTGCATAACCATTTAAACAATATATACCATTTATTTCTGTCATTGTAAATGGGTCTGTTTTCCACCCATCCTCCTTTTTAGCCGGCTGAACATCAACGTGTCCATAAAAACACACAGTAGCTTTAGTTGTGTCATTTCCAAGTTGTGCCAAGATTGCTGGAGGGAAAGGAATGCTCTGCCCATCATGCAGCTGGAATAAAAAAGCAAAATGATAAATTGAAATATATTAAAGAATGTTGCTAATCAATTAACTATACACATAAGCTATACATGTATAAAGATCTCTAACTGTGTTGTATAGCTTAGTATAAAATGTTATTACTGATACCCAGTAAGAGGAATGTAAGGCAAAGGTCAGCTGTAAGTATATCAGTTTCCATAATGAACTAAAATACAAGCTGTGTTTCATGATATGGTTTCCATGCTAACAGCTTACTAAGGTGTGCACACTTACTGTAGTTTCTAATGAAGAAGATGCAGATAACTACAAATGATTTGATATATTGTCATTTGGTTGGTTTTCTTAGCTGTCATTCACACACACACACACACACACACACACACACACACACACACACACACAGGACTAGTTTCCCACCAATGTTTAAACATTTTCCAGGAAAATGTCTGATGTGCAATACCACCTCCTGGATACAGGTGGCCCTGTTTGATTTATACACATACATTTTATGATTTTTAAGGACATTTTTTTGTAACTTGAAAAGGTTTATTGGGACATTTTGTGAGTTCTAAAACACAATTTATGCACTATAAATAAGGCTATTTGTATTTTAACTTTTAAATATGTTTTTGGGTATTTAGAGGGAGAAAAGAACATTACAAGAACACTCAGTGTTTCCTCTTATGTCCTAGTAATGTTGGTAACTAACCTTGTATTTTGTCTTTGTACAGTATATATACAGGAACACAAACATTTACTATCTTGTACACGTTTCTATAGTTTTTGATACACACATATTAATGCCCCACACACAAATTGCACTAGAAATTATGAGAATAACCACTGGCAGAAAATTAATGTTACTTTTATCCCATCTGGATAAAGTATTTTTACTACTTAAACAGACATTTAAGTACATTTTGATGTATGTTTTTACTAATGAAATAAATAAATAAAATACAAAAATTATGAATACAAAATAAATGTTTTAAAAGTGTGGGACACTGTAATTTTAAGCACAATTTGCAAGGTTTTTGCAAATCAAGAGAAGTCTGGAGATACAACCAGTGAAAAGCTTGGTTGAAACCATGTTCTTTGCCTGCTTTGCTGTGGCCATTTAAGGACAGATGTAAGCTTCCAGCTCTGAGGTATTTTATAGCAAATGCAAGTAAATTATATAATGAACGTATGCTAAAATGTTGTTTTCCGTACTTTAATCAAACATTTTATAAGGAACTGTATTTCATGTGTAAAGTCTAATAATAAACAACATTGTCTAAATACTTTAATACATATAGAACAGAAGTCCTTTGACTTGAGAATAAATACCTACACTTATTTACAGGATTCCATAGTTTACTAACTGCTGGACTGTTATACAACTTATCTTGCTTCTCCCCAACAACCAAAATACACTAATGACAGTGAGACACATATTCCCATGTATCTTCCTCTTCTCATTCCTTTCTAATCCTTATGTCTATCCGGTCCTTTTCAGAGTTCCTAACCAAGCAATTAAGAGCACAATGTTTTCCTCAACATAAATCTTTCAAATATTATTTATATATATATATATATATATATATATATATATATATATATATATATATATATATATATATATATATTATGTATTAGTTGCTAGGGCGCAGCAAGACATTCCCAAAAGGACATTCTAACGAAACTTGCTGACCTGTAGACAATATGTTTTCCTAACCACCACCATAGGTTCAAGGCTGCATCACACATGTTAAACAGGCCAGTTGCATCTTAAGTTATATAAAAGACTGGATACATTTTACAAAGGCCTCTAAATTTGTCCCAGTCTAGGCATCTGCATAACTATACAAATACATGATCTTAATTTTTATATTTCTACTGGATATCATTAGATTAGAATGTCATTTTCTTATGATATATTTTTATCTGATAAATCTACATTTTATTTCTTTTTCAGATTTTTTTAGTTTTTAATTAGTCTTTTTTGTTTTGTTATGTCATAAAAATGTTTTGGGGAGAATCCAGTAGCTATTGGTACTGTTTATATTTAGAGAATTAATCTAATTTCATGTACCTTAATGCTGAGATGTCAAAATATGTAAAACAAAATAAAAGACAGTATTTCATGATTAATGCTGTACAGGTAAAGAAGATCACAATTTCTATATTCTGCCAAGGGAAGCTATAAAAATAAAAATAGTGCAGTTTCCCTGCAGATAGACTCCACGAAAAGTATGTATTTGGGTATATAGAGATTTAGCGTCAGCAAGACAAACCTATACTGCCTGATGTCAGCTGGGTAAGGGGATTAAGAGTGAAGCAATCCATCAACCATATGTTGTCAATACTAAACAAACCCACCTATCAAGTTACAAAAAAAACTCATTAAGGGCCAGTCAGTAACTGACTGGAATCATAATGAGGCTAACTTTGGACTTAGACAGAGAGGAAGTTATTTTTCCTAGACTGTAATATTGGTTTGTGGGCCAATGTATTCATAGAACATGAGGCTTCAGTGCAAAAACTTGTAATACCTCAAAGGACTGTTATTCAAATATGCTGGGAAATTTAGCCTATGCTCATGTCCTAGTCTCCAATACAATATTCTTTGTGTTAAATCAATTTAGATATCTTACTATTTGTGATAACCTTAAGAGACACTGCAAGATATATTTTATTTAACATACAGTAATTAGAAATAAAACAGAATATTGTAAAAAAAATGTACTGTGTAAATGCACTAACTATAAAATGACGTGTTTTCTGGAAATCCATTTTGTATGTTATTAAAGGCTATTCTGAGGTGGAAATGCTTCTCTTTTTCCTCATGAAATTTTACACCATGAATAACCCTTTCTGAACTACCAAGTTCTGAATGGATTTCCATTTAATGAGTCCATTAAAAGAACTTTGCAGAACTAATGGATTACACAGAAGTGGTTTACAATCACAGTGAGCTTTAATTAGTTTATCCCAGTACCCAGTTATTTAGTATATAATTACATTTAAATAATACTTTTTACACTATTATTATTATTAATATTATTATATATTTTTGAGCACTGCTGAAGGCAATATGATAATACTAATAATAATAATAATAATAAGACTGATAACTGGCTAATAGTCTTTTTATTGAAGTATCAAGCATTGGGATAAAGTCCTGGATGAAATAGGCTCAGAGTCAGGATCTCTGAAGCTGCCCCTAAATCACCTATTTCAAGCAGTTCTCTACTTCCCAGCTGAACAAGTTAATTAAACAAAACAAATGCCCTAATAAAGGATGGTGTTTAAATAGATATTTCTAAGGATGTATGTAGTATTGTACCTTTTCATTGCCCATGTCTATTAATTCTACAGTGGCTCCCAGAGTTTGTAACCTCTCTGCTGCAATCTGTACCATTCTTGTTAATTCTCCACGCAATATTGGATCGCTGGAATCACTCTTAACAGCAAGCCATTCTTTTAGGTTCTGAAAGAGAGAGAAATGTATAATCAAAAGTTCAGACATAAGCTTATTGGACAAGAAGAAAGTCTAGATATTTATGAGCAGAGGATATTGAAAGGATCTGCTTTGCTTTGTACTCATATACATACATATTTGATTTATTAAAAAAAAAAAAAAAAAAAAAATCTCCAAATTTTATCTAAAGACTCATTACTATTTTATACAAAATACAAATTATTTATATATATATATATATATATATATATATATATATATATATATATATATATATATAATATACCCTTTATTTTCCTTGTGTTTTAGATTTGTTGGATAAAGAAAAAATTAAAGAAAAGCATTTACCAATACATACTAAAAATGGTAAAATATGAAGAAAATCTGTATATTGAAAATTGGTCTTATTTACCATAAAACATTACTGTTATAATAAAACAAAATATCTTGCTGTAGGATTAATGTAATTACAGATATATATAAAACAGGCAATAAAACAGTATGCAAACAAGGCTGTGTGGAAACTCAGACAGTTATTTTAACAATCCTATATTCCAAATAGGCTTGTTTGCACACTCTTTTATTGCCTTTTTTTTTTTTTTTTTTTTTTAAACTGTCTCTAATTGTGCTCAACGGAAGAGGTTAATGGGGGGAAACCTAGGTTTCAACATGGCAGTGCTCATCACTTTATAGACATTTATGTACTTTATAGAAATTAAAACCCAAACATTAATATTCAATATTTAAGCTATATATATACATATAATTATTTTACATATTATTCTCAGGCTAATCATTTTGAAAACATCAATATATCTAATTTATTTGCTGTTTAATAGTTTGGCCGTACTATAGCCAGTAAAAATATATCTATCATTTACTCTTCAGTGGTATTGCTGTTGGGACACAACATTGCATGTGATACAACTTCCTATTTTATACAAGAGCATATTTTTGGGTTAACCTTTTCATGCCAGGGAGCACCAATATGGCTCATCAAGGCGGAGACCTTATGGCCCATGAAATTCAGAACCCTCTTTTCTGTCTAGGAAGCATTTTACCCATAGTCTTGACACTGATATTTTAGCTAGAGGTTTGTGATTGTATACCCTACCCTCATAATACAATATAAACATTAGGCTCATCACTTCGTTATGTAAAACACAAGCAAACACAACTGCTATCCTCTCACAACAATAAATATCTACTTATTGTGCTGCTGTCCCTCCTAATTGATCCCTCACAATAAAAATGTAGTGATTTGTAATTTTGTTTGTACCTTTTTAAACCTTACCTGCACAAATTCATCTTGATGTTCATCTATATAATGGAAAATATCTTCCACCAAATTCCCAGCTGCATCAGTTCCTATGGGCAGCATTATGAGTGGGGTAACGATCACCTGTAAATAACATAAATATGTGTAATGAACCTGCATACAAATAAACTATACACTCACACTTATAGCTGAGGTTTTAGTTTGTATGTTCTTTTTATCAGTAAAAATAAATGCCAACCTAAACATTAACCTTTGTTTTGTGAGCACTGATTCTCATGATTCCACAAGCCAAAAACACCCAGAGTTATATTGTAAGGAGCACATTCCCATAAGGCTTATTATACAGCTCAACAAAGCACTCACCACTGCAGCTAATACTCAGCATTCAGTCATGAGCATGTTGCAACTCAGATTGTTATATTGTATAATAAGCACTTGGTAATTTAAAATTATAACATAGAAAACAATAGTGGGCATACTATTTCATAGGTTTCTTAAGAGGTTTACCTTTGGTCACAGGCACCTGTTCACGGTTGTAACAGTATATCCCAATGTGTACAAGTGTTGTGTTACTCACTCCAGCTTGTTCAAATTACTGTTCAATAATAAAGACCTTGGGGTAGATTTATTAATAGTCGTGCAGACATGATTCGCTGTAGCGAATCATGTCCGCTCGACCTCGCTAAATGCCGACAGCATACGCTGTCTGCATATAACATTGCACAAGCGCTTCTAGTGAAATGCTTGTGCAATGCTGCCCCCTGCTCATTGGCGGCCAATCGGATGCTAGCAGGGGCTGTCAATAATCCCGATGGGATCGGATTGGGATGATTTCAATCCCCCCCGACAAGTTAAGGAGCAGCAGTCTTGCGATCGATGCTTCTTAAATTCCATTTCAAGCTCTGAAGCAGCATCCCCTGCTTAATAAATGGAGCCCATTGTGTCTTAATGGGGCAGATTAATGCATTAATACAGTGCTCTAATTTATTAGAGAGGTCCCGACCAACACATGGGGCACAGATCAATATTTTAGAAGCCTTAAACACCCAAATAATACATTCTCTAAAAAATGTCTAAGTAAGGTTGCAGGGAAGTCTTTATCTGCTGTTCTACTACCTAGAAAAAACACCCAACAGAAGTCCCCAAAGCACACATTTTTAGTTCTAAATTTTCCTGGGGCCACAAAACTATGGCACACATTATAAGATCTACTTTTTCCCTAGGAGTCTCAAAATCTAATACAGATGGCCACGTGTGGCTCATGGGTCACCGGTTGGCAACCCTTGTTTTTGAAGATTGTATTATGCAAAAAGATCTCTAGGTAACTGTGTATTTAATCGACCATGGGCTATAATACAAGTGGAGCACAAAAATATTAGCTCTGTTCAGCACTAACACCGCTCAAGTTAAATTAATAGCACTCTCATGTTTGTGCTGGTATTACAAACTGAAAGTAAAATGTTAGCGCAACCCCCATAACAACACACTATAAAAGCCTGTTCTGGCTTTCACTCAAGCGCTAACCCTAATGTGCGCTAAGACAACTGAGCTAAAGTCAAAAATGCATGAATTTCAGAGAAAATGTTGCCCATTTTTTGCAATTTTGCTACCACTCTGTTTACACAGAAATAGAGCCAATGAGGCCTATTTATGAAATGTCTGTCGGACCTGATCCGACAGTGCGGATCAGGTCCGACAGACATCGCTGAATGCGGAGAGCAGTACTCTCTCCGTATTCAGCATTGCGCCAGCAGCTCACAACGCTGCCCCCTGAAGACTCGCAGCCAATCGGACGCAAGCAGGGTTATGGAGCAGCAGTCTTTAGACTGCTGCTTCATAACTGGTGTTTCTGGCGAGTCTGAACGCTCACTAGAAACACGGGCCCACAAGCTCCGTATGGAGCTTTATAGATAGGCCCCTTTGGCTTTTTGATTTACCTATGAAAACTGTTTTTAAAATGTGTTCATTTGGCCTCCTATAATTCAGCTAAGACCAAACATATATTTTTCATTATTTTTGATTTAAAGGTCTTTATCTGCAGGTATATATAAAATGATGGAGTGGGGTAACTCTCATTTGGTATAGCAGAACTGCCCAAATTCTCAAAATTGACCCCCAAAACTATATATATTTGTAAAATAGACAATCCAAGGTATTGATCTAGGCTCATTTTGTTATATTTCATGCTACCATTTGACCGTCAAATGCCATCATATAAAAAAATATAGTTAACTTTTTCACAAACTTTGGGGTTCAAACTAAAATTATTTAAACACAGCTACTGCAGTTATATGACAAATGGTTGTAAACGTTTCTCTAGGATCCTCTTTAGTCATAAATGGCAGACATGCATAGCTTTACCATTGATTTTCGGTAATTAGAAGGCCTCTAATTGCAGCTGCGTGCCACACCTCTAACATTCCCAACAGTAAAGGGGTTAATCAGCTGTTAAGGGTAAAATGTATTGTAGTGCAGTTATTAACCTCCCACCTGACACCTATCACCTCACTGATCCCTCCCAAGCATCTTTCATCCCTGCCACTGGTCACCATCATCTTCTACCATCTTAGCTACTGGCAGCCAGTCTGCCAGTATGTAGTTAGTTTTTTTAATTATTATTTTAATATATTTATTTATTGTCTATAGTGTAGGGATCTCTCCTCACCCTCCCACCTCCCAGATCCCTCAGAACTAGCTCTCTTCCCTCCCCAACCACTGTACCACCATATTTGTTACTGACAATATGCCAGTGTACAGTCTGGAGGGGAGGGATTGTGTTTTATTATTATTATTTTTATATAGTGTATTGAGCCCTACTCAGCCTTCCAACCTCCCCCTCAAGCAATCTTAATTTAGGTACCCACCCCCCCCCCTCTAATTGCCCCTTTTCCATAGTGTAGCAACCCATCCTTCCCTCTCCCATTTCAAACACATTTCCAAAATGTAGGGTGTGGTTATTAAAAATGTATATCTGTAAAAATTCTAAAACTAAATCAACATTCTTGCAAAACTAATTGGCATATGGATTTGTCAAAAACTTTGTGGCTGCCAAAATGTGGTTATTAAAAATGTATATCTAGATTTTTTAATTTAAACAACTAAATATATAATTCTAAGTAAAAACACACCTAACCATTACAATTAAATTAAGTGAATTAAACACTGTAAAAGGGTCTCCATTGTTTCCAAAGAATTTATTAAGAATCAATAAATGTTAATAATAAGATATTTATATATATATATATATATATATATATATATATATATATACTGTGTATATATATATATATATATATATATATATATACACACACATATACACACACATCTATTTTACAGCAAAACAGTCCAAAACAGTCCAAATAATTAATACAGGGCAACTCTACCACAACCCCAATTTGTGCAACACTGCTAAAATAATCCCAGGAATATACTTAGCCACATTCTTTAATGTGTGCTTTCTTGCATTGTCCAATATCAGCCATTTTCATCAGGAGATGGAAGAGGGAAGCGAGAAAAATAGAGAGTGTTTTCCAATTTTTTTCTCATTTCAAAGGGGTTTGGCCTATCACATGTCAGTCAAGGCTAATAGAAGTGTCTTTAATTAAACATCTACTTCAGAGAGAAAGGTGTAACGGGGGGGGGGGGGGGCGATTTTAACAGCTAGGTCAGTAAGCTATGTCACCACATAGGGAACCCTCCTCTCCCTCCCATCTCCTGCCTCCTTCCCTCCCAATCCTATCACAGCACCACCACACCGATACAGACAGTGACACATTCAGCACTCTCTCACTATATGCAGGCAGATGTCTTCTACCCCCAGCTGCAGTCATTGCTGTCTAAAATGGTACTACGTCAATACAGTTTATTGGACAAAGTACTGTGTGACTGTACCTACATCTATTTAGCATAAGGGGTTAAGAAATACTTCAAATACCTATGTTCTTCACTTAGAAGAAAATTGTAATTTTTAAATATATATATATCTATATATATTTTTGTAAAAATAAATCTAGCAATATATATATATATATATATATATATATAATTAATGCTTACCTGATAAATGCATTTATTGCATGGTGGTGAAAGTCCACAATTTATTACTCCTGGGAACTCCAAGAGCCCTTAAAAACCTCTCCCATCTTACTGGAAATGAGTCTGGCATAGCCAAGCTATAAAAGAAGAAGGTAGGAAAAGAAAATAAGAGCAATACAAGAAGAAGCATGGGGAAATGGAAGTGCATACTCAAATTGCGACCAGAAAAAAAAAATCACAATAAAAAATAATTGGGCGGGGGCTTGTGGACTTTCACCACCATGAAAGAAATTAATTTATCAGGTAAGCATACATTATATTTTCTTTTATAAAGGTGGTGAGAGTTCACAATCCATTGCTCCTGGGAACTAATACCTAAGCCTGATGGACTTACTTATCAAAAGCTGCTTCAGAAAAGGAAAAAACATCCAAATGGTAGAAATTAGAAAAAATATGTGACATACCAAAAAAATCCATGCAAATTAGATCAACAGAGACCTCTTTCTTAAAGGCCCATGAAGCAGCAACTGATCTGGTAAAAAAGAAGCAGAAATCCATTTAGAAGGAGAATGGCCAGCCTCCAATTAAGCTATATGAGTCAAAAGCTTTAACCAAGAGGATAAGAAAACAGCAATAGCCTTCTGAACCAGAAAAAAACAAGTCAGAAGATTGTCTAGACTCCTTAATAACCTGCAAAGAAAACTTTAAAGTTCTTACCACATCCAAATTATGGAGAAGCCTCTCCTTAGAATTCTTTAGATTAGGACAAAAAGAAAAAAGCCCCTGGGAGTGCGGAGTAACGTGAAGGGGCCTTGACCTTTGGAGGAATAGGCCCGTTTTTTGATTGGTCGATGGGGGATAGAGGGAGGGGCTGGCACAAGCCCCTGCTTATTTAAGGAAAGAGTGGGAAAAGTCAGGCATCAACTGACCGAAAATTTGTTTGGTTAACAGCTCTGTTCGTTGTGCGTGTTTTTCTTGTGTTAAAGCAGAATGGCGCAGTTGGATGCCCTATTAGGGCAGCTTAAAGAGGCAGCCGAGAAAAAAGGACCTACATGGCTTGAGGAGAGTCTCCGTTCTTTGCTGGTCCTGGACACTGGTGATACGGAGATGAAGGCGGTATCGTCGCCTAGGCCGGTTAGACATTCCAGGCCGCCGGTGAGGTCGGATCCGGATGTCGTGGACAGTTCCAGTGGCCGCAGGAGAGCCAGTTTAAGCCCAGGTGTCAAGTCGGCGTCGAAGCAGAAAGGAGGTTCCAGTTCCGTGAGTCGACAAATTGAAGCGGGGACTAAGCAGCCTTGTGTATCAGTCAGCAGTGATGTCATTGAACCAGAGCAGGAGCTCCTCCCTGGGCAGGCTGATCCTATGATGGTTCCGGCTAAGACGGCCATTTACGGCCAAAAAGGGCCTAGTAAGAGAAAAAAGCAGGCTACTAAAGTTGACGGCCCTTCGAGGCCTGTAAAAATAATGACTAAAAATGTTCAAGGGGAAAGTGATGGGATTATGGGGCTAGTTGGAAGGCAGAGAGTTGGGGGTGTAAGCGTAGCAAGGGAGCAAGGCCCTTTAGGGATGTCGCATGTAGTAGAAGCGCAAGTGCACAATGCGGTAAAGACAGCCCAGGTTGTGAGGCCTAGTGCTAGTTTAGAGAGTCATATGTTGCATGTTATAGAAAACAGATTTATGGGTGAAGAAAAAACCGGGGACCAATCTGAGGGGGAGACTGTTACGGGCGGGGAGGATTTAACCTTATATTTGGATTCGTCTGAGGAGGATATTATACCTCCTTCTCCTCGGGTGGTTGGTCCTCCTAGTCGGTCCAGGATTCCAGTCAGGTCATTTGGTGATCCAGTTTTGAGGGGTGAGGGGAGGAATTTGAAGGGAGGGATTTTTGATGTGGGGGAACATTTGCCTGCTTCTAATAATGCTTATATTTCAGAATCTAATATAATTGGGTCACGGCCAGAGACTCCTTCTGGTTTTCTGGTGGTGGGTGAAGACGGTCTGAGCGGAGAAGCTTATGGCCTGCAAGATTCGTGGACGGATAATATAATGCTGGATATAGAGGACTGCGTTCCTATGCCGGGACGTTCTGATTTAAGGGGAGAAAGAACAGCGGTGAGTACGGCCAGTGTTTTTTATTCTGGCCATAGGGTGGATGTGGGAAGTTCTGGTGTTTCTGTACAACGGCCAGATAGGGGGAGGGGTGGAAGAATACACAGTAGGGGTAGACAGCGCAAGAGATATGTGGATTCAAATTTAGTCGGATTTGGGGTTACTGCTTCTAAGAGAGGGAGAGGAATAGTGGCTGATAGTGTTCTAGATATGTCTACGGCTAAAAAAGGGGTCGGGTTATGGGCGCCATTGGGGGTTTGTCACATGTTTCTGTTTTGCAGGCTGAGGGAACTCAACAGGAAACAACTGGTACGGAACCTAAGAATACTGGGTTCCAGATTAAATAGAAGGCTACGGCTGCATCTCAAATGGATCAGTCCCAGGCTACACGGGATCCTATAACAGGTACAGGGGAGGCTGCTTCTGGGGTTTTGAATGTTGGGGTTGAAAAAGTTGGGGGGAATGTGGATTCTATAGCAGTTACTGTGGTAGCGGGTTTAAGGGATTTGTTATCTAAGTTTGAAGGGAATAGCGCTAAGGGAGCAGGAGGGGTTGCCAGTTCTTGGGTTTCTCCTGGGATTACTATGACAAATGTGACAGTGTGTGAGCCTTTAAACGTGGGTCAAGGTAAAGGGGCAACAATTCAGGCGCAGGCAGCCGAGTTATCTCATTCAAAAACCGTTAACATTGAAAGTAAGGGGCCCGGAGCTTAAAATTGCTGATACAGCCTTGTCCAGGTCTTGTCTGTGTTCTATTGGTCCTTTGGGCATGCACCTGTCGGTGGAGTTGAGGGAAAAGATTTGGAAACGGGAATTTATTGAATTATTTTCACTCTTACCGCTTGACCAGTCCTTTGAAATCCCTGAGGATTCAAAAAAGGATGCGTCTAAAAAGGAAGAGGAAGAGAGAAAAAAGCGGTACAGAAAATTACCAAAAACGTTTACCAATTGGTTTCAAGCGTTTGTTATTTATGCCAGTGTGTTAGCTGGCAAGTTTCCAGAACAGGGAGCTGCGTTAATTTGCTATTTAGATGAAATTGCGGCTGCTCAATGGACTTATGGGGATATGGCGTGGTGGGCTTACGACGAGCAGTTCCGTCAACGTTTGTCGGTTAAGCCTGAGATGAAATGGGATGATCGGGACATGGGCCTATGGCTTAAGATAATGACACCATTGCGGTCCTCGCAGCCTTTTCGTGGGGGAGCCGGCGGGTCGCTCCAGAGCGGGTCGTCGGCAGCAGTTAAAAAGGGTTTCTGCTTTGCTTTCAATGAGAAAGGATGCAAATGGGGATCGACTTGTAAATTCAGACATGAGTGTTCAGGGTGTGGGGGAGCACATCCGTACTCCAAGTGTTTTAGAAAGAACAAAACGGGTGGAGTTTCAGAATTGCTTGACAAAGGGATCAACGCAGGTGAGAATAAGTGGGATGGAGCGTTGGCTCGTACTTTACGCTAAGCAGAAGGGTTGTAATGAAAAGGCCCTGTTATTGTGGCATGGTTTTGAAAACGGTTTTAAAATCCCATCCTCAGGGGGTGTAGTACACTATAGAGGTAATCTGAAGTCAGCTAGGGAATGGCCGGAGGTTGTTAAGGGGAAACTGGAGAAGGAAGTGTCGTTGGGGCGCATGGCGGGTCCTTTTGGAGTCCCACCAATTACTAATTTGCGCATTTCTCCTTTGGGTGTGGTTCCTAAGAAGGATCCGGGGAAATTCAGACTTATACATCACTTGTCTTTCCCAAAAGGGGGGGTCAGTGAATGATGGCATTCCGGAGGAATTGTCTTCAGTATCCTATACATCTTTTGACCTGTCTGTCAAGATGGTTAAAGAGGCGGGCCGTTTTGCCTGGTTGGCAAAAGTTGATATTGAAGCAGCTTTTTGATTGCTGCCGGTCCATCCTTCTTCCCATTATTTATTAGGTTGTTGTTTTGAGGGAGCTTATTATGTGGACCTTTGTTTCCCTATGGGGTGTTCCATATCTTGCTCTTTGTTTGAGGGTTTCAGCTCTTTCCTTGAGTGGGTAGTGAAGGTCAAGTCGGGATTTTCATTTATAGTACATTATCTTGATGACTTTCTTTTTGCGGGTCCTGCTGAATCGGATATTTGCTTGAAGTTGAGGGATTGTTTTTATTCGGTGGCGTTTGATTTTGGGGTTCCCATTGCAATGGAAAAATCTGAGGGTCCAGTCACGGCCCTCAATTTTTTGGGGATTACAATTGACTCAGCAAAAATGGAATGTAGGTTGCCGAGGGAAAAGATTGTGGATTTGTTGGGCATGATCCGGTGGTTTCTTGGAGTTCGTAAGGTGACTCTGCGTGAGATGCAATCACTTTTGGGAAAATTTAATTTTGCCTATAGAATCATTCCCATTGGAAGAATATTTTCTAGGAGAATGTCTTTGGCCACAGCGAGCGTACTTAAGCCGCATCATTTTGTTAGGGTAAAGAAAGGGCATAAAGATGATTTGAGAGTGTGGTTGGGGTTCCTTAAGGATTTTAATGGAGCTTCAATGTTCATGGAAGCTTGTGTATCCAATGTCGATTTAGATCTAGTGACTGTTGCGGCGGTTGGTATTGGTTTTGGAGCATATTTTCAGGGACATTGGTGTGCGGCTGTTTGGCCACAGGCCTGGGTTGGTCGGGATTTGATTCGTAACTTGGTGTTTCTTGAGCTGTTTCCTATATCGGTAGCCTTGTTTGTATGGGAGGGGGATTTAGGGAACAAATCTATATTATTTCACACGGATAATATGGGTGTGGTTTCTGCTGTTAACACGTTGTCGTTTTTCCGGATCAATTGTGGAAGCTTGGGGAGGAGGACTTGCTGAGTTAGTAAAGAGTTCTTTGGCCCCAGGTACTTGGTCTGCTTATGTAACAGTTTGGAGGGAATGGTAAAATTGGTTAAAGCAGGCTGAAATTAGGGAGGGAATTGATGATGTTACTGGTTGTTTGTTGGAATGGTTGTGGTATTGTTTTTTTTTTTGGTTTGTCAGCATCCAGTATGGATAAGAGATTGGCTGCTTTAGCTTTTAGATTTAGATTATTGGGTATGTGTGATGTGACGAAAGTTTTTTGGGTCCGTCAGGTACTTAAGGACCTAAAAAAGAAGGTTAAGAATATAGATAAGAGGAGGCCCATTACATTTGCGTTACTTGAAAAAATTTGGGGAGTGTTGCCCAATATTTGTTCCTCAACATTTGAAATAACCTTATTTCGTACGGCCTTCGTTTTAGCCTTTTTCGGGGCCTTTCGAATATCGGAGTTAGTGAGCCCAAGTAAAAGGGTTTCTGGAGGCCTGAATTGAGAGTTTAAGAGGGGTTGGGGTGTTTGGTCCTATCAATTGACATTCTGAGTGTTTTTTCTTTTCTTTTTATTTTCAGGTGTGAGGATCGTATGGGTGATGGGGCATTCTTTTATTTATTGGGCCAATGCTGAGGCCAGTAAGAGAATGGGCGGCCTGCAGCTTGGGTGTCCAGTTGGGAAATGGGAAGTTAAGTGGTTTGGGATTAGGGGTATGTGTTGGGAGCACTTGTTTCCATTGTTCACTGATTATTGTAATGTTTTTCCTCACCCTGAGGTTTTGGTTTTGCATTTGGGGGGGAAATGATTTGGGTTTCATTTCTCAGAAAGAATTAGTTAGAAGAATTAAGAGGGATTTGGGTAAAATTAGCGATCTTCATCCTAAATTAAAAATTATTTGGTCACAAATAACACCTCGTTTGGTGTGGAGGTCGGCCCGGGATTATGAGAGGCTTGAGAGGAGTCGAAAAAAGGTTAATAAATTAATTAGTTCATTTGTTAGGAGGCTTGGGGGTGGGGTGGCTTTCCACCCAGATTTTGAGGTTGAGGGTTCTGAAGAATTTTATTTAAAAGATGGGGTTCACTTCAACCAATTTGGCCTGCAGTTATTTTTGTTTGATCTCAAAGAAGCTTTGGGAAAAACTTTGGGTTTGGCAGGACTTATATATAATATAAGGAATATGGCCAAGTGAGTGAGTCCAGTTTTTGAATGACTGCCATGTTTCTTATTGGTTTGGGAACTAGCACCGCTGTGGGGAATTTTCAGTATCTGTTAATGTTCAGGTTATTTAAGAACATTATGTATGTTCGGTTGAGAAGTTATATTTATTAATATCTAAAGATTATTGTTATTTAATAAAATGGCTGCGGCCAATTTTTATACCAATGTTATGTGTTTGCGTCTTATTTATTTAGGTTAAGTGGGGTTTGTAGATGGGTAATTTTAGGGGCCGGAAATTGACGACTTTAAAGGTCAAGAACAATCTTACAATTTATGTTAATAGAATTAACCACTGTAGGCAAAAAAATAAAACCTAGTTTAATAAACTGTCTTATTCTGAAGAAAAACAAGATAAAGATGCAAAGAACAAAGAACAGACAAATCAGCAAATTCTTCTAGCAGAAGAAATAGCCAAAAGAAACAAGACAGCACACACCAAGCCGCTGCAGATCCTTCACATGTGCTTTAGACATCACGGGAAGTGTGGCGGTAATTCTGACTACAAACACAGCTGTGGGGGCTAACGCTGCAAGTTACAGAGTGCGCCATGTGTATAGCAAAATAAACAGCTGCACATTAAAGGCATCAGTTAAGATAAAAAATAACATAATAGAAATATTAAAACATTGAGGTAGGGAGCCACAAAATCCTGCGTTTTGTGCATGTAGTCGGCACTTAATAATAGGAATGCTAGTCATGCTACAGTCCCTCGATTTAAAGGAATAGTGCCAATCAGGTATTAGTTAAAATATAACATTTAAAAACATTTTATGTTACAAACACAAAAATTCAAAAATGTTACAGGAAGAATATAAAATATGTTACTGCTGAGATTAATTCCCTAGGAATGTTGTATCTCATCCTTTTACACATTTTAATTTCAACTGTTCATTAATTTCATTTTAATTTCAACTGTTCTATCGCATCCTTTTACACATTTTAATTTCAACTCCTGTTTCACCATGCATGTTTACCACAACTCATGTCAAACTATTCAATAATACAACATTATTACACGTATACCTATTTATACATATAAACACATATGTTTTACATGTGTTTTGTGAAACTTTTCTTCTAGCCCTAACACTTTACTTCAGGTATCAAGTCTTCTAGCGCTATAATGTGTAGAGCTCCAGCGCAACGCATAACTTTCACCTTGTAATATGAGCAATGTTTAGCGCAGTTGTGCTATAGGGCACGGTAACGGGATGTCGGATGCGCTAAACATTTTCTAGCTATTCTTCTTTGTCATGGGCTAGTATCATATCAATTTGTGTGCTAATCCTAGCGCGGTCCAGCAATAGTGATAACGCACCCTGTGCTATAAATAGCGCTCCACTTGTAGTCTGGACCTATATATTTGCCAATGCATTGATACTCCTGAGAATAACATGGCTATTGATTGGTAGCTACAAACATATGCTGCTCCATATTGTCTTATTGGTTATGTTCTGCTCCCAAGCTGGACTTTAACTATGCGCTCTTTTTGTGAGGATTAAACATAAAGTTATCAAATGTATGCAATAATAAAATGCTCAAGCATAATAAATACATATTTACATAAATACATAAAATATAAACATAATACAAATTACCAGTTTTCAACTGAGCCTTAGTGATGAAGATTCTGTTTTTAACAGCTGGTCTGAATTATTTCCCCTTTCTAATGTAAAACTAAGATCTGCTTTTATTGGCAGTAGAGCTGTCTGAGATATGTAACAGGTTATACCAGTTTCTCATCCAGGTGTAAGAAGTGAGTAACGTGTGAAAACTAGAATGTGGCCATTCTTCAATATATTTATAAAACAACATAATCATGAAAACAATAGTCTTAGGATATTAACCTTTTAAAGACGTTAGGATGTTCCATGCCGTCCTAACTGCGCTGGGCTTTAACGCCGATAGGATGGCATGGAACGTCCTAGACATTTGGCTGTCCTAATGCCAATGGCGCTTACTGCATGGGATCAGGTCATGGTGGGCGTGCCTAGCGTTGAAGGTTTGCCCCACTGACCCAATCCTATCATAGAAATCTCACGATCGTGCAACACTGTTCCGATGTAGAGAATCTATAATGGTCACAAAAGGGTTAAAAGGACAGTAAACACTTACTTGAGATTTGTATATAAAATATTCTGCATATTTACAAATTTGAAATATATTTTCATTATTTATTTTTCCCCTTTTCATTCAATTTAGCTCTGAATATTGAGCAAGCTCTAATTTTCATACCTTGGAATACACCCTACGGACTTTAAGGCTAACCCTTCTACATGCATGTTCCTAATTGGCTTTATCAGATAAAAACTGCAAAAGAATTCACTTTATGCTAACTTTATGACAGTGGATAGCTTTGTTGTCTACTAAAGCCCAGATTGGCTCCTTCAAATAATGCAAATGTTGAGTACAGTTTAGATATTGAAAAATAATTGCAGTAAATAAATTATGTTAATTTTGTTTTTAAAAAATGTTAAGACTTGGCTAAGACACATACACACACAAACACAGAAACACATACACACACATACACAGTCACATACACACATAGAGTTATACACACACACGCACAGTCACAGACACACACACAGTCAGAGACATATACATACACACAGAGTTATACACATACACACTTATGCACACACACACACAGTCACAGGCGCACACACACACAGTCACAGGTGCGCACACACACACATACAGTCACAGGTGCACACACACAGTCACAGGCGCACACAGAGTCACAGGCGCACACACACACGCACATACACACACAGTCACAAGCACACACACATACAGTCAGAGACACATACATACAGACAGTGTTATATACATACACACGCACACAGCATCATTCTGTTGGTGTATAAATCCCTGGTTAGAGCCCTCCTTCAGTATAGAGTGCAGTTCTGGGGACCAATTGCAAAAATGGACATTACAGAATTAGAAAAAGTTCAGAGAAGGGTCACAAAACTAATAAGGTGAATGGAGGATTTAAGCTATGAAGAGAGGTTAGCCAAATTGGGTCTGTTTACTCTACAAAAAAGCACTTGAAAGTGAAATGATTACTTTATATAAATATATTTAAGGCCCATATACTGAGTTTACGGGAAGAGTTGTTTATTCCAAGGCAGTTGCTTGTGACACAACGTCAGAAATTAAGTCTAGTGGAAAGGAGATTTAATCTCTAGCAATGCAAAAAACGTTTTCCCACAAGTTGTGGATCATCTTGTGTAAGGAATACATGGATTTTCCATCTTTATTTATTAAAGTGATGGTAAATCCTAGCGTTTGTAAAACGTTAGAATTCACCATTGGAGCAAATAAAGGGGACTTTCAGTCATGAAGTATAAAATACTTCATGCTGAAATCTCCTTTATTTGTTTGCAGCATTCGCCGCACTGAGCTGCTCGGGCAGCTCACAGCAGAACGCTGTTTGGCTGATTAGTTTCCACCTCTTAGCCAATAGCCGTGCGGGAACAAAAAAAACCTAAACATTTCTTTCATTATTCAGAGCACAGAAATGTAAACAACTTTCAAATGTACGTCTATTATCAAAATGGCTTTGTTTTCTTGTTATCCTTTGTTGAAAAGCAGAAAGGTAAGCTCAGGAGTATGCATGTGTCTGCAGCACTATATGGCAGCAGTTTTGTAACAGTTATACAACACTAAATGGCAGCACTATTCCCTATATATAGTGCTTCAGGCATGTGCACGTTACCTATCTAGATATCTCTTCAAGTATAACATGAGAAATAAACAAATTTGATAATAGAAGTAAACTGGAAACTTTTTTAAATTGTATGCTCTGTCTGAATCATGAAATAAAATGTTGGGTTTCCTGTCCCTTTAACTCTAGTAGTATAGTCCTGCTAATGCCATTATTAGTGCTCCACCAAGTTTCTGTTAGGGCTGAAGAAGGGTATTAGTTGAAATACTTTGTAATCATGTCGAAGGTGAACCAATTGGAGGGTAAATCGTTCTCCTGAGTGTTGAATAACGTTTCTAGCACAAAATTGCAGCTAATTTGAATATTTATAACAGGGCATTAAATCACACACTTAAGAGATTACAGAAACCAAATCATTTTCAACCAAAGCAAGAGCAGGCAGACACAAAGGGGCATATCTATCAAGCTCCGGAGAGAGCTTGAGGCCCCGTGAATGAGTCAGTCTGTATCCACCCTCTGTAACTATCCACAGAGCACTCGCCGGCGCCGCTTATACCCCCAGTCCTCCACAGACAGTACTGCACATTTGAGAGTGCACCTGCCCCGCCCCTCAGAAAAGTTCCTGGGCAAAAAAGAACGTTTTTTTTAAATGTAAAATAACAACTTGTCAAAATTGTAAAAAAAATGTTTTAATAACCCCACATATTAAGTGCAGTAGCTTCCAAGTGCCGCCCCCCAAAACCTGTCGCTTTACGCACCGGCCTTGTCGGCCTATGCATTAACACGCCCCTGACATTTACATACACACACATACATACATACATACACACACACAGACACACATACATACATACACACACACACATACATATACACACACACACATACACTACTCACATAAATAAACACACACTTACATACAAACACATGCACAGATAGACAGACATATGCATATAATCACACATACTACTGACACACTGACACACACACGCAAACACCCAAATTGGGAATTATTTTCTCTATAATTATAGATAAAATAGTTATCTGATGGTTTTGTTAGCACATCTCTGTAACAGTTTGTCAAAGACTAGAAATGGAGGGGTATGTAATGGGGGGCGAGCGGCAAAATGTATCCTTGCCTGTGTGGCCAAAAATCCTAGCACCAGCCCTGAGAACACGTTATTATTGCACTTTTTCTTACATAAAACTATGCAACTAGTAATCCAGGGCTTGATACATTGGTCAAAGGAGCCAGCAAAAAAACAAATTAGGAGCCAGAAATGTTCATTTATTAAATACATCATAAAAATCATTGCATCTAAAAATGTGGCTTTAAAGATTTTAAATATAAAGAGTGTGGAAGTGTGAGAGTGTGGGTATTTGTGTGAGAATGTGTTTTTCTGTGTGTGTGTTTCTGTATGTGTGTGAGTAAGAGGCAGATATCCCAACCTGCAAAAACTCATTTCATGGAGGTGGCTTCACCCGCTACTGCGCCGACCCCCCCCCCCCCAGTTATATATTGGACACCTTGAAACCCTAAATAAGATAGGCACTTATCATTAAAGTAGCTTCCTACTAAAGTCACATTAAAAAAGTAGCTTTATTGCACAATGCACAACCACATACAACAAACCTATTTTCTAGTGATCGTACGCTTGTTGAATGCTTAAATATTTTAGAATACAAAGTTTAATTACGTGCAGTAAAGAAGGTAGTATTTGTGTTTTATTTTATTAAAATCGGGGGGGGGGGGGGGGTTGGTTACTCATGCATGCTTTGAGGGTTCTATAACGTCCCAGCAACTAAAAGCATTCCTTAAAGAAACAGGGAGATTGCATTCCGTTTGCTGGCATCAGGGAGCCGCTATTACAATCAGGGAGACTCCCTGAACTTCAAGGAGAGTTGGGATGTCTGGGTTGTGTGTCTCTGTGTGTAATTGTGTGGGTGTTTGTAAGCCTGTACAGCTTAAAAGCATTGTGATAAAAGTGATATTTAAAAAAGGGATCGGTCTTGCGATTATCTGTGAAATTTTTATAAAGGGCTGAAATCAGTGTTTGAAGGCAATTTTGCCAAGAGACATTTTACTATACTTCCATGTGAGAGGTGATGCTTCTCTGATATTGGTGGAATTTTAAAAACAGCATTGCTACCTGCATTACAGGTGTAATGTAAATGATCCCTTTACACAGTAATGAATGACAATACAATTTACATGTGTCAACCAAAACTCAACCCCCTTTGTTACAATACAATAGTGAAACTGAGACATGAATTATACTGTATACCTTTAGGAGTTGGGGCATTGTGGGTAGAACATACATGTGTATACACTGTGTTATGTATATGTATCATACATTGAAAAACTATAATATGCATTTAAAGTCTTTTTGTTGCTTAAATAAACATGTTTTTAATATTTCACATGTTCTGTTCTTTTTAGGAAGAAGCTTTTGTATACAAAATTTTAATATTCCATAGAAGACAGTAGGCTTTGCTTTTTCATTTTACCAAAGTGTGTTTGTTTTCTGCTTTACGCTATGTAAAACCTGGGTAACAAACAGCAAACCACTTTCCTGTCCGAGTACATGTCTTCTTAGTGTCAGGTGGAGTGCTGTTGATTAAAATGTAACAATGAAAAGACGGCAAGAAGGTGACAGTAAAAACAGTTTATTCCATACTTAAATAGACAAGAGGAAAGGCGACGTTTCAGGAGACAATCCCTTACTCATGCCATGCCAGACAAACATGTTACACACACTTAAATACCCTCATACCACTAGGTGGCACTATAGAGTAATTACCTCCTTATTTACAGAACATTAATCATCTTATTTATTTTTACAATTTCAATATCAAAGGATATATCTAATGGTATACAACTAATTCTATATTTGTAAAACTCATCTTAAGACGAAAAGGAAGAAAAACAGAAACAATTATCATACAATCTATCCTGAACATCAATTTACAGGAAAACAGACAGATCCCATTCTTTAAAAGAAAAAAAAGATTGATATATGTAATATATAACTAATAGTTCACCTTGTCAAATAAATCTATGGGTGAAAACTAGTAGTAGTACTTTAAGCAATAATTAAATTAAAAAACAACAGCAGTGATCCCACAAGAATGGAAAGTTTGCTTCTATGTACTATTTGTAAATACTTGATACTGATATATTAAAGATATATAAAATGTAACTTTTAATTTAATTGCTAATAAAAGAGCAGCAAAAAAACAGAATTTATGTTTACCTGATAAATTACTTTCTCCAACGGTGTGTCCGGTCCACGGCGTCATCCTTACTTGTGGGATATTCTCTTCCCCAACAGGAAATGGCAAAGAGCCCAGCAAAGCTGGTCACATGATCCCTCCTAGGCTCCGCCTTCCCCAGTCATTCGACCGACGTAAAGGAGGAATATTTGCATAGGAGAAATCATATGATACCGTGGTGACTGTAGTTAAAGAAAATAAATTATCAGACCTGATTAAAAAACCAGGGCGGGCCGTGGACCGGACACACCGTTGGAGACAGTAATTTATCAGGTAAACATAAATTCTGTTTTCTCCAACATAGGTGTGTCCGGTCCACGGCGTCATCCTTACTTGTGGGAACCAATACCAAAGCTTTAGGACACGGATGAAGGGAGGGAGCAAATCAGGTCACCTAGATGGAAGGCACCACGGCTTGCAAAACCTTTCTCCCAAAAATAGCCTCAGAAGAAGCAAAAGTATCAAATTTGTAAAATTTAGTAAAAGTGTGCAGTGAAGACCAAGTCGCTGCCTTACATATCTGATCAACAGAAGCCTCGTTCTTGAAGGCCCATGTGGAAGCCACAGCCCTAGTGGAATGAGCTGTGATTCTTTCAGGAGGCTGCCGTCCGGCAGTCTCGTAAGCCAATCTGATGATGCTTTTAATCCAAAAAGAGAGAGAGGTAGAAGTTGCTTTTTGACCTCTCCTTTTACCAGAATAAACAACAAACAAAGAAGATGTTTGTCTAAAATCCTTTGTAGCATCTAAATAGAATTTTAGAGCACGAACTACATCCAAATTGTGCAACAAACGTTCCTTCTTTGAAACTGGATTCGGACACAAAGAAGGCACGACTATCTCCTGGTTAATGTTTTTGTTAGAAACAACTTTCGGAAGAAAACCAGGTTTAGTACGTAAAACCACCTTATCTGCATGGAACACCAGATAAGGAGGAGAACACTGCAGAGCAGATAATTCTGAAACTCTTCTAGCAGAAGAAATTGCAACCAAAAACAAAACTTTCCAAGATAATAACTTAATATCAACGGAATGTAAGGGTTCAAACGGAACCCCCTGAAGAACTGAAAGAACTAAATTGAGACTCCAAGGAGGAGTCAAAGGTTTGTAAACAGGCTTGATTCTAACCAGAGCCTGAACAAAGGCTTGAACATCTGGCACAGCTGCCAGCTTTTTGTGAAGTAACACAGACAAGGCAGAAATCTGTCCCTTCAAAGAACTTGCAGATAATCCTTTCTCCAAACCTTCTTGAAGAAAGGATAGAATCTTAGGAATTTTTACCTTGTCCCAAGGGAATCCTTTAGATTCACACCAACAGATATATTTTTTCCATATTTTGTGGTAGATTTTTCTAGTTACAGGCTTTCTGGCCTGAACAAGAGTATCAATGACAGAATCTGAGAACCCTCGCTTTGATAAGATCAAGCGTTCAATCTCCAAGCAGTCAGTTGGAGTGAGACCAGATTCGGATGTTCAAACGGACCTTGAACAAGAAGGTCTCGTCTCAAAGGTAGCTTCCATGGTGGAGCCGATGACATATTCACCAGGTCTGCATACCAAGTCCTGCGTGGCCACGCAGGAGCTATCAAGATCACCGATGCCCTCTCCTGATTGATCCTGGCTACCAGCCTGGGGATGAGAGGAAACGGCGGGAATACATAAGCTAGTTTGAAGGTCCAAGGTGCTACTAGTGCATCTACTAGAGTCGCCTTGGGATCCCTGGATCTGGACCCGTAGCAAGGAACCTTGAAGTTCTGACGAGAGGCCATCAGATCCATGTCTGGAATGCCCCACAATTGAGTAATTTGGGCAAAGATTTCCGGATGGAGTTCCCACTCCCCCGGATGAAATGTCTGACGACTCAGAAAATCCGCTTCCCAATTTTCCACTCCTGGGATGTGGATTGCAGACAAGTGGCAGGAGTGAGTCTCCGCCCATTGAATGATTTTGGTCACTTCTTCCATCGCCAGGGAACTCCTTGTTCCCCCCTGATGGTTGATGTACGCAACAGTCGTCATGTTGTCTGATTGAAACCGTATGAACTTGGCCTTTGCTAGCTGAGGCCAAGCCTTGAGAGCATTGAATATCGCTCTCAGTTCCAGAATATTTATTCGGAGAAGAGATTCTTCCCGAGACCAAAGACCCTGAGCTTTCAGGGGTCCCCAGACCGCGCCCCAGCCCACCAGACTGGCGTCGGTCGTGACAATGACCCACTCTGGTCTGCGGAAGCTCATCCCCTGTGACAGGTTGTCCAGGGACAGCCACCAACGGAGTGAATCTCTGGTCCTCTGATCTACTTGTATCGTCGGAGACAAGTCTGTATAGTCCCCATTCCACTGACTGAGCATGCACAGTTGTAATGGTCTTAGATGAATTCGCGCAAAAGGAACTATGTCCATTGCCGCTACCATCAAACCTATTACTTCCATGCACTGCGCTATGGAAGGAAGAGGAACAGAATGAAGTATTTGACAAGAGTTTAGAAGTTTTGATTTTCTGGCCTCTGTCAGAAAAATCCTCATTTCTAAGGAGTCTATTATTGTACCCAAGAAGGGAACCCTTGTTGACGGAGATAGAGAACTTTTTTCTACGTTCACTTTCCACCCGTGAGATCTGAGAAAGGCCAGGACAATGTCCGTGTGAGCCTTTGCTTGTGGAAGGGACGACGCTTGAATCAGTATGTCGTCCAAGTAAGGTACTACTGCAATGCCCCTTGGTCTTAGCACCGCTAGAAGGGACCCTAGTACCTTTGTGAAAATTCTTGGAGCAGTGGCTAATCCGAACGGAAGTGCCACAAACTGGTAATGCTTGTCCAGAAATGCGAACCTTAGGAACCGATGATGTTCCTTGTGGATAGGAATATGTAGATACGCATCCTTTAAATCCACCGTGGTCATGAATTGACCTTCCTGGATGGAAGGAAGAATTGTTCGAATGGTTTCCATTTTGAACGATGGAACCTTGAGAAACTTGTTTAGGATCTTGAGATCTAAGATTGGTCTGAATGTTCCCTCTTTTTTGGGAACTACGAACAGATTGGAGTAGAACCCCATCCCTTGTTCTCCTAATGGAACAGGATGAATCACTCCCATTTTTAACAGGTCTTCTACACAATGTAAGAATGCCTGTTTTTTTATGTGGTCTGAAGACAATTGAGACCTGTGGAACCTCCCCCTTGGGGGAAGCCCCTTGAATTCCAGAAGATAACCTTGGGAGACTATTTCTAGTGCCCAAGGATCCAGAACATCTCTTGCCCAAGCCTGAGCGAAGAGAGAGAGTCTGCCCCCCACCAGATCCGGTCCCGGATCGGGGGCCAACATCTCATGCTGTCTTGGTAGCAGTGGCAGGTTTCTTGGCCTGCTTTCCTTTGTTCCAGCCTTGCATTGGCCTCCAGGCTGGCTTGGCTTGAGAAGTATTACCCTCTTGCTTAGAGGACGTAGCACTTGGGGCTGGTCCGTTTCTGCGAAAGGGACGAAAATTAGGTTTATTTTTGGCCTTGAAAGACCTATCCTGAGGAAGGGCGTGGCCCTTGCCCCCAGTGATATCAGAGATAATCTCTTTCAAGTCAGGGCCAAACAGCGTTTTCCCCTTGAAAGGAATGTTAAGCAATTTGTTCTTGGAAGACGCATCCGCTGACCATGATTTTAGCCAAAGCGCTCTGCGCGCCACAATAGCAAAACCAGAATTTTTCGCCGCTAACCTAGCCAATTGCAAAGTGGCGTCTAGGGTGAAAGAATTAGCCAATTTGAGAGCATGAATTCTGTCCATAATCTCCTCATAAGAAGAAGAATTATTATTGAGCGCCTTTTCTAGTTCATCGAACCAGAAACACGCTGCTGTAGTGACAGGAACAATGCATGAAATTGGTTGTAGAAGGTAACCTTGCTGAACAAACATCTTTTTAAGCAAACCTTCTAATTTTTTATCCATAGGATCTTTGAAAGCACAACTATCTTCTATGGGTATAGTGGTGCGTTTGTTTAGAGTAGAAACCGCCCCCTCGACCTTGGGGACTGTCTGCCATAAGTCCTTTCTGGGGTCGACCATAGGAAACAATTTTTTAAATATGGGGGGAGGGTCGAAAGGTATACCGGGCCTTTCACATTCTTTATTTACAATGTCCGCCACCCGCTTGGGTATAGGAAAAGCTTTGGGGGGCCCCGGGACCTCTAGGAACTTGTCCATTTTACATAATTTCTCTGGAATGACCAAATTCTCACAATCATCCAGAGTAGATAACACCTCCTTAAGCAGAGCGCGGAGATGTTCCAATTTAAATTTAAATGTAATCACATCAGGTTCAGCTTGTTGAGAAATTTTCCCTGAATCTGAAATTTCTCCCTCAGACAAAACCTCCCTGGCCCCCTCAGACTGGTGTAGGGGCACTTCAGAACCAATATCATCAGCGTCCTCATGCTCTTCAGTATTTTCTAAAACAGAGCAGTCACGCTTTCGCTGATAAGTGGGCATTTTGGCTAAAATGTTTTTGATAGAATTATCCATTACAGCCGTTAATTGTTGCATAGTAAGGAGGATTGGCGCACTAGATGTACTAGGGGCCTCCTGTGTGGGCAAGACTGGTGTAGACGAAGGAGGGGATGATGCAGTACCATGCTTACTCCCCTCACTTGAGGAATCATCTTGGGCATCATTTTCTCTAAATTTTGTGTCACATAAATCACATCTATTTAAATGAGAAGGAACCTTGGCTTCCCCACATACAGAACACAGTCTATCTGGTAGTTCAGACATGTTAAACAGGCATAAACTTGATAACAAAGTACAAAAAACGTTTTAAAATAAAACCGTTACTCTCACTTTAAATTTTAAACTGAACACACTTTATTACTGCAAATGTGAAAAAGTATGAAGGAATTGTTCAAAATTCACCAAAATTTCACCACAGTGTCTTAAAGCCTTAAGAGTATTGCACACCAAATTTGGAAACTTTAACCCTTAAAATAACGGAACCGGAGCCGTTTTTATATTTAACCCCTTTACAGTCCCTGGTATCTGCTTTGCTGAGACCCAACCAAGCCCAAAGGGGAATACGATACCAAATGACGCCTTCAGAAAGTCTTTTCTATGTATCAGAGCTCCTCACACATGCATCTGCATGTCATGCTTCCCAAAAACAAGTGCGCAATAGAGGCGTGAAAATGAGACTCTGCCTATGATTAGGGAAAGCCCCTAGAGAATAAGGTGTCCAATACAGTGCCTGCCGGTTATTTTACATAGTTCCCAAGATTAAAATAATTCCTCAAGGCTATGGGGTATAAAATATGCTTATATATAAATCGTTTTAGCCCAGAAAATGTCTACAGTCTTAAAAGCCCTTGTGAAGCCCTTTTTTTTCTTTATGTAATAAAAATGGCTTACCGGATCCCATAGGGAAAATGACAGCTTCCAGCATTACATCGTCTTGTTAGAAATGTGTCATACCTCAAGCAGCAAAAGTCTGCTCACTGTTTCCCCCAACTGAAGTTAATTCCTCTCAACAGTCCTGTGTGGAAACAGCCATCGATTTTAGTAACGGTTGCTAAAATCATTTTCCTCTTACAAACAGAAATCTTCATCTCTTTTCTGTTTCAGAGTAAATAGTACATACCAGCACTATTTTAAAATAACAAACTCTTGATTGAATAATAAAAACTACAGTTAAACACCAAAAAACTCTAAGCCATCTCCGTGGAGATGTTGCCTGTACAACGGCAAAGAGAATGACTGGGGAAGGCGGAGCCTAGGAGGGATCATGTGACCAGCTTTGCTGGGCTCTTTGCCATTTCCTGTTGGGGAAGAGAATATCCCACAAGTAAGGATGACGCCGTGGACCGGACACACCTATGTTGGAGAAAAAGAAAAAAAGGTTATGAGAGCTTCTTGTTGCTCACACACACACTTAAAACACTCCACCAGTGTATATATATATATATATATATATATATATATATATATATATATATATATATAGGTCAAATAGTAACCAATGTTGACAACAATCAGTTGAATAAAAGGTTGATAAATTTGCCAGTGTAAGTACTGGAACGCCCCCTGTGTTTACATCTTGCATGTCTTGTTTATGATAGGTGGAATACAAAACAAAATCATCCTACCACTGCTTCGTATTATACACGCTTCTTTGAATTATTAGGATATTATATATACAATCATTAGGTATTGCTGAACAAATTAAGAGTGTGCTAGTACTTGATAATAATGCAATAACTAAACGATATGTATGTACATGCGTGCTTATACAGAAAAGACAATATAATACAGCGTGTGGGCTTATGTGTTAAGGTGCTCTACAATAACATTGTTGTGTATTATTTGATCTCATACTGACCGTATCAATCCCTTAAATATAAAAAGCTTTTTCTATTATACACTAATTTATCGTGATATCAGTAAAAAAATGTTTTGGCTATGCTCAGTGCATAGTATATGCCTTGTGTTTGGTCCATACATTGGTTAATAATGAACCATTATTTTGCAAAAAATTGAAGAATGTGCTCTTATTATTTATCTGACTTAACTGTGACAGAATAATTATATATTCTGTTGTGAAGCTAAATGTGAAAAGAGTGAATGTAACACTGTATAAGTATCTATTGGTAAATTATAAATACACATTATAGTTGTTATTATCATTCATACCATATGGTTTAACACAGTTTAATAAGTGAATCTGTTTGCACTCCATTCTTAATAAGGTTTGTTCTACATTTTCTCCCCTAATACCAAGGGTTGCTTTTTGTAATACTGCAAATTTCATCATTGAATCATTACTGTGATGCATGTTGTAAAAATGTCTAGCCACACTGGTGATGATTTTTCCTTCTTCTAAATCCTTTGTGGCATTTCTGATATTTCTACTATGTTCTAATATCCTTGTTCTGACTTGCCTTGTCGTCATTCCGACATAGAATAGGTCACACGGACACTGCAGTACATATGTAACTCCAATAGAGGTGCAAGAGAAATGTGATGTTAACACATGCTTTTTACCATATTTGTCTTGTATGTATTTTATTTTCAACACTTTCGGACATGTACTGCAAGAGCCACATGGAAACATTCCAGTAGATTTACTAGTCTTTTTTGATATATGGACATAGTGGCTTGTGACTAGCATGTCTTTAAGATTTTTGGGCCTTTTATAGCCTATTGATACCTGACTGCCTATTTGGCTGGCTAGGAGAGGGTCATTTTGTAGGATATGCCAGTTGTTATTTATTATTTCAATAACTTGTTTCATTTGAGGGTTGAAGGTGGTAATCAATCAAGGTTTGTCGATCCATTTTGAGTTCCTGTGAGTGTGCCCTTTTTACAGAACGATTACTGTAACCTCTTTCTTTCAATCTATTTGATAGTTTGACTGCCTCTTGTTTGTACTCTGTGATATTGGAGCAGTTACGTCTCAATCTGATGAATTCTCCCTTAGGAATTGCTTTTAGAGTACTAGGAGCATGAGCACTGGTGTGATGTAATAGAGTGTTAGTAGCAGTTGCTTTTCTATATAACTTAGTGATAATTTATCCAGTTTCATTTTTGTTAATTTCCAAATCTAGGAAATTGATTTTATGCTTGCTGTATTCATATGTTAATCTTAAATTCAGATTAATGGTGTTAAGAATATTCATAAATTCTTTTAAAGAATCAGAAGGCCCTTCCCAGATAAATAGCACGTCATCTATAAAGTGAATCCATAAGAGAATGTACTGTGTATAGATATCATTTTCTGATGAAAAGACAGTCTTACTCTCCCAACATCCAAGGAATAAGTTGGGGCACATGCCGAGCCCATGGCTGTACCCTGTATTTGCAGAAGGAATCTTTAAAAGTGAAATAATTGCGATTCAACACAAAATGTAATAATTCTATTATTAAAGAGTTATGAGTCTTATTATCGCTTTGATTAGATGTTAAATAATAAGAAATAGCCTGTTCCCCCAATTTATGTTGAATACTTGTATACAGAGATTCAACATCAGCTGTCACCAAATTTTCCAGTTTTTGTAGAACTTCCATTGTGTCCTTCATGTAAGAGGGTAGTGTGTACAGATACTCTCTCAATATAATTTTTACCGATATCACGATGAATTAGTGTATAATAGAAAAAGCTTTTTATATTTAAGGGATTGATACGGTCAGTTTGAGATCAAATAATACACAACAATGTTATTGTAGAGCACCTTAACACATAAGCCCACACGCTGTATTATATTGTCTTTTCTGTATAAGCACACATGTACATACATATCGTTTAGTTATGGCAATCAAGTGCTAGCACACTCTTAATTTGTTCAGCAATACCTAATGATCGTATATATAATATCCTGATAATTCAAACAGGCGTGTATAACACGAAGCAGTGGTAGGATGATTTTGTTTTGTATTCCACCTATCATAAACAAGACATAGAAACATAGATATTGACGGCAGATAATAGCCATAGGCCCAGCAAGTCTGCCCGACCTTACCTAACAGTATAAACTTATCTAGTTCGTAGGATAGCCTTATGCTTGTCCCATGCATTTTTAAAGTCCCCCACAGTGTTTGTTGCTACTACCTTTTGAGGAAGTTTATTCCATACATCAATCACTCTTTCTGTAAAGAAGTGCTTCCTCAAATTACTCCTGAATCTACTACCCTTTAACTTGAGCTCATGACCCCTTGTTCTTGAATTTTCCATTTTATGTAAAATACCCACAGCCTCAGTTTTACTAAACCCTTTAATGTACTTGAAAGTTGCTATCATATCACCTCTTTCCCTTCTCTCCTCTAAGCTATACATATTTAGGTCATTGAGCCTATCCTGGTAAGTTTTATTTTTTAGACCATGTACCATTTTGGTAGCCCTCCTTTGCACAGATTCAAGTTTGTTAATATCCTTCTGAAGATATGGCCTCCAGAACTGCACACAATACTCAAGATGAGGCCTAACTAATGATCTATAAAGTGGCATAAGAACCTTACTATTTCTGCTGTAAATACCTCTACCAATACATCCAAGCATTCTGCTAGCCTTACTCGCTGCATTACTACATTGTTTACTAAGTTTTAAATCATCTGAAATAATAATTCCCAAGTCCTGTTCCTCATCTGTAACAGTCAGTAAAGTGTCATTGAGTCTGTAATTAACATTTGGATTTTTCTTCCCTAAATGCATTATTTTACACTTTGCTGTGTTAAACTTTAGATCCCAGTCGTTTGTCCAATCCTCCAATTGTTGTATATCACTTCTCATTTTGTCTACCCCCCCCTGGAACATCCACTCTGCTGCAAATTTTTGTATCATCTGCAAAGAGACATACTTTCCCCTGTAGCCCTTTGCTGATATCACAGATAAATATGTTAAACAAAGCAGGCCCCAGAACTGACCCCTGAGGAACACCACTAGTAACAGCCCCCTCTGCTGAATGAACTCCATTTACTAAGACACTTTGTTTTCTGTCCTTAAGCCAGCATTCCACCCAGTTCACAATTTTTTAATCTAGACCAAGGAGATATAGTTTGTGAATTAGTTTATTGTGTGGGACGGTGTCAAATGCTTTGCTGAAATCTAGATATGCTACATCAACTGCTCCACCCTTGTCTAATACTTTTGTTACATAATCAAAGAAGTCAATTAGATTAGTCTGACATGATCTCCCTGAAGTAAAACCATGCTGATTTTGGTCCTCTAAATTGTTTGTCTTTATGTAAGTCTTAATTCTTTCTTTTAAGAGGCTTTCCATTAATTTCCCTACTACTGAAGTTAAACTAACTGGCCTGTAGTTGCCAGATTCTTCTCTACTGCCCTTTTTATGAAGAGGTATTACATTTGCTATTCTCCAATCATCTGGGACAGCTCCTGTTAATAGTGACTGATTAAACAGATCAGTTAATGGGACAGTTAGCACTGATCGAAGTTCTTTTAAAACCCTTGGATGAATATTATCAGGACCCACTGCCTTTTTAACATTTATTTTTGATAATGCTAACAAAACCTCATCCTCTGTAAAAAGATTACTGTTAAGCTTGTTTCTATTTTTCATAGCATCCCTTAATGTAGACATTGTATCTTCACAATCTTTTGTGAAAACAGAACAGAAGTAATCATTGAGACAGTCTGCAATCTGCTTATCTCCTTCTATTATTCTACCATCAACTGATTTCAATTTTACTATTCCTACCATATTTTTTCTTCTTTCACTGATATATCTAAAGAATGTTTTGTCCCCATGTTTTACTGACTGTGCTATCTTCTCTTCTGCATGAGCTTTAACCTTCCTAATTAACTGCTTAGTCTTTTTTTGTTGGAGTCTCCATATTTTCATATAATCATCTGCTTGTGTGTGTCTGTAATTTTTATAAGCTATATTTTTTGTCTTTACAGCATGTGCTACTTCTTTGGAAAACCAAATTGGTTTCCGCTTTCTTTTACTTTTACAGACATGTCTAATACAGTGTGCGGTTGCATCTAAAATGGCACCTTTCACAAATTCCCACTGTTCTTGAACCCCTGTAATAAGAGTTTTCCCCTTTAAATAGTCTTTTAGGTATTCTCCCATTAATGAAAAATCTGCCGTCCTAAAGTCTAAGGCCTAGATTTGGAGTTTGATCAAATGCTGCGTTAGGCTCCAAAAAAGGAGCGTAGAGCATTTTTACCGCAAATGCAACTCTCGATACCAGAGTTGCTTACGGACGCGGCCGGCCTCAAAAACGTGCTCGTGCACGATTCTCCCATAGGAAACAATGGGGCTGTTTGAGCTGAAAAAAAACCTAACACCTGCAAAAAAGCAGCGTTCAGCTCCTAACGCAGCCCCATTGTTTCCTATGGGGAAACACTTCCTACGTCTGCACCTAACACTCTAACATGTACCCCGAGTCTAAACACCCCTAACCTTACACTTATTAACCCCTAATCTGCCGCCCCCCGCTATCGCTGACACCTGCATATTTTTTTTAACCCCTAATCTGCCGCTCCGTAAACCGCCGCAACCTACGTTATCCCTATGTACCCCTAATCTGCTGCCCTAACATCGCCGACCCCTATATTATATTTATTAACCCCTAATCTGCCCCCCTCAACGTCGCCGACACCTGCCTACACTTATTAACTCCTAATCTGCCGAGCGGACCTGAGCGCTACTATAATAAAGTTATTAACCCCTAATCCGCCTCACTAACCCTATCATAAATAGTATTAACCCCTAATCTGCCCTCCCTAACATCGCCGACACCTACCTTCAATTATTAACCCCTAATCTGCCGAGCGGACCTCACCGCTACTATAATAAATGTATTAACCCCTAAAGCTAAGTCTAACCCTAATACTAACACCCCCCTAAGTTAAATATAATTTACATCTAACGAAATTAATTAACTCTTATTAAATAAATGATTCCTATTTAAAGCTAAATACTTACCTGTAAAAAAAAATCCTAATATAGCTACAATATAAATTATAATTATATTATAGCTATTTTAGGATTAATATTTATTTTACAGGCAACTTTGTAATTATTTTAACCAGGTACAATAGCTATTAAATAGTTAAGAACTATTTAATAGTTACCTAGTTAAAATAATAACAAATTTACCTGTAAAATAAATTCTAACCTAAGATATAATTAAACCTAACACTACCCTATCAATAAATTAATTAAATAAACTACCTACAATTACCTACAATTAACCTAACACTACACTATCAATAAATTAATTAAACACAATTCCTACAAATAAATACAATTAAATAAACTAGCTAAAGTACAAAAAATAAAAAAGAACTAAGTTACAAAAAATAATAAAATATTTACAAACATAAGAAAAATATTACAACAATTTTAAACTAATTACACCTACTCTAAGACCCCTAATAAAATAACAAAGCCCCCCAAAATAAAAAATTCCCTACCCTATTCTAAATTAAAAAAGTTACAAGCTCTTTTACCTTACCAGCCCTGAACAGGGCCCTTTGCGGGGCATGCCCCAAGGATTTCAGCTCTTTTGCCTGTAAAAAAAAACATACCATACCCCCCCCCAACATTACAACCCACCACCCCACATACCCCTAATCTAACCCAAACCCCCCTTAAATAAACCTAACACTAAGCCCCTGAAGATCTTCCTACCTTGTCTTCACCATACCAGGTTCACCGATCCGTCCTGGCTCCAACATCTTCATCCAACCCAAGCGGGGGTTGGCGATCCATCATCCGGTGCTGAAGAGGTCCAGAAGAGGCTCCAAAGTCTTCCTCCTATCCGGCAAGAAGAGGACATCCGGACCGGCAAACATCTTCTCCAAGCGGCATCTTCAATCTTCTTCCATCCGGTGCGGAGCGGGTCCATCTTGAAGCAGGCGACGCGGATCCATCCTCTTCTTCCGTTGTCTCCCGACGAATGACGGTTCCTTTAAGGGACGTCATCCAAGATGGCGTCCCTCGAATTCCAATTGGCTGATATTATTCTATCAGCCAATCGGAATTAAGGTAGGAATTTTCTGATTGGCTGATGGAATCAGCCAATCAGAATCAAGTTCAATCCGATTGGCTGATCCAATCAGCCAATCAGATTGAGCTCGCATTCTATTGGCTGTTCCGATCAGCCAATAGAATGCGAGCTCAATCTGATTGGCTGATTGGATCAGCCAATCGGATTGAACTTGATTCTGATTGGCTGATTCCATCAGCCAATCAGAAAATTCCTACCTTAATTCCGATTGGCTGATAGAATCCTATCAGCCAATCGGAATTCGAGGGACGCCATCTTGGATGACGTCCCTTAAAGGAACCGTCATTCGTCGGGAGACAACGGAAGAAGAGGATGGATCCGCGTCGCCTGCTTCAAGATGGACCCGCTCCGCACCGGATGGAAGAAGATTGAAGATGCCGCTTGGAGAAGATGTTTGCCGGTCCGGATGTCCTCTTCTTGCCGGATAGGAGGAAGACTTTGGAGCCTCTTCTGGACCTCTTCAGCACCGGATGATGGATCGCCAACCCCCGCTTGGGTTGGATGAAGATGTTGGAGCCAGGACGGATCGGTGAACCTGGTATGGTGAAGACAAGGTAGGAAGATCTTCAGGGGCTTAGTGTTAGGTTTATTTAAGGGGGGTTTGGGTTAGATTAGGGGTATGTGGGTGGTGGGTTGTAATGTTGGGGGGGGGGGTATGGTATGTTTTTTTTTTACAGGCAAAAGAGCTGAAATCCTTGGGGCATGCCCCGCAAAGGGCCCTGTTCAGGGCTGGTAAGGTAAAAGAGCTTGTAACTTTTTTAATTTAGAATAGGGTAGGGAATTTTTTATTTTGGGGGGCTTTGTTATTTTATTAGGGGGCTTAGAGTAGGTGTAATTAGTTTAAAATTGTTGTAATATTTTTCTTATGTTTGTAAATATTTTATTATTTTTTGTAACTTAGTTCTTTTTTATTTTTTGTACTTTAGCTAGTTTATTTAATTGTATTTATTTGTAGGAATTGTGTTTAATTAATTTATTGATAGTGTAGTGTTAGGTTAATTGTAGGTAATTGTAGGTAGTTTATTTAATTAATTTATTGATAGGGTAGTGTTAGGTTTAATTATATCTTAGGTTAGGATTTATTTTACAGGTAAATTTGTTATTATTTTAACTAGGTAACTATTAAATAGTTCTTAACTATTTAATAGCTATTGTACCTGGTTAAAATAATTACAAAGTTGCCTGTAAAATAAATATTAATCCTAAAATAGCTATAATATAATTATAATTTATATTGTAGCTATATTAGGATTTATTTTACAGGTAAGTATTTAGCTTTAAATAGGAATCATTTATTTAATAAGAGTTAATTAATTTCGTTAGATGTAAATTATATTTAACTTAGGGGGGTGTTAGTATTAGGGTTAGACTTAGCTTTAGGGGTTAATACATTTATTATAGTAGCGGTGAGGTCCGCTCGGCAGATTAGGGGTTAATAATTGAAGGTAGGTGTCGGCGATGTTAGGGAGGGCAGATTAGGGGTTAATACTATTTATGATAGGGTTAGTGAGGCGGGTTAGGGGTTAATAACTTTATTATAGTAGCGCTCAGGTCCGCTCGGCAGATTAGGGGTTAATAAGTGTAGGCAGGTGTCGGCGACGTTGAGGGGGGCAGATTAGGGGTTAATAAATATAATATAGGGGTCGGCGGTGTTAGGGGTAGCAGATTAGGGGTACATAGGGATAACGTAGGTGGCGGCGCTTTGCGGTCGGAAGATTAGGGGTTAATTATTTTAAGTAGCTGGCGGCGACGTTGTGGGGGGCAGGTTAGGGGTTAATAAATGTAATACAGGGGTCGGCGGGGTTAGGGGCAGCAGATTAGGGGTACATAAGTATAACGTAGGTGGCGGTCGGCAGATTAGGGGTTAAAAATTTTAATCGAGTGGCGGCGATGTGGGGGGAGCTCGGTTTAGGGGTACATAGGTAGTTTATGGGTGTTAGTGTATTTTAGGGTACAGTAGTTATGAGCTTTATGAACCGGCGTTAGCCAGAAAGCTCTTAACTCCTGCTATTTTCAGGCGGCTGGAATTTTGTCGTTAGAGCTCTAACGCTCACTTCAGAAACGACTCTAAATACCAGCGTTAGAAAGATCCCATTGAAAAGATAGGATACGCAAATGGCGTAGGGGGATCTGCGGTATGGAAAAGTCGCGGCTGAAAAGTGAGCGTTAGACCCTTTAATCACTGACTCCAAATACCAGCGGGCGGCCAAAACCAGCGTTAGGAGCCTCTAACGCTGGTTTTGACGGCTACCGCCGAACTCCAAATCTAGGCCTAAAACTTTTGTTTTAGTCTGGGTGGACAGTTCCTGCACATGAATACTAAACCAAACAGATTGATGATCACTGGATCCTAAGTTCTCACCTACAGACACATCTGAAACTGTATCACTGTTCGTAAGTATTAGATCTAATATAGCTTCCTTACGAGTTGGTTCCTTGACTAATTGCTCAAGTGATTCCCCTAGCAGAGATTCAAGAATATACCTGCTTCTAGCCGATCTAGCAGAAGGAGTCTATATCTGGCAAATTAAAGTCGCCCAGTACTATAACCTTACCCTTCATGGTCATTTTGGTTATTTCTTCTAATAACAGATTGTCCAGTTTTTCATCCTGCAATGGAGGCCTATATACAACCCCTATTCTAAAAACATTTTTATCTCCAATTTCCAAAGTCACCCAAATACTTTCCACCTCATCATTTATTCCTACAATTTCAGTAACCTTTATATTTTCCTTTACATACAAAGCAACTCCTCCACCTTTCTTTCCTACTCTGTTCTTTTTAAATAACCTGTATCCAGGTATGACTATGTCCCAGTCATGCAAATCATTGTACCATGTTTCTGTTATAGCTACTAAATCCAAGTTGTCCCTAGTCATTATTGAAATGAGTTCAGGTAATTTATTTCCTAAGCTGCGAGCATTTGTGCTCATGGCACAAAGACTTTTTCTACTAGAATTTCTAGAATTGTTACTTGGACTAACAGTTTTGGCATGCTGTGGGGGGCAGGTAGATATATTAATGCTACCCCCCTTTATTAGTTTAAATGATTTCTAATAAAGTATTTGAACTCCTCTCCCAGATACTCTGTTCCTTTAGCATCCAAATGCAAGCCATTTCTCCTAAATAACCTAGTATCTTTCCAAACAGAGCTATAATGTCCAATAAAACTAAATCCTTGTTCCCTGCACCACTTATCTAACCAAGAATTAAATGTTGTTATCCGCTCCATCTTTCCTGCTTCCTGGCCATACACAGGTAAAATAGCAGAAAATGATAGAGTTGATGCCACAGTCTCTAAATGATTACCTAGGTCACAAAACTCTTTCTGAACAGCAGCAACATGATTACTAGCCAGATCATTTGTTCCTAAATGAACAATCACATCTAACTCACTACCCTTTCCTGCTGCCTTAACAATTCTCAAAATACGATTCTTATCCCTGTGAGCAGTAGCTCCTGGAAGACATCTAACCTCCCTTGCTTCTCCTTTACTTTCACCTAAATACACATTCCTCAAAATAGAGTCACCCACTAACAGTCTTTTTCTCAAAAACACATCTGCAGTTCTTTCCTGTGTTATGTTACCTGGAGAATCAGGTACCAATAGATTTAAATTACCTGTTACAGCTTCAGAGGGCTCAGAAACAGCAATCTCCTCATCATAAGTGTATTCGGCAAGAGCAGCATAGAAGTTTTGCAATGGCAGAGGTTGTGGGCAATGCTTCTGATCTACTGTTCTAATTCTTCCAGAGCCTACAGTGATCCATCTGCCTCTCCTTGCTAATCTCTGGGGTAGAGGGGCTTCTTTCTGAGGCAGCTTTGTAGAGGTAACAGGTATGTTACTTACCTTAGCTTGAAGTTTAGCTATTTCCTCCCTTAAGAGGGAAAACTGCTTACAAACAGGACAGCCCCTAAATCTCCAAAAAGTAGCACGATTAAAAAGTGCAAAACACCTATTGCACTGTATCTGAGACATTTTAAACTATGCAACACTTTAACAATAAGAAAAATATAAGTATTATTTACTGCTGAATAATCCTGAATAAACTTGAATAACTTCTGAAATAACTCAAATATCCTTATTTATTTGACTCCTGAAATAACTCAAATATCCTTATTTATTTGACTCCTGAAATAACTCAAATATCCTTATTTATTTGACTCCTGAAATAACTCAAATATCCTTATTTATTTGACTCCTGAAATAACTCAAATATCCTTATTTATTTGATCCTTTTTTAGCTTGATCCCTTTGCTAAGAAGCAGAGCTAAACAGATCTCTTTAAATACCCTCAGAAAGATAGGGTGGGGTCCCTCCTAATTGCTCACCTATGCAAACAATCGAATTGTTATCTAATTGCAATACTAAAAACCAGAATACAAAAGAATGTAAATTAACTCAAACCTTTAACTATTCAATTTCTGTAGTGAAACTAATTCACAGTTCAGGTCTACCACCTATGAAAAAACAAAATATAAAGTTAATAGAAATACAAAATAGATTATCTGAAAGTACAAACTATTCAAGTAACAAGATGTAAACACAGGGGGCGTTCCAGAAAAACGGTGATTCTATAATACTAAGATCTAGCAAATATCTACAAGTGATGAGTATAAATCACATTTGATTTTCGAATACACATTGTGTACACTTTATCAGCAGTTACTAAAACAAGAAATTTAATGCTATTATCGCTACAACAAATTTTCTGACAGTGATTTTTTGTATTTTAATTAGCCCTCCAGTTGTTAAAAACTAATATTAGAAGTTTCTGTTGACTTAGTTTAAAAATATTTTCTTAATTATAAAATACTTTCTGCATTAGTGTGGTATGCTCTTAGTTTTACTATGAGCGGGTAACATCGGTAATATTGTGTCTGGTCTGAAGGTAAACATTACAAGCAAGCTTACCATATAAGCTGCACCAGAGATAGAAAAGACATTTAAGACACAGTTTTCAGTGCTTACACTGGCAGATTTATTAACCTTTTATTCAACTGATTGTTGTCAACATTGGTTACTATTTAACCTATATATATACACTGGTGGAGTGTTTTAAGTGTGTGTGTGTGAGCAACAAGCAGCTCTCATAACCTTTTTTTCTTTTTTTTGCTGCTCTTTTATTAGCAATTAAATTAAAAGTTACATTTTATATATCTTTAATATATCAGTATCAAGTATTTACAAATAGTACATAGAAGCAAACTTTAGCATACCCATTCTTGTGGGATCACTGCTGTTGTTTTTGAGATCCCATTCTTTATTCATACCCTTAATACATAATGAGTTGATGAATGATAAGGTGTATAAGAAGCGTACATATAACCCATTTTTAATATACAGAGAGAAATTGATAGGGCTATATCCTTTGCATATAAAAATTGTATCATTGGTAAAGATGTAGTGTCATTTTTTTAAATAGAAAAACCCTGTACCCCTGTTATATACACCTTACCTAAAGTTCACAAAAACCTGACCACCCCCCAGGTCGCCCAATAAATGGCAGCACAAACTAATATCTTCATTATCTTGGATAAAATCCTTCGCCCCTATGTAGAACTGTCCAGTTCATTCAATAGAGACACTGGGAACTTTATGAATAAGCTAGATTCCCTGGAGCTCCCAACTAATACATTTAATATTTTCAGTCTAGATATTGAAAGCCTTTATACTTCAATTATACACACTAGTGGGATTGAGTCAGTTTATTCTGCATTAATGTAACTGACCTATTTAAGAAACCAAATGACTGCAATAGCCTATTAAGGTATGATAGTGCCCACCCCCTTCTCTGATCAAATCTCTCTCTCATAGTCAATTCTCACCAGTTTGTAAGATCATCTCAGATGAAAGCTTAATTGATAAAAGACTTACAGAAATTTGTAATAGGTTAATAGAAAGGGGGTACCCTAAAACCATGATTACAAATGGTATGGTAGCAGTCAAATCTACCTCTAGAGCCAATCTCTTAAAACCTAATAAAAATGGAGATTCCAAAAGAAATATGCAAGACCCTAAAGTTATTTATTGTCTCCAAGTACAATGCTCAAAGTAAAGATATCCAGCATATTATTAGAAAACATTGAAGTATACTATCTAATTGTAATCACACCATAAAGGAATTCCAAAAGTATCCAATGCCAGCATTTAAAAAGGGTATGAATATCCAGGAAAAACTAAAGGGCCACTCAACCCAAAATCTTTCTTTCATGATTCAGATAGAACATATTCTTCTATTATTTATTTTGCTTCATTTTTTAGATATCCTTAGTTGAAGAAAAAGCAATGCACATGGTGAGCCAATCACACAAGGCTTCTATGTGCAGCAACCAATCAGCAGCTACTGAGCATATCTAGATATGCTTTTCAGCAAAGAATATCAAGAGAATTAAACAAATTAGATAATAGAAGTAAATTAGAAAGATGTTTAAAACTGCATTCTCTTTCTAAATCATGAAAGAAAAAATGTGGTTTTCATGTCCCTTTAAAGCAGATGTAGGGACTAATATTAAGTCTGGTTTGAGATTCATAACTACTAAAAACATAGGGTGTTATCCCTGCTTGGGATGCTTATGTTGCAGTAACATGACTAAAGAGTCAGTGTTCTATCATCCACAAACGGGGAAAAAATACATTAAAGGTTTTGTCTTACAACATTTATTATTTACATGGTTAAAGGGACACTGAACCCAAATTGTTTCTTTCGTGATTCAGATAGAGCATGAAATTGTAAGCAACTTTCTAATTTACTCCTATTATCAAATTTTCTTCATTCTCTTCTATCTTTATTGAAATGCAAGAATGTAAGTTTAAATGCCGGCCCATTTTTGGTGAACCATCTGGGTTGTTTTTGCTGATTGGTGGATAAATTCATCCACCAATAAAAACGTGCTGCCCAGAGTTCTGAACAAAAAAAAGCTTAGATGCCTTCTTTTTCAAATAAAGATAGCAAGAGAACAAAGAAAATTTAATAATAGGAGTAAATTAGAAAGTTGCTTAAAATTGCATGCTTTATCTGAATCACGAAAGAAAAAAACTGGGTTCAGTGTCCCTTTAAGTGTCCGTGTGGGAGGGTTTACATTGGTGAGTCGAATAGAAGTGCTAAAGAACGCATTATTGAACATAAAAGCAATATCCATACAAATAATATGAAATCCCCCCTTGCATACCATTTTCTAAAAGCTGGCCATACAATAAGTCAGCTCCGGTTTCAAATCATAGATCATATTGAGAACCCCCGTAGAGGAGGCGAAAGGGAATTAATGCTTAAGCAAAAAGAATCCTTTTGGATTTACGAATTAGGAATACTTCACCCTAAAGGTATGAATAAAAAATGGGATCTGTCTGTTTTCCTGTAAATTGATGTTCAGGATAGATTGTATGATAATTGTTTCGCTTTTTCTGCCTTTTCATCTTAAGATGAGTTTTACAAATATAGAATTAGTTGTATACCACTAGATATATCCTTTGATATTGAAATTGTAAAAATAAATAAGATTATTAATGTTCTGTGAATAAGGAGTTAATTACTCTGTAGTGCCACCTAGAGGTATGAGGGTATAAAAGTGTGTGTAACATGTTTGTTTGGCATGGCATGAGTAAGGGATTGTCTCCCGAAATGTTCTTGCCTTCTTTTCATTGACTGTTGGGACCTGAGCAAGTTTTCCTAAGGTGACGTGCATCCTATACTGAGTGCTGGAATTCCTTGTCTTAGATTGAAATGTAACAAACTGGAATCAATAGCTGAGAGGCTCAGTTTGCCACAAGCCCATACTGATGCACTGAATGTTAAAAGAGTATCGGTCTTTACGGAGCTTGATAAATAGGCTCCATACAGTATACTTATCATGACACATGTATTATATACCCACATACCCCTAGCTCCTATAAGTTTTTTATTAAAACTTTTTTTTGCTGTTCTTTATAAGGAATGGTGAACACTTATATAGTGAATATATATGAATACATGGGAGTACCATGGTTATTTAAATGGAAAATGACTATTCTCCACATCAGGTGCAGCTTTTCACACACACGAGTTTTGCCAACCAGTGAAACTTAGTTTACATATCTATGATTTAAACTCTTACCACACAGAATACATTTTAGTTTTAGTGAACTCACATTCTATGTTGTGTAAACATTATTTAAATACAGACTCCTCCCCACTGCCGAGATCCAATTTTTGCTCAGTCCTTATTGTTTCCTATGGAAGGCACATCACCACTTGTAGGGACTGTGAAGGTCAGACCAGTTTTTTATAAAATATATAGAGTCGCAGGGTAGTAGCACAAAATTTAAATGCTGAACAGGATTAGAGAGTGTAATTTTTGCACCACAATATGCCTTTAAGAGCACATTTTCAGACATTCCATGATTTAGAAAGAGCATGCAATTGTAAAGAAACTTTCCAAGTACCATCAATTTTTTTTATCTCTTGATATTTATTCTTGTATAACACTGTTACAAAGTTTGCAATCATTGCTGAAAAGTAGTGCTCAAGGCATGAGCACATTCATGAGTCTACCTGCATATGCTCTCATAAAAAGGAGCTAACTTTTAACAGAGACCAAGATAAAAGAATACAATTTAAAGTGATGGTAAATGTTTTTGAAATGCTAAGATTTACCAGGGCTATACATAAAGGTGTTTTTCAGTCATGAAGTATAAAAAACTTCATGTTGAAGAGTTTATGCTGTGCTGAAGGCTTAGTGCCTCGGGCTGGCCAGGGAAAAATACTATTTTGTTATGAGGTCACGTTTAAACCTCTTAGCCAATAGTGGTGGTAGCCGATTGGCATTATGCCTCTGTTTGAATCTGTTAGGCCACCTGTCTACATTCGGATTAGTTAAACACATGAATACCTATAATAACAGGAGATTTTGCAGACCTCCCAAAAGAAAAAGAAAAAAAATAACCAGCCAAAATAAGCAGCCAATTGGAAAGGAGAACACCTGATGACTTCCTTGGGTGTATATTTGCAGGTTCTAGAAGACATCTAACAAGCTGAATGTATGGCAAGCAGTTGGAGCAGCAATACTTGCATGATCTATGTGAGAATATGTATGTGGTTGAATACAGATGAATACAGATAAACTATTTACAAAGCTGCAGTTCTTGCCACTAACTAATCTCCCACAAAGGATAAAGCATTTGTGCCCAAAAAATAGATTGTTATACTAACCATTAGTGAGAGTAAAGTTTTTTTTCACCACTATGGCCTCAAGAAAAAAAATAAGTATTTTCAATCACAGCTTCCTTAGTACCTGCGGACATTTCCTTATATTTAACGTGTGTACAAACAACATATTGCACTGATACAATTCACATTGGATACATAATGACATAAAGATACAATCTTTTACAACACATTTTGTGTTGATGGTGAGGATGGATATGTGTTGTTAAAACTAACCTAGAGAACTTTTTAAAGTTTTGGGTTTCTTTTAATATTAGCAAAATAATGTTATAAATATTTTTTTTCTTTGTAAACTTCTTTCATTAATTCAATTACAATTAAACATTAACAAGCAAAGCCCTGGTAAGACAGAGGTACACTCTGATGTATACTTGCATCTGCATTACAGAATATTCCTGAAAAGAAAAACTATATTGCAATGCAGTGTAACTGTAAAATCACAACTATATTATAATTAACAGATCAGTTTACAAATGGAAAACACAAATACACATAAACTTATATTAGAGACACTGCAGACAGATGTCACAGCATAACCTATAGAACAATATGATTTCTGAACCCTAATATATTCCTCCCGTATTACTAAACAAAACATTAAAATATTATTTCTAGCAGAGGCCTCTGTCAATATGAAATTTTGAATGTAAATGCCTCATGATCATTTATAAACATAGCAATTATTAACATCTGCTATATAACTAGATTTAAAATAATAAAAAAAATGCATACTTTACCTTGTGCAATATTCACCAGTCACTGTAATAAAGTCTCCCTAGCGAATAAACTGTTCTGTTAGCTTTCATAATGATCTACAGGAGATATAGCTGATCTAGTTCATTTGTTATACAAGACAAACCCAGGAAGTTTGATTGCATAATATAAGGAGCTCTGTAGTTGGAAATTTGCTTATAATCTTATCCATTTACCATAAAATAGTTAGTGCCCTGTAAGGGTGAACTGCTCCTGAAGCAGTTATGGTCTCATTCATCTGTCCCTACGAATAGCTGCTACAATCAGATATGACTGGATACTGCTTACTCAGCTGGAAAAGCCATGTGAAAGTCCTGGAAGTCTGACACGCAACAAAACTTGCTCTCATTTGCTCTGTGACATGCAAAAGGAAACATGCTTACCATAGAGTACAGCAGCAGGCATGTGGCTACAGACATCTCTCTGCAGTCTGCTCAGAAGAGCAGCAGTGTCAGGTTTCTTCTCCTGTATGGTCTCTCTAGCTTTTTATGTTGACTGTTCAGTTCTCAGAATTTTAAGAACAAAGGTGATAGGCTAAAAATGTCATGTGATTTGAGACTCAACAAGCCAAATAGGCAACCAATTTAAAATTTGTTAAAAATGCCTGAAAATATTGCTGCTAAACATTTGCACAGATCTGTAAGAAACCTATGATTCAACAGTTTTTCTATATATTGGAACAAGCAGCATACAGGCTAAATAATCATCACAAAAAATATGTAACTCTTCCTGTTGCATTGGTGTGTCAGTGTCACTGTAAAATATTGGGGGGGGGGGGAGAAGAAAACATTGAAAGTAATTTTAAATGAAACTTACCCTGTTGTTATGGCTCTTGTCTACCCTAGCTGTACTACTTTTATTGGAGCAATTATCATTCAATGGGAACAGCTCAGCATCTTTTATAATAGTGTATAGTAAAACTTATAGACTGCACTCAGGATTTGTGATAAAATACATTTATTTTGTTATATCATGGTCATGTTTCGGGGTCCACAGACCCTTCGATGTTTGGTCTGAGGAAGGTGTCTGTGGACCCCGAAATGTCACCATGACATAACAAAAAAGTGAATTATTTTGTCACAAATCCAGTGAGTGCAGTCTATGGGCAAGATTACATATGTGGCGTCGCCCGCAAAAGCCGGCAATGCCGGTTTTTACGCGGTTTTGGTATCACATATACAGTGTAGCATACAAGTTACGCACGTATATTTTACCTGTCGTCCACATTTTTTACTCCCATAAACTAACATAGAGCTGGCATTGCCGTTCGGTATTACATATTCAGCGCAAGGACTTACGCGTGCATAATTGAGAAAATCTACTCCATTTTCATCTCGCCACACAAAGGCAGACGCAGCAAGCCTTGCACTGACTAAAAAAAGCAACGTAACTCCCTGGAAGCATTAACAAACACATACATTTAAAGGGACAGTCTAGTCAAAATTAAACTTTTATTATTAAGATAGGACATGTCATTTTAATCAACTTTCCAATTTACTTTTATCATCAAATTAGCTTTTTTTCTCGTGGTATTCTTAGTTGAAACTAAATCTAGGTAGGCTCATATGCTAAGTCCTAAGCACTTGAGGGCTGCCTCTAATCAAATGCTTTTTAAATTGGTTTTCAAAACAAAAAAACTTGATAGTTCACGTGGGCCATATAGATAACACTGTGTTCAGGCACAGAAAGTTATTTAAGATTTATCACAACACAATGCTAAATGCAAGACAATAGATACTAAACAGTCACAGTCATGTGATCAGGGGGCTGAAAGTAGGTTCTTAGATACAAGGTAAACACAAAGGTAAAAAGTATATTAATATAACTGTGTTGGTTATGCAAAACTGGGGAATGGGTAATAAAGGGATTATCTATATTTTAAAACAATAACAATTCTATTGTAGACTGTCCCTTTAAGCAGCATCTCAAATAGTTAAAGGGACAGTATACTATAAAATTGTTATCACAGTGTGTTCAAATACTTGCTTCCTTATTTTATATCTGTTCATAAACCAATCACCAATACTTGGAGAGAATAATGGAAAATAAACATTGTATGACCTTATCTCTTTTAGAACCCACTGGGAGTGTAATTTATTCTACTGGCTGTGTTAACACAGCTTGGCCTTCACGTCAAACTATTTAAGGATGGGTGGGGATACCACAGGCTAAATAAAATATTTCAAATGCAATCATAAGGGTAAAGGAAATACTTGTAAACAATTTAATACACTCCAGCAGGTAAAGTGGAGCATTCGGAACAAATTAAAGGGAAGAACATTTTTGAGTAAACTGTCCCTTTAAACCTTGCTCCCCACTTAATTATTAAAATCAATATTCCTCCTCTGCAATTGTGTCAAACCAATCACAAACAATACAACCTCTCACCTGCAGCCTTAGAACTCCTGACAATGCACACCCTATCAGTAACATCAGTATTATATATACCCATGTGTCAATTTATATTGGATGTGAGATACACTGATTTACATCTTATAAGTGAATATTACTATATGTACCCTTCATACACAACTATGTAAATGTGAGTTATAGTACAAGAATGTGTCAAAAACATGCCATTGCCATTTAAACACAGGTCATATTATATGTTTTAACAATATTAGTATAATAAAACACACCTCACATGGATGTGTACGACAATTACATGGTAAATAACAAAGGACAAAGTTTATGGTGAACTATAAGAATTTTTTTTTTGGCTTCTTCGATGAGGGAGATGAGGTGCCTGTAATGGATTGCCTTGTTCTCCTTGTTCTAGCAGATTCTGGTGTTTCTGCTGGTTTTCTGGCCACAGATGATAGGCTGGAGGCAGTGTCCTGCTGGTGTGTAAAGTGCTCAACCAACACACCCAAGACTTGATTTTGTTCTCTCCATCTATTGTCCATCTGCATATCAGACAGAATTTGCATAATCTGTGACTGGTTTTGAACACTTGCAGTTAACGATGCTGCAATGTCCCTCTGCAGCTCTATGCTACATTTGTGTAACCTCTCTTGGCCCATGAAGAACCACTCTTGGCCTCTTTGTATGCTTGTGCCAAGCCTCCTCTAGAGTGTAATGTATTTCTCACCCAGGGGAGAATACAATGCATCCACATGCTCTTGAGCAATAGGGATGGCAGTTGCTTGAGGGCCACAATGTTGGAGAAGAGGTGATGCTTGTGGATGTGCTTCTGTTGCTTGAGGGGCAGCTGTAGTTTCTGGTGCTTGAGGGGCAGTTGTAGTTTCTGCTGCTTGAGGGGCAGCTGTAGTTTCTGGTGCCTGAGGGGCAGCTGTAGTTTCTGCTGCTGGAGTGGCAGTTGTAGTTTCTGCTGCTTGAGTGGCAGTTGTAGTTTCTGCTACTTGAGGGGCATGTGTAGTTTTTGCTGCTTGAGGGGCAGCTGTGGTTTCTGCTGTAGATGTTTTCATCTGCAGATGTTGGAGCTCGTCCCAGGGAAGAGGATGGTGGAGCTCGTCCCAGGGAAGAGGATGGTGGAGCTCGTCCCAGGGAAGAGGATGGTGGTGCTTGTCCCAGTGAATAAGACGGTGCAGCTCACCTCAGTGAATAAGATGGTGGAGCTCTCATAGATGATTGGTATTCCCACTGATGACCAGTGTGTGACCACTCAGCCTCTAGGCGCATCCTGTGACATAGTCTGTGGGTAATATCCATGACTAACATGAGACTGTGATTGTGTTGTGGGGGGGGGGGGGGGGTGTAAATACATGGACCCTTTGTGCCTGTCTTGGTTCCCCCTTAAAACCAAAGGGAGGATATTCCTCTGGCCAGGAATGTTGCCGGGGGTCATATGGCAATGTTGGTGGCATCACTCCTGGGTCCTCAACTGAAGCCATCCAACCATGCTCATGCCTGGGAACACACTGTTCCTGCAGTTGCCTAAAGACTGGTGGTGGTGGTGGTTGTTGTGGTGGTGGCATGGTTGTTTCTATCCTTGTGACAGGAGGTTCTGTGGAGGAGTTAAAGGATGAGAGGGATTAGTACAGTAAGATATATGTCCATATAACTTATTTTACACTTCTTTATTAGAGTTTGAACACTGCTGATTTGCATTCTCAATTCCCTGGATATCTTTTTATATCCCTTTCCTGTTTTATACAGTTCAACTACCTTTTGCCGCAGATCCTTTGATAATTTTTTTGCTTTCCCCATGACTCAGAATCCAGAATTGTCATACAAGGGTCTGTCAGGAGTCCAGAAACTCATTGACCTTTTATGCACACACACTAATTACAAGAAAACAGATTACAGGTGAGGATGGTTACCTTTAATAGCCATTCTAACCCCTTTGTGTCAACTTGTGTGCATGTTATCAGGCCAAAATCACCAGGGTATGTAAACTTTTGATCAGGGTCATTTGGGTAGTTTCTGTTGTCATTATGATTTAAAAAGAGTAAACACAGTTGATTGATAATAAATAGCTTCAGCCAAACACTAACCATGAGTGACAGAAAAGGTTTTGTGTTATCATTTATATTCTCTGAAAAATGGCCAATAAATCATAAATTCTGCCAGGGTATGTAAACTTATGAGCACAACTGTATATATACATCTTCTCTTTGACCCGCCGGCACCTCTTACAATTATTCCACCTCTTTTCAGGCCCTCTACAGTCCTCCTCTGTGGAGTCACGCTGTTGATGGCATCCTCTACCGCTATCCATGCAGTCCTTTTTTTTAGAAATGCCTTTGCCCTTCTCCTGCCCGAAGAGGTCACTGTAGTTGTCCATGATGGCCTGGACTAAGGCAACATTTTCATCAAATGAGAAGTTGGGACATCTCAGCCTCTCATCCTCCATGGCCACTTGGCTTCCTCCCTGTGATGTCCCTGGCAGTGTGAGTTCCTCCCTATCCTCTCCCTCCTCCCCTTTTCTATCCCCATGTGCACCCTCTGTCCCTCTCCTGGATGTGCCTGGTATCTGAGGCTGTCTGGCATCTCTCCTCCCATCATCTATTCTGGCTCTCTTTCTCCCCACTACACTTACTCCATGTCAAGGGGCCCACTGCTCCTCCTGTCCTCAACTATCCTCCTCCCCTCATCCCTTTATCCCAACCTCTCCCTGTCATCCTCACACTAATCACACTACACACACTCCCACTCACTTCAGTGGCACACAATGGCAACCAAACACTTAGCCTATCACACTGTAAAAATAAAATATGTGAGGTGTTAGAAAAAAAGTGTGGTGTATTTGTATATGTATGCAATGTGTGCAATATGTCAGAATATGTGTAAGTAAGTGTACAAGTTTACTCAATCCACCAATGCGACCTAACTATTTATTCTGTTTGCGCCTCTCTCTCTACTCTCACTAATCCTCCACTCCTGGGCCTAGTGTTGTAGCTCATCGAACAATCCAAACACACGCAAGAAAATGGCAGTTGCGCCGGGGGCTTATATAGGGATTTTGAATAGTGTAATTACATGTCACTTTTTTAGCTTAATTCCGGTTTCGTTTTTATGTGCGTTATCCTCATTTGCATAAAACTACTCTTTATTGACACTTTACACAGACATAATACTGGCTTAAGTTACTTGCGATGCAGAAATGTGTATTTGCGCACATTTCTGAAGATTGCCAGTTTGTTCTACTTACGCCAGTCTAGCATCTGACAGCGCCGTATATGTGATACCCCGATGTGCGAGGTGAAATTACGGGCGATGCAGGTTTCAGAAGTTACGCTGAATGTAATCTCGCCCCCTATGTTTTACTATTGAAATTTTATTCTGACTAAGCACCCTGGTCATTGACTACCTGGCAGTGAGAGTGCAGATACCTGTGGGATTTTTTTATATATATATATATATATATATATATATATATATATATATATATATATATATATATATATCTCAAACGGCTGGTGTAGAATAGGGGATCCATATATAATAGTGCATTGAAAATATACACCTATCTGTCTGTCTATCTATCTCTTTATCTAGCTATCTAGCATAAAATAAATAACATGTAGCATTTAAACTTTCCTTTAAGTCTTTCCTTTATTTTGCAGAGTTATCACTGTTTTGGAACCGTAGTCCTCTTTTTCCTACCACAGCTATCAATACCCTAAATTTTGTCCTGCTTTATGTTTAGACACTGCCTAAAAATTTCCTGATTCCTTAACAGGTTTGTCACTCCAGTGGACCTTACGACCCTGTCCTGGTTGCCCTGACAAATCGCTGGACCACCACCCCAGTGTCAATCAGCCGCATCACTGGACTACCTGACTCAATTTTTTTGTTACCCTGATCCTACCCTGTCCTCCCAGTCCTCTATATTAAAATAAAAACATTGTAAGTTATGTAAAATAGACAGCATGCTGTTGCAAATGTACATGCTTTTCTTATGGATGGCTCGTCTCCAACATCTGTTCCATATGTTATGGTTCAATTAAAATGCATTAGAAGAGGGACATACTAGTTATTGTTGATATGACATAAATTTGGAAAATGTTATGTATACTTTGGATAAATAAATATTGGACTTTTAACAGCATCAAGGTGAAATCTGCAAATCTTTTTCTATTGATAGTTATATTCCCTATGTGTCTATGTCGCAAAAATCATTGTTGCGTTGTTATCAAGACCTTACTAGTCATATGCACGTCTTGCAGCTTTATAGGAGCTGTTTATAAGGACTGTCTCATCTTTCTGATATTATTTAGTGTTTTTTCTATACATACTGGTCTGTAATATTACCAGAACTACATTATACTGTTAGTACTTTATCTTTTCAATTTTCTTTATTTATAAAAACATTATAAAATAAAGGGAAAAACCGGTATGCACCAATTGTTGCTTCAAAGACCAGCTCGCAAGATACCCTACTGGCTAGCTACAAACGTAGAGTAGCAACAGCTTGTGCCAAGTAGAAACTTCCTATAGTTTCAAAAGTAGCCAGGCAACATCAGTGTAGTGATCATATGACCATTGCTGCAATGCTGTGAGCTGATGCTATTCTATTTTTAGGCTATCCAAGTATTAAAATACCAAATTTACCGATACAGAAAATGCTAATGTTAAATATTAGTGGCCCCATGACCACCCACAGCAAGTAAACACAAACCATGGTCACGTAAACCCCCAGCACAAATTAACCCTCCAAAATATCCCCCTAAAACTATCCCTCTATATTCTAAAAAAAAAAAACAGTAAAAAAAAAAAAAAATCACAATAATTATTAAAAACAAAAATACATAACTTTAAAAGAAAACTAGTGATTGCCCTTTCTTCTTACATTCAGGTCCTCTTTTCAAGATTCCTCAACTTAGTTTGTTTTCTGTCCTGATTGAAGCTGCTTCTATATTTATAAAGTGGGTTGGAAATTAACCAAAAATAGTCTGGCATCTAAACTTACAGTCTTGCATTTCAAATAAAGATACCAAGAGAATGAAAAACATTTGATAATAGGAGTAAATTAGAAAGTTGCTTAAAATTTCATGCTCTATCTGAATCACGAAAGAAAAAAAATTGTGTTCAGTGTCCCTTTAAAGGGACAGTGTAGTCAAAATTAAAATTTCATGATTCAGATAGGGCATGTAATTTTAAACAACTTAACAATTTACTTTTATCATCAAAATTAGCTTTGTCCTCTTGGTATTCTTTGTTGAAAACTAAATCTAGGTAGGCTCATATGCTAATTTCTAAGCCCTTGAAGGCCGCCTCTTATCTCAGTGCATATTTGACAGTTACGTCAAATATGCACTAGACAACCCTAGTTTGTGTGTGCCATATAGATAACATTGTGCGCACTCCCGTAGAGTTATTTATGAGTCAGCACTGATTGGCTAAAATGCAAGTCTGTCAAAAAAAAATTAAAATAAGAGGGCAGTTTGCAGAGGCTTAGATACAAGGTGATCACAGGGGTAGAAAGTCTAATAATTTAACAGTGTTGGTTATACAAAACTGGGGAATGGGTAATAAAGGGACTATCTATCTTTTTAAACAATAAAAAATTATGGAGTAGACTGTCCCTTTAAAGTGTTTCAGGTCTCTTTAAATTGTAGTGTTTGATTGGGAGTGGGTCACATTTAGTGGGAGGGGGTCAGGGGAGTCAGGTGAGATTTAATTTGCAAAGGTTGAGTTGGGGGTTACAGTTAGTTAGTGGGTCACTGTTAGTGTTAACGTGTGCTGGGTGGTTAGGAGAGGTTGTGGTTAGGGTCAACTTGTGGTCAGGGGAGTTATAAATGGGTGTAACCTGCAGGGAGGTTCTAAATTAATTTTTGGGCCTCAGTCACAGATAAGGAAATAAGAGTGTCAGGAAGGTCGTGTTTAGAGTTAAATTGCAGAGAGTGGTCAGGAGATGTAACACTATTTATCCATAACATAGGTACCAGTATTATTTATTTCATGTAATTGGCAAGAGTCCATGAGCTAGTGACATATGGGATATACATTCCTACCAGGAGGGGCAAAGTTTCCCAAACCTCAAAATGCCTATAAATACACCCCCCACCACACCCACAATTCAGTTTTACAAACTTATCCTCCTATGGAGGTGGTGAAGTAAGTTTGTGCTAGATTTCTACGTTGATATGCGCTTCTCAGCATGCTGAAGCCGGTTCCTCTCAGAGTGCAGTGAATGACAGAGGGATGTAATTTCGTCATTTCCGGCGTCTTAGTTGGCGCCGAGAATTTTCACGTAGTTGCGTTATCTATGACGCTCGTGTTTGTTGCAGACGTTCTTGGCACCAAAAAATATTTTGTCAGTTGTGGGCGTCGTACTTGGCGCCAGATTTCTGACATTATTTAAGTCTTTATTTCATTTTCCTTCTGGTTTCCAGAGGCTTATTTTGTTTGCATTTTTTCCCATTCCTGAAACTGTCATATAAGGAAATTGATATTTTGCTTTATATGTTGTTTTTTCTCTTACATTTGCAAGATATCTCAAAACTGTTCCTGTATCAGAAAACACTGTTGGATTCTTGCTGACTGATATCAGTCCTACCAAAGCTAAGTTCATTTATTTTAATGTTATTAATTTTTATCTTTAGCTATGGTTTGTAATAAGTTATCATGATAAACTTTTACATGCAGAGAAAATGTCCATCAGTATTAATGCATTGTCTATTGCTATTCTTTTAACATCTAATGTACAAGATATACCTGGGAATTTATGAGAATATTTTTCTGATTCTATTCTGAAGGCTCTGTCTGCCATCCCGCTTTCTAATAAAATGTAAAGGTCTTTTTTAAACTTCTCATTTAGTTGATGAATTTTCAAATGACCGACAACATACTGAATTATCCTTCTCTGATGATGATTTATCTCATTCAGAATATCCTTCATCAGATATTGACACTAACAAATCTCCTTTTTTACTTTTAAATAGAGTACATTCGTTCTTTGTTGAAAAGGTGTTGATTATTTTGGATATTGAGGAGACTAGTCGTCTTGATTTTAAGGCTAGCTAACATTTAAATTCTGCTTATTAACCTCCTGTGGTTACTTCAGAGGTTTTTTTCCAGTTCCTAATACTAGGGAATGAAATAGGCCTGGTACTTCTTTTATTCCTTCTATAAGGTTTTAAAATTGTTTCCTTTGCCAGCAGTTAGTTTGGAGTTTTGGGAAAAGATCCCCAAAGTTAATGGGGCTATCTCTACTCTTGCTAAACGTACTACTATTCCTATGGAAAATAGTATTTATTTTAAAGATCCTTTAGATGGGAAACTTGTATCTTTTCTAAGGAAAATTAATTTATTTTCAGGTCCTTTTCTTAGGCCTGCAATTTCTTTGGCTGATGTTGCAGCTGTTAAATCTTTTTTAGTTGGAAACTTTAGCGCAACAAGTATTGGATTATGATTTGTTTAGCATTGTTAACTTGATTCAACATGCTAATAATTTCATTTGTGATGCCATTTTTTGATATAATCAAAATTGAGGTTAAATCTATATCTTTAGCTATTTTACCTAGAAGAACTTTGTGACTTAAATCTTGGAATGTTGATTTGATTTCTAAAACGCAGATTTCGATTTTCTTTCCTTCCAAGGTAATAAATTATTTGGTTCACAGTTGGATTCAATACTTTCAACTGTTACTCTGGGGAAGGGAGTTTTTTTGCTTCAAGATTAAGTTCTAAGCTTATATTAGTTTTTTATTCTTAATAAGGAACAGAAACCTAATTCTTCCCCAAGTAACATGTTTCTAATTGGAAGCTTTCTTCAAAATGGAATGAATTCAAGCCATTTAAGAGATCAAAGCCAGCCCCCAAATTCGCATGAAGGTGCGGCCCTTATTCCAGCTTAGCTGGTAGGGGGCAGGTTAAGATTTTTCTAAAGTTGTTTGGTTCAATTCGGTCCAAGCTTCTAAGATTGGGGTACAGAATAGGATTCAGAGTAATACCGCCTGTGAGAAGTCTTTTTCTCTCTCACATATTCTAGCTATTCCAGTAAAGGCTCAGACTTTCCTGAAGTGTGTTTCAGACCTGGAGTTATCTGGGGTATTCATACCAGTTCCGTTTCAGGAACCGGTCTGGGATTTTGTTCAGAACTATTCATTGTTCCAAAGAAAGAAAATCTTTTGAATTGTCATGTAAGAGTACCATCTTTCAGAATGGTGATTATAAGGTCTATTCTGCCTTTTGTTCAGCAGGACAATGCATATATTCTATTCTGTTTTCATTCAGATTATTTTCATTTTCTGAGATTCTCTTTTTTAGACAAGCATTACCAATTTGTTGCTTTTCCTTTCTGGCCTAGCGACAGCTCTAGGAATCTTTTCAAAGGTTCTCGGTGTTTCCTTATTTGGACGATATTGTGGTACTTGCTCAGTCTTTTCGTTCTGCAGAATCTCATACGATTCAACTTCTGTTGTTTCTTCAAAGACATGGTTGGAGGATCATTTTAACAAAAGTTCATTGATTCCTCAGACAAGGGTCAACTTTTTTAGGTTTCCAGATAGATTGTGTCAATGTCTTTGTCTCTAACAGACAAGAGACAATTTATGTTGGGTTCAGCTTGTCAGAACCTTCAGTCTCTATTATTTCCTTCAGTAGCTATATACATGGAAGTTTTAGGTCTCATGACTGCAGCATTGGATTCGATTCCCTTTGCTCATTTTCATATGAAACCTTTCCAGTTTTTAATGCTGAATTAATGGTGCATTAATTAATGGTGCATTAATTAATGGTGCATAGGATATCACATTAAATATCCTTGAATCCCAATATTCAACTATCTCTGACTTGGTGGCATATGTCAATCATCAGGGTGGGACTCACAGTCCTCAGGCTATGAAAGAAGTATCTTGGATACTTGCTTGGGCAAAATCCAGCTCCTGTCTAATTTCTGCGGTCCATATCCCAGGTATAGACAATTGGGAAGCGGATTATCTCTGTCATCAAGCTTTACATCTGGGATAATGGTCTCTTCACCCAGATGTGTTTTTTCAAATTATTCAGATGTGGGGGCTTCCAGAAATAGATCTGATGGCATCTCATCTAAACAAGAAACTTCCCAGGTACCTATCCAGGTCCAGGGATCCTCAGGCGGAAGCAGTGAATGCATTGACACTTTCTTGGACTTATCAACCTGCCTATATTTTTCCGCCTAGTTCTTCTTCCAAGAGTGATTTTCAAAATCATCATGGAGCAATCGTCTGTGCTGCTGGTGGATCCAGCATGGCCGCTCAGGTTTTGGTATGCGGATCTTGTTCGGATGTCCAGTTGCCAACCTTGGCCACTTCCATTAAAGCCAGACCTTATATCTCAAAATTCGTTTTTCCATCAGGATCTCAAATCATTAAATTTGATGGTATGGAAATTGAACGCTTAGTCATTGAGGTTTCTCTGACTCAGTGATTAATACTATGTTGCAGGCTCGTAAATCTGTGTCTAGAAAGATTTTTTATCGAGTTTGGAAGACTTACATTTCATGGTGCTCTTCTCATAAATTCTCTTGGCATTCTTTTAGAATTCCTAGAATTTTACAGTTTCTTCAGGATGGTTTAGATAAGGGTTTGTCTGCAAGGTCTTTGAAAGGACAAATCTCTGCTCTTTCTGTTCTGTTCCACAGAAAAATTGCTAAACTTCCTGATATTCATTGTTTTGTACAGGCTTTGGTTTGTATCAAGCCTGTCATTAAATCAATTTTTCCTCCTTGGAGTCTTAATTTGGTTTCGAAGGCTTTACAGGCTCCTCAGTTTGAGCCTATGCATTCTCTGGACAATAAATTACTTTCTTGGAAAGTGTTGTTCCTTTTGGCCATATCTTCTGCTTTTGAGTCTCCTTTTCTGATTTTTTATCAGGATAAGGCGGTTTTTGCGGACTTCGTTTAAATTTTTACCTAAAGTTGTGAACTCCAACAACATTAGTAGAGAAATTGTTGTCCCTTCTTTGTGTCCTAATCCTAAGAATTCTCTGGAGAGATCCTTACATTCTTTGGATGTGGTAAGAGCTTAAAAATATTATGTTGAAGCTACTAAAGATTTCAGAAAGACTTCTAGTCTATTTGTTATCTTTTCTGGTTCTAGGAAAGGTCAGAAGGCTTCTGCCATTTCTTTGGCATCTTGGTTAAAGCTTTTGATTCATCATGCTTATTTGGAGTCGGGTAAATCCCCGCCTCAGAGGATTACGGCTCATTCTACTAGGTCAGTTTCCACTTCCTGGGTTTTTAAGAATGAAGCTTCTGTTGATCAGATTTGCAAAGCAGCAACTTGGTCTTCTTTGCTTATTTTTACTAAATTCTACCATTTTGATGTTTTCTCTTCTTCAGAAGCAGTTTTTGGTAGAAAAATACTTCAGGCAGCTGTTTCAGTTTGATTCTTCCGCTTATATTTTCAGTTTTTTTCATTATAAGATTAAAACTTTTGATTTGGGTTGTGGATTAATTTTTCAGCGGAATTGGCTGTCTTTATTTTTATCCCTCCCTCTCTAGTGACTCTTGCGTGGAGTTCCACATCTTGGGTATTTGCTATCCCATACGTCACTAGCTCATGGACTCTTGCCAATTACATGAAAGAAAACATAATTTATGTAAGAATTTACCTGATAAATTCATTTCTTTCATATTTGCAAGAGTCCATGAGACCCACCTTTTTTATGGTGGTTATGATTTTTTTGTATAAAGCACCATTATTCCAATTCCTTGTTGATGCTTTCACTCCTTTCTTATCACCCCACTTCTTGGCTATTCATTAAACTGAATTGTGGGTGTGGTGGGGGGTGTATTTATAGGCATTTTGAGGTTTGGGAAACTTTGCCCCTCCTGGTCGGAATGTATATCCCATACGTCACTAGCTCATGGACTCTTGCCAATATGAAAGAAATTAATTTATCAGGTAAATTCTTACATAAATGATGTTTTTAGCGACTTGAGTCTGAAACTACCTGAAAACTGTTCATAGAGATGAACTGTTACTATTTACTAAGCCACTAAATATTATGCCCAGGTATAATCGTATCCTTAATATGGAGAGGAGTGACTACACACAAGAAAATGGTACCACTGCTTGTTTTCTGTAGAAGCTCCATTATAAACTTTCATGAGTTCCACTACTCTGTATTTGTGTATTATTTAAAATTCAAGCCAGTTCCGTTTTTAATGTAATTGTACAACCAGACAATTGCACAACCAGACTTTGATTTTGTAACAGCAGAAGGTCTCTCTTTAATGAGAACAGAAAATAAATAGAGCAAACATCTTGCTATATAAATATTATGGCATCACTTTTATTTAATATTTCGAGGTTACTTAATTTAATGTTAAGTATTACATGGTTAAAGGGACATTTAAACTGCACAGTACCACTACAGTCACATGGTTAATGATCGCCATACTATTGTATTTCCTGCAGTGCCTGCAGCTGCCTTTAAAGTGAAGGTCCATTTTGTTGAATTAGTGCCCGGTTTTTAATATTAAAAAACAAGGGCACTTTAATTCATCAAAATTGACATTTCACTGTTTTCTTCAAAAACATACCTTTTAATCCTGGCAGCCACTCCAGCACTTCCTCTGCCCGTCGCAAGCCGTCTTCGCGGGTCCAAAATGACGAATCCTGTTTCTCCAATCACAGCGTTGCATCAGGCCAAGATTCTCTAGGGGGGACGCTATAGAAAAGTCAGAAATTGCCCAAGCACCAAGGGTGTAGCAAAACTTGTTTGCAGGTGTGCCAACTATTGGACCTGCACCAAGGTCCCAAGAAAACAGTCCAAAAATAATAGTATAGCTGCACCACCAATTGTATTAAAACATCATGTTTTTATTTAGCCACTTTAAACAGACAACGTTTCGGACCCATGTCCTTATTTATGTCTGACATGAATAAGGACATGGGTCCGAAACGTTGTCTGTTTTAAAGTGGCTAAATAAAAACATGATGTTTTAATACAATTGGTGGTGCAGCTATACTATTATTTTAGGGGGGAAGCTATGATTGGAGGAAGCCTGATTCGTCATTTCTGACGTCTGCAGAGGCTTCCGACGGCCGGGAGATTTGCTGGAGCGGCATTCAAGATTAAAAGGTAAGTTTTTGAAGAAAACAGTGACATGTCAATTTTGATGAATTAAAGTGCCCTTGTTTTTAATAGGTTTATTAAAAACCGGGCACTAATTCATCAAAATGGACCTTCACTTTAAAGCTGTTCTCTTATTTTAACCCCTTCTTATTATCTGTTAGTAAATTTCTGCATCTTCACACTGGGTGCCACCAGGGCCGCCATCAGGGGGTGACAGCGGTGACTCCTGTCAGGGGCCCAATGGGCCAGGGGGGGCCCATGAGGCAAGAACTAAAAAAAATAAAAAAATATTTTTTTAAATTTTGGCAGCCATCAGTGGGTACTACAGCAGAGTGCAATTGAGCATGGGAAATGTTATTAAAAGGAGTAAAGTATTAGCATTTGAGAGGATTTCTGAGTGTGCACTAAACCACTATGCACAGTGTGAGACAGACTTGGCACTTTGTTTGTACAGTGTGTGCCTGACTCAGACGGCAGAACACTTTCATTTGAAGAGGAGGTAGGACTTACTTAGTAAATGTTTTTTATTTCTTTGTGCAATTTCGAATTGTAACTTCAGTGTGGTAGTAGTTGTATGTTGGGGCCAGGGGTCCATAAAAACACATTTATTTATCAGCAGTGTATTTATGGTTATTTGACAATGCTGTAGAAATTCTATATTTAAAACCATGCAGAAATGTTTCCTCCTCAATACACAAATAGTAGGTGCCCTCTTGGCAGATATGCATTATATATATATATATATATATATATATATATATATATATATATATATATATATATATATATATATCATTCCAGTTTACTGTCTGTTAGGTGTTTCCCCAGGGGGGTAAGTGTCAGGTCAGGCCGAAACCATGGGCCCAGTGTATCACCTGAGGCAGATGTAGATTATCTGATAAGGATCCCTTAGAATGACTCAGACCATGCAGAAATATGATCTAAAGCCAATTCTGTTTATTGAACAGTGCAAGCATTTCTTATAGTGTGTAGTAACAGCATACAGGGTTGATGGGATGACACATTAGGATCGCGTCATCTTACACAGTTATACAGAGCAAAATACAATGTGAAGCTGGAAAATGAGTTTCTTATAACAAGAATTACATAGTCATAATAAGCTAACATCTGGGGAGACAACAAGGTTTCTGAACCATCTCATTGACATTATCTTCTTCTGGGCGTATAGCCAAAGTACATTGACAAGGCCGAACAGCTAAAGAAACTAACATAACATGCACATAGTTCGCCCTACATAATAACCCATTATCATAAAGTTTAATCATCACAAAATGGCTGCGAGGAACAAGATGGCTGCCGTCAGGTTCATATTACCCCTAACATACCATCCTTTTATTCTAACAGAATAACATAAAAATAGACAGACATAGAAAATTAGTAAAGCCTTATATTATGGTAACAGAACTCTGTGTGAGAATACTAAAGAGAAAAAATATTCCTATGTCGTGATATACTTTTATAGGCTAATTGTCACTGCATATAGGTACAGCCCCTCCAATACCTTCCATCTATCTTCCAGCCCTCCCAAAACTACCGGTCTACCGGCACAGAGACCCAACCAGCCCCCCATCTACCCCCAAACAACGCTGCATTGTTTATTTCTCCACCTGCATTGCTAGCACCCCCCAATATGTCCAACAGTTCCTTCTCCACAGTAAAGCATGACATAGCAACAGCAGAACTGTCTCTAGGTGGCCTTTGATCACTTTAAGAACAGTCTTTGTCCATTTGAGAGCGCTGCACCTTGACACTTTGCTATAATACAGTTCTCCAACAGTTCATTTGCAGTAGGGGTGCTTATCCACGGTTCTTCCGCAGGGAGATACTGGAAATCTGATGGTTTGTTCATGGGGTAGACAAGGCAACCAGTGGATACCCATGGCAAGCAAACACTCGAGTCACAGGGAGTCTAGGAAGCAAACAGAAACAGTACAGGATGAGTACACACCACAATACAATCACAATTATGTCCAAATAAAACGTCACTTTCATCCTATGTCATTTAAAATCAAACAAAACATTGTTGATATATAATACAAACTAAATACATTGATATTTCTCAGAGAATAATTTACAACTTCTCTATACACTTTTAAATGATAATTCATGAATACTAAGCAAGTGAAAACCTGCCAGACTTCATCAAGGGCCTGAATGGTTATGCTAAAACTTATGCTAAGGCCTGCCCTGTAGCAAAAATGGAAAAAAAAGAAAACAGTCAATAAAAATAAATGAATTTCTTTACAGTGTCACTTTGAACTTCTAAAAATAAAAGAACCTTGTGTTGCTTTATTCTGCATGGCTGCTATCTATAATGTGTATAATTCTCCAACCATGATCTTAATATTCAACAATCTCATCTGATATAAACACTACTAGTTTACTAATTATTTTATGCAACCTAAATTCTCTCACACTCCTGTATGAGGAACGCATATAAACAGAACATCATTTAAAACTACAAACTCTTTTAAAGGTAAAACACATCTTTATGGTAAGAATTACTCTCTTTGACAAACATCAGGAATGACCAAATTCATTCTGCAGTTACCATACCAATTAATAAAAGGGAAAAAATGCATTTGCTTTCATAAACTATAATTATTCTATTCCCCAAACAAACATTTCTCAGTATATTTAATATAAACTTGTAGCTTAGAAGTGTCCTCCTTATGTTCTAGAGGGTGAAGGGTCTAAAATATTATGATATATTACAGCATTCTCCTTAAACATATTTTTATACTCAGTGGGTCATTCAATAGGGTACAATACTGCAAAGTTCACAGTTACCTTTATCTAAAGCAGTGCTTTCCAAACTGTGTGTCGTGACACATTAGTGTGTCGGCAGCAGTGTGTAGGTGTGTCCCTGCTTCAGCACAAATGTTTTTGAATTTAACATTTTTTAAAACAATTTTTTAGTTTCTGACTTTCCGCCTACCTGCTATGCATATCACGTGGTTGACACGTGATTGATACCTAGTGGGTCACAGATCATCTTAACCTATTGGTGCAGCTCAGTGGGAACTGAAACTATTCCCTTTGGTGGCACATTGGCTCCCGACTGCATGAGTATTCTCCTCAATCGGCTTGTGACTGCATGTGTAGTCAGTGAGTGGGACAGCAGTGTGTTTGCAGCACAGGCAGTAGTCAGTTGGACTCACAGAGCACTGAGGGCAGCAGCTTAAACGATGAACTGAAGTCAGAAGTCCGTGTTTTTTTTTGGGGGGGGTTGCAGCTAGCTCCCAGTAGTGCATTGCTACTCCTGCTCTTGATATATGGATAGGAAGTTAAACTTAAAAATGCTTGATGATGAAATGCGAGTGTCTTTATCTAATATTCCACTAAATATTCAGAAACTGTGTTCATCCCATCAACCTCATACAACCCATTAAAATAGAAAGTAGCTAGTAGCTATTGGTGTTAAACTTTTTTTTTAATTCTTGCACATACATACTGTTACTTGTAAATACATTTTGTTATTATATAATTTATGTATGTGTCCGTATCTCTGAAAACAAGTTAGTTTAACCTCCTGTTTGCTTACTACAACTGAATTACTGTGTCGCAAAATGATGTTGGTCTAAAAAGTGTGTCACCAACATGAAAAGTTTGGAAAGCTCTGATCTAAAGGGTTACTATGTTAAGCACATAAACTACAATGTGCACTAATACCAGTAAAGCATATGATTTCTTATACCAAATATGATCAATAAAAATAAAACAAATACAAGAGAATACAAAACAAGCAATATAAGGAATGGAGTTAAAACAATACTCCCCTAATTTAATTGGTTGACCCTGTAACAGCATAACAGGTCCTCCATATCGAGCGACAAGGCACAGTCCAGAGAAGGATAGTCTTTATGTCCTGAAGACACACATAACAGGGGCTGGTACCAGCATGCAAAGCAAAGAATGGATCCAAAGATAGTTCAGCAACTTTTACTGCACTATGGTGGTTAAAACAAGCTTGACAAAAGGTCTTTCATCTTCATCTTTTCTTTCTTTAAAGGTTTACTTGCTTTCGATCTTTAATCTTTTGAAGAGTGCAGTTATGGAATTTTGCCTGTACAGATTTGACCTAAATATGGAAACTCAAAAATAATTCAGTTAGTGTCTTTTAATCTCTGGATACAGCTTCATGATCTCATCCTGCAAATACAAAAATAGTGTTAAGAACCAAATAGAAAAATAAAACATTTTAGGCATCTGAAATATGAGAGCAAAATACAACACAGAAAGACAATAAAAAGATCTAATCCACCAGGGAGGGAAAAAAAAGGAGTGGGGTCTGGGTCTACAGGCTACGACCGGGGTGGCCATCAAGGTAGATGATGTCCGTGGCCCGATTCCCAATGAAGGAAAGTTCTAGACAATCCTAGGGACGTAGTGCATCCTGCATAGGGGTAAGACAAGGAAATTTAGGGCACAGCTGGTGGTTAGGCAATAACATTGTAAGAGGAGATTCAAAACGTTTTAGGTTCACCTCCTAAAAACAATCACCCCCATTACATAAAGATATTCATCAATACTCATCAATACTTCCCCCTTGTTTGCGTAAAACATCCCATGTGACACGCAAACACAAGATAACAAGAGACTAAACGACAAATCATGCACTCCACTCATACAGAGACAATTCTCAATAGCAAGCAAAATCAAATACACTGCAATATTCAATATGCTGTCCATACAGCACGCTTTCACACGTAGTCACAAAAGAGAAAAACATAACAACAAACATTGAAAACCAATTGTTCTTGTCTTTCACAAAACAAAACATTAGCTGCCGACACAAATTTCAACCAACCACAATTAACCTAAAATTCAACACATATTCTGACATTCACTGAAATGCAACACTCGCAAAACACTACAAACAATTAAAAACATCCACTATGTACAAAACTTCGATATCACACAAAGAAAGCAATCACAGCAGATGCCCAAGAAACTTCAATTGCATATCGTACAAATAAAATTGCGCTTATTTGGGAACAATCAGATAACCATGGTACAGCCACCGTTCTCCTGCCGCATGCACCATGCAAATCCACTATTAAAGGGACATACTAGTAGAAATGAAAATTTCATTATTCAGATAGGACTTTTAATTTTAACCAACTTTCCTAGATTAAACCAAACATAGGTAGGCTCATATGCTAATTTTTAAGCCTTTGAAGGCTGCCTCTTATCACAGGCTGTGTAAATCTCTTTGCAACACCAGGAGACAAAATAGCCATATAAATAAAAATAAAACTATAATCAGATAAATTAGCAAGTTATATAAATGCAGTGGAATAAGAGAAATTGTGCATCATTTGTTTGCCATCCCCTATTGCCTTAATATAAGGATGTTTATTGTAGACACATTATAGACCACGGCTTAGCTGTTAAGCAGCAATGAAACTGAATACAGTTATAGTTGTTGACTGGTTAGTAGCCAAATAACTATATATATTTTAAAATGTCACTGAAATCACTTTATTAAATAATATCTCATTTATTTATTGAACGCAGTGGGGGTTATTTTAAATAACAAAGAGTTCTGTAATATCTGTGAGATACAGTTTGACAGCCACAGAAATAAAATTATCATTTTTAAGCTATATTCTGTGACAGAATATAATATAAATACTGGTTTCTTTGTAGTGAGCAATTTATATTTATCATTCTTTAGAACATAGAACACCAGTACTGCCTCTTTAAATGTAAAGTACAAATCTTTCTCTCTGCGACAAAGCCAAACACAAGAGAGAAACTTTTTTTTTTTTTTTAAAGAAAAGCAAAACATGCACAGTGTTATCAGTCTTCTCAAGGATAGTAAGGCAAGCTCAAAGTGTCATTTTTCCTTAAAGGAGAAACACTGTTTACTGCTTAAAAATATAAAATTCACACTAAAACTTGATAAATGCTAATTAGTTTAACCACAACAAAATTATTGGATTTAACGTTGTGTATAATTTGATATTTACCATTCTGCAGCTCTCCAGCCAAATATAAAAACCGCATATAACACAAAAATAAGCTTTCTACAAAAGAATACTAATACAATTTCCCCTTTAAATTATTCCCAATGATCCTTATACTAAAAAATGTATACTGACGTTCATTAAATAGCCTAAGCAAGCATAAGCAGCATAAGAACGCACTCACAGCTGGATGCAGGCTAGTTAAAGGGACATTTTACCCAAACTAAAAAATAATGTTTAATTGAAGCTGCTAACACAGTGAAATATACTAGTGTTAGACTTACAGCAAACCTCATTGTCTTTTCTGTAAATATTCCCTTTAAATTCTCAGATGTTATATCATTTTGCCTGTATCCCTTTAAATATTTTTACTCCTCTGTTTTTCTCTTTTTTTTTTCTCTAGTCTCACAGATCGCTACACTAAAATTGTAGACAACTTATCACTTCAGTTTGCATTACACAGAAAATTAAGTTATACTGCAAAAAGAAACATCTGCTATCTAAACGGCAGATTTAAAATAAATATATATAAAGAAAGGTCTCTTAAAATATATTTTGCAAACTACTAATACAGTGTTATTGCACTGGTCCTTTAAATAATAAAATGACAATTTTCTATTGCTCCGTCTACGCACTGAGCTCTGATTTTACATACAAATATAAGATAATGAGATATTATTCTTATTATCTAAAATACAACCCATTGCAATCAACTGTGTTTTGAAAGCATAAAACCAGCTACCTCATATATATACAAATAAACTTGCAAATGCAATTTCTCCTATATTTTATACTATGCAGCTTGTATAACAAGTCATGGACAATACATTAATAGCAACACCTTGTTACAGTGGACTGTCCCTTTAAGGACTAACCATTCATCACGTAAATCTCATATATATATCCCAACCATAATTTAGGCTGCTTGTATAATTTACCACACAAATTTCACCTCTGTACTGTAGCATGACCTGCAGATTAATTGACTTGCAACAAAAATGGACGCACTTTTAGATAAACTTTCAATTACAGCCTATAACTATATCTCATTGTGTGCACCAACTACGTGCACAGACCTTACAAAGACAACATACGGTAACCCATTAATCATACCAGAAACAGTTTCATATTTACCAGAGCGTGACAAAAAAAATCACACACACCATCGCACTTTCAAAGCCACTTTCAAAGCCGTTACTTCACTTGCAAAAACAATATCATATCTTTACATGCCGAAAAACAATTATCACTTAAAACTAAAACTGCTTATTAATACCACATACTTAAAACATTCTGCTGACTTTAAAATACAGGTATATAAAAATAACACTACAAATAGATGCCCCTATAACAAACCTAGAAATTATGAATACTATTAAAGCACTCCCTAATGGGAAGTCTCCCGGGCCGGATGGCCTATTGGCCAAATTTTATCAACTATTTCAGCCACAATTATGCCCTCCCTTATATCATTATTTACATCAATAGACAAGGGAGAGATTTTTCTAAATCTCTACTGGAGGCCACAATCACAGTAATCCCAAAAGCAGACAAGGTGGGAACCCTGGCGGGTAACTACAGACCCATATCACTCCTGAACATTGATATAAAGATATATGCTAAGATACTGGCGAATCGCCTCAATATGATTCTTCCCAAACTTATACATCCGGATCAAGTAGGATTTGTCAGGGGTAGGGAAGCCAAAGATAATACAATTAGAATCCTGCACTCTCTACTGAATGCACACAATAACAAAACACCTCTCACGCTTCTCTCAACAGACGCTGAGAAAGCCTTCGACAGGGTCAGCTGGCAATTCATGTGGGGGGCCCTGTCGAGGTTTGGATTTTCTGAGGCTTTTGTAGATAGGATCCAAGCGCTATATTCTAATCCTCAAGCTAGAGTACGAGTCAATGGAACTCTATCTCAACCTTTCCCAATTACTAATGGAACCCGCCAGGGGTGCCCCTTGTCTCCACTTTTATTTGCTATAACCATCGAAAACTTGGCTATTAAAATAAGAGGCAATAAAGAAATATTAGGCATACATTTCAATCAGGTACACCAGAAATGTTTACTATTTGCTGATGACGTGATCTTTACCTTACGTGCCCCCTCTACTACCTTACCGGCCTTGTTACAAACCCTGAACGATTACGGTCAGGTATCTAACTTCTCCATTAACATGGAGAAATCCGGAATCATACTACTGAATTCACCTCATAGCGACAGAGACTTTGTTAGCCAACAGACATCTTTCCAGATTGTCGACAAACTAAAATACCTAGGATTGATAATTCCACACAATCACCAAGATTTATTCCAAAGTAATTATCTCAATCTCCAAAACTCGGTAAAAACATTACTAGAAGGATGGCACAGACAGGGTCACCTGTCGTGGATGGGAAGAATGAATACAATAAAAATGATGGTAATACCAAAATATCTATTCCTATTCCAGACATTGCCGATGGCCCTGCCGGTCTCATACCTAAAAACCCAACAAAATATGTCTAATTCTTTCATCTGGTCCTACAAGAAACCTAGAGTATCACAACAGACACTATACATGTCCAAGGCAGACGGTGGACTTAACGCCCCTAACCTTTTGAACTATTACAGAGCAACACACTTGACCAGAGTGGTCTCTTGGTCTCACTCTGCCGATTCTGCCCTATGGGTGCAAATTGAAAGTTCTCTCCTGGGAGATATACCTATGAGAGTCTTAGCATGGCTCCCCAAAGCTCACAGGCCACCCCAAGCATATTGAAACAACTATATTAAAGCTACCTTAGACGTCTGGGACCACGTCATAATGCACACTGTAGGAATCTCCACCCCAATATCGCCTCTTACCCCTCTGTTGCACAACCAGATTTTTTTGAAAGACCCATCCTTCTCTCACATACACAAGGAGGAGCACTTAAAAAAATCTACCAATTTACCTCATAGTAGAATCGGGAGGGATTAAAGATAGACTAAAGTTACAAGAGGAACTAGGTTCACCCTTCCATAGCTGGTACCCTTATCTGCAGATAAGACACGCGCTCTTCAACAACACACACAAATCTAACGTATTTAGATCATTGACCACATTTGAGGAACTATGTGTAAACTCTAACATTAAAAGAGCGTACCTATCAATAGCTTACAAACTGTTACGAGGCTCTTTCCCAAACCAACGCCCTTCTTTTATTGGGAAATGGGAATCAGAACTGATAGAAAATTTTACAGATGACGACTGGAGAAATAGCTTTACAAAGTCACACTCCGCTTCCACTTCGTTGTTTATTTCCGAGTTAAACTACAAAATACTCACCCGATGGTATCTGACTCCCCAACGACTCAGATATATCTACCCTACTGCATCATCAACCTGTTGGAGATGATGCGGAGGACAGGGTACCATGACTCATATCTGGTGGGGCTGTCCTCTCCTATCTGACTTTTGGCGCGGGATAGAACAATGCATTAATAAAATTTTGGGCCTAGATATTACCCTAAGCCCGAAACTCATTTTACTCAATGCTCTCCCACACGTACATTGCGTATACCGCACAAGACTCCTTCAACTGATGTTAACATGTGCAAAGAGACTGATACCTAGACTATGGAAGACCCAAAATATTCCAACTCAAACACAATGGATGGCCGAGATAGGACATATACTAGAGTTAGAAAAACAACACTTTTATTATGTGGGAAAAACGAGAGTTTTTTGCTGACATGTACTTTATCTGGGAACAAGGCCTTTATAACCTGAACACCTAAAGTGCATCTGAACCCCTGAGCTTATAGAGCCTCCCTCCCTTACATAAAATTCCCACTCCCACCCTTTCTTCTTCTCTTCCTTCCCCTTCTTCCCCTCTTCTCCCCCCCTAGATTAGGGATATAAATACTGGACAACATCTTATCAATAGATGGTAAAAAGTGTTTTTATTGTCTCTTATGTTTTATCTGATGCCTTTTTCTTTTTCTCGTTATGCTTGGAAGACGTTCATAGTTATGATTTTGAATGATGATAAATGTTATTGTATTTAAAAGATGTTTCATATGCTGAAATTGACCATTTCTTTTTGGATGTATTATTTTGAAACTAAAATACCAATAAAAATTATTGAATAAAAAAAAAAAAAAATAACACTACAAAATATCTTCTAAAAACGTCTGATTTCCCAGCAGAGAAACAGAAAGAAACATTTTTACAGCGATACCGACACACAAGCTCATTCCATCTCGCATACCAGAGATTCACTCCTTTTTTTCTTTCTCAGAAAAACATCTATTTCATAGCGTACCACATACATAAAAAAAAACCACAAGATTAACTTGTCACCAAGTTCAAAATGTATTTCATTCCGATTCCACGCAAAATGGCCATTTTTTGCCTGGATTGGGACAATCATTTTCAAATAATACATTCTGTTTTTGGTTTAAAGTAAATCTGTTACACGCATACCACAGTGAGAACCGACAGACCATCACACATTATGCATCTCAATATACAAAATTTCCTTTTCATTACTGCAAGCAAACAAAAAGTCTTACAAACGGAGCTGCTGTAACAGGTTTCTTTCGCTTTTTTTTTCTCTTCTGATCTATGTGCGCGCTCAGTGGTGGCCCCCCTTCTTTGCCTGCTACATTTTTTTAACACAGAGATTTCTCTATTTACCACACAGCAGTACTCACTGACAGTGTTTTAAAAATATTTCTGTCATTTGCAGAAACTATTAACTCTTTTTTTTTCGACCTTACACATGTAATTTTCTCTTTGCATTCTTATCTATAAGCAGATCCCATTTCTCAACACAAGAATAGCCACAATAATAACATGCATAGCCACTTAATATTTTCTACGCAATTATATAGCAGCAAAACACAAACAAAACAAACCAAGCATCAGATTTCAACATGAGCTTCATTTGGGTAACAAAACTCTATTATGGGAATGAACATGGGAAACTTTAACACACATGAGACTCACTCACTGCAATCTTAGCTTAAAAGCTCTCCGTCAACTGGCATTCATATATTTATTGCGTGCTTATCACAGACAGGACTCACAATACCTGTCGTATCCCAGCACAGGACTCTACACCTGTCTGGAGGGGTATCACAACTGCCGGCAGGACTATAACCTCCGCAAACCTGCGTCTCAACCACAGGAACCCCTTAACCCTTTATCATATATTATCAACACCTATTACCAGACTAAATTTAGGTTCAGATTCACAGAAGGAAAGCATGGTAAAAGCACTCATACTCACCCCCGGCGAATCCCACAAACTGACACCAAAATTGTTAGGTGTTTCCTCAGGGGGGTAAGTGTCAGGTCAGGCCGAAACCACGGGCCCAGTGTATCACCTGAGGCAGATGTAGATTATCTGATAAGGATCCCTTAGAATGACTCAGACCACGCAGCAATATGATCTAAAGCCAATTCTGTTTATTGAACAGTGCAAGCATTTCTTATAGTGTGTAGTAACAGCATACAGGGTTAATGGGATGACACGTTAGGACCTCGTCATCTTACACAGTTATACAGAGCAAAATACAATGTGAAGCTGGAAAATTAGTTTCTCATAACAAGAATTACATAGTCATAATAAGCTAACATCTGCGGAGACAACAAGGTTTCTGAACCATCTTATTGACATTATCTTCTTCTGGGCGTATAGCCAAAGTACATTGACAAGGCCGAACAGCTAAAGAAACTAACATAACATGCACATAGTTCGCCCTACATAATATAACCCATTATCATAAAGTTTAATCATCACAAAATGGCTGCGAGGAACAAGATGGCTGCCGTCAGGTTCATATTACCCCTAACACTGTCCCTTTATACAAGGACTTTCCAGATGCAAGGAGGCATTTTATCTAAGATTTTTACATCTGCATAAAATGTTATACTCTCAGACTAAGATTGCTCAGTGTTTGAAATGAGACAGGTTAACTTAAAACTGTTCAGTTTACCCTACAGCTGACTTAATTTTGAAATACATACCAACAAGCCTAAATCCTGCATTTAACCAAATCTAATGGTATGAGTACCACAGCTTATGGTTCCACCAAGACCATATAGATTACAGCATTTTCAAAATCCATAAGTACAGCTGTCAGATAGGAATATTTGTACACTATATTTGAAGTGGTGCTCTTGGTTGGGGAAAATGGGGAAAAACAAACAAACATATGTCAACCTTTTAAAAGTACTTTTCTTCATCTAGCCATCTACCCAGATCATTAATGTACAATTTTGAATTCACAGAAATATTTTTGTTTGCACATTTACAAATATGATTCTTTAAAAAGTGATCTCTTAATTTCTGCATTTTTTTTATCATGCATGTCACACACTGTTGATTTAGGGGATGCAAGGTGCATAAATGTTTCCTCCTGTGAGTGTTTCTGTGGGTGTCTGTGTTTATGTCTTTGTGCTTTGGTTTGTGTCTATATGAGTGTGTATGTATTTTTTCTCTGTGGATCTCTCTTTGAGGGTGGGTGTGTATGTCTTTGTGCTTTTTCTATGGGTGTCTCTGTGAGGGTGTGTGTATGTTTGTCTGTGTATTTTCTCTGGATGCCTCTGTGAGGGTGGGTGTGTATGTCTGTTTTCTGTGGATGTCTCTGTGAGGGTGTGTGTGTGTATGTATGTATGTCTGTGTTTTCTGTGGATGTCTCTGTGAGGGTGTGTGTGTTTTCTGTGGGAGTCTCTGTGAGGGTGTTTGTATGTCTTTGTGTGTTTTCTGTGGATGTCTCAGTGAGGGTGTGTGTATGTATGTCTTTCTGTGTTTTATGTGGTTGTCTCTCTGTGTGTGTCTTTGTGTGTTTTCTGTGGGTGTCTGTGTGTGTGTGTGTGTGTGTGTATGTCTTTGTGTGTTTTCTGAGGCTGTCTCTGTCGGTGTTTCCTTAGGTGTATGTGCAAGTTTGAGTTTGTGTGTGTGTGTCCATTGTCTGTTCCTTTTTAGGACATTTTGACCTTACTACTAATTATTGACATCTTTCTACAGACTTTGAGACTAATGAGACCTTTCCGGAAGTCACCAATCCACCATTTAACCTTTAAATTATTATTTGGGCAGTTCAGGGCCCTTCCTTTCAGCCACTGCATGCTGTTGTCATCATTTAGTTGCCATCTTCGTTTACAAAAAGATAATCAAAACTCCATATTTTGTTTTCTAAATCTCGTTTTTTTACAAAACTGTAGTCTACCTCATGACTTGTCAGGTCAATGTAAACAAGTGCTGAGTGTCTGTTTGGGTGTCTGTGTCTGAGTATGTTTTTTTGCGTGTCTGCTAGAGTGTCTATATGTGAATCCTTATGTGTGAGTCTGTCTGTGTGTTTCAGTGTATGAGTGTGTCTGTGTGTTTGTATGTTACTACCTTTACAACATTTCCAAGTTTAAATAGACACTTAAGAATAAAGTGTATATACGTTTTAGTCACTTGGTCAAAAATTGCACATGTCAAGGGGGGGGGGGGGGGGGGCCCTGATCAATGGTTAAGTCAGGGGCCCCAAAATTTCTAGTGGCGGCCCTGGGCGCCACCATCTTTTAGCTTATATTTGTTATGTAACTTTTAAACTCTGCAAAAAAAATGCAAACATATAACTCTTCATATTATGTGTCCCATCTCAAGTAAAGTAATTCAAAAGTATTAGTTGTTTTTTTTTGTAAGAAAAACCTTGTATGGACCTCAGAATGGATGTGTGTCTATCTTCACCAATAGAGTTGGGGCTTTATTTCTACAGCATATGAGTAATGAGTCCCAAAATATGTAAGTCCGAAAGCATACAAGGGACAAGTTAGTTGTAGGAACAGCATAGGCAGAGGGAAAGTGTGTGAGTAAAATATATCTAGCCTCTCACGCTATCTGGCCCACACACACAGCTGGTGAGTCCTTATAGAGACAAATAACCCTAATAGGTGGCGGTAGGAACAAAGTCTATCACAAGTGTTTCTCAACCGCGGTCCTCAAGTGCCCCCAACAGGCCAGGTTTTCATAACACAGGTGACGTAATCAGCTGATCATTAACACCATGGTTACTAACCTGCTGTCACCAATAAGCTGAATATTTCACCTGTGCACTGGTTCAGCTATAATGAAAACCTGGCTTGTTGGGGGTAATTGAGGACCGCGGTTGAGAAATGCATTAGTGCATACACGTGCTGAAAACCTATGTGTTTCTTAAGAGTCAGAGCTGTTATGAACTCTCCTGATGTAATTATTTTTTTTTACATTGATAAACTATTTCCACTCAGCTGACATTCTCTTTTGTAACAATCCTTGTCCTCTGACCTCTGAGTGAGTTTAAACTTGTATAAAAGTCACAGTTATTAAAGAACCATTACATGCAATAGAATTGCATAATCAACAGATTCATCTTAAAAAGACAATACAATAGCATCTACTCTTTTGAAATTAGCTGTAGATTTTTTTCTGACAATTTTAAAAAATCCTTTAAATCTCATCATGTGACAGCCATCAATGAATTAGAGACTCATGTACGTATACACTGAACTTGTGCACATGCCCAGTAGAAGCTGGTTCCTCAGAAACTGTGCATATAAATAGATTATGCACATTTTGAGAATGGAAGTAAATTAGATTTTTTTTTAAGTTGAATGTGCTTTCTAAATCAGTTTAATTTTGATTGTTGTGTCCCTTTAACACTGTGGTTTTACCTTGAAGTTGTTGGCAAGTCTCCAAAATAATGACATTGATAATAATAGCATTCCAGACAGCCCATGAAATCCACAGATAATGACTCATAGGGACCGATTCATCAAGCTCTGAATGGCGCTTGATGTGGCTGTTTCCGCACGAGCCTTCAGGCTCTGAGGCGGTGGACAGCAATGATTGACACCCGCTGCTAGGCGATTGGCTGTGAATCTGCAGGGCGGCATTGTGCAAGCAGTTCACCAGAACTGCTTGTGTAATGATAAATGCCGACAGCAATGATTAATGCCTACAGCGGATCATGTCCGTCTGCGGATCATGTCCGTCTGCACATTTCATAAATCGGCCCCTTGGTCATTAAAGGGACACAAAAAAAATATGTTAGGATTCAAATAGCACATGCAATTTTAAACAACTTTCTATTTTACTTTTATTATTAAATTTGCTTTGTTACTTTGATATCTTTTGTTGAAAAGCAGGATATAAGCTCAGGAGCATGCACATATGTAGTAGTAGTTTTGCAAAAATGTTATCCATTTGCAAGAGCACTAGATGGTAGCACTATTCCCTTCCATGTAGTATTCCAGATATCTACCTAGGTATCTCCTTAACAAAGAATACCATGGGAATGAAGCAAATTGGATAATGGAATTAAACTGGAAACTTTTTTATCAAAAAATTCCAAAGTTCCTCTGCCTCTTTTTATATCTGGGGAAGAGGTGTTGGAAGTCTTCACTCATAGGGACATAGGGGTCATTTAAATCCATTGGAACGGCTATGGTGTTACAATTTTTTTCTTGGGAAACAGCTTCCAATCCAGGCACTTGTAAAGATCCACGTCTCACAGATTGAATCCTCATTATTCTGCTCCACTCAACAACTAGAGTTCCATCTTGGGAGGTCTCTGTCAGGGTTGCAGATAGGATATTTAGCAATCATCGTAAGGACAGCTCAAGGACTTCCATGCCAAATCTTGTGATACGGACATTTGTTTGCATTGCAATAGTCATTTTAACATTTTCCTTGATGTCCACTTCATTTTTTAAATGAGTGAAAAATTATGTTACATCACAATATTTGTACCTGCACATATACCTTGACATCCTATAAATTCCCCAAATTACCTCTGTAAGGTGCTTGGTAATTTGATAGGCTGGCAACTCACGTTTCCCATTTACCAGTCCATTCCTTGTTCATGCACACACTTCTTTCCATCTCTACCACAGTTCTTTTTTATTGGCTATCTGACCACTGGCCAGTTTGTTGGACTCAGCTATTGGCTTTAATTGCTGGCTGTGATATGGCTACTAACTTTGCTCACAGCTTATTCCTTGCTATGATACATATAGTGCTGATTAAGGTTCTCTGCCTTCTGGCTATGCCTGGCTCATGTCTCGCTATAAAATCTCATACCTTTATTACTCCAAGATCTGCTTCACCTCAGTGGTGAGTACGTCTTGCTTCTGGTTCCAGTAAGTTTGTACAGGGACATTTATAGGTAACAGGGTGCAACTGGATAGTGGAACAAAGCTCTCACACTTTTACTATTCCACAAAATGTGCATTGTTAAAGAGCTCTAATTTTATATATGAAATATAGAATTATGTTGTTGTCTGTAATAATTGCATTACACAGAATTGTATGGAGGTTCCATAAACAGTTGGTGAATCCTAGTTTAAATTGTTTCTGGATTTTTAAACATAATATATATGACAGGACATGTCATAACAATACACTAGACATATCACATTAAAGGACCAGTCAACACAGTTGATTTGCATAATCAACAAATGCAAGATAACAAGACAATGCAATAGCACTTAGTCTGAACTTCAAATGAGTAGTAGATTTTTTTCTCTTGTAAGGTGTATCCAGTCCACGGATCATCCATTACTTGTGGGATATTCTCATTCCCAACAGGAAGTTGCAAGAGGACACCCACAGCAGAGCTGTAATATAGCTCCTCCCCTAACTGTCATACCTAGTCATTCTCTTGCAACTCTCAATAAGCAAGGACGTTGTAGGAGAGAGTGGTTAAATATAGCTAGTTTATTTTCTTCAATCAAAAGTTTATTTTTAAATAGTACCGGAGTTGTGCTATTTTATCTCAGGCAGTAAATAGAAGAAGAATCTGCCTGAGGTTTCTATGATCTTAGCAGGTTGTAACTAAGATCCATTGCTATTCTCACATATGTCTGAGGGGATTACACAGATGAGGTAACTTCAGCGAGAGAATGGCTTGCAGTTTATTCTGCTATCAGGTATGTGCAGTTATAATTTTTTCTAGAGATGGAAAACACTAGAAAATGCTGCTGATACCGGATTAATGTAAGTTAAGCCTGAATACAGTGATTTAATAATGACTGGTATCATGCTTACTCCCAGGGGTCTAGTTTTTTCCACATGGCTGGCTTAAATTTTGACTAGAAACAATTTCCACTGTTGTAGTATAAAAGTTACAGTTGGTGCAGTTAAAATTACAAACTGTGACATCCAGCTTCCCTCAAAGGCCCTCTGAATGCTATAGGACATCTCTAAAGGGCCCAAAGGCTTTTCAAAGTCGTTTATTGGGGAAGGTAGGGCCACAGCTTGCTGTGGCAGTTGGTTGTGACTGTTAAAAAACGTCTATTTCGTTTTTTTGATCCGTTTTTTGAACTAAGGGGTTAATCATCCATTTGCAAGTGGGTGCAATGCTCTGTTAGCCTATTATACACACTGTAAAAATTTCGTTTGATTTACTGCATTTTTTCACTGTTTTTCAAATTCTGACAAAATTTGTTTCTCTTAAAGGCACAGTACCGTTTTTTATATTTGCTTGTTAACTTGATTTAAAGTGTTTTCCAAGCTTGCTAGTCTCATTGCTATTCTGTATAAACATGTCTGACATAGAAGAAACTCCTTGTTTATTATGTTTTAAAGCCATGGTGGAACCCCCTCTTAGAATGTGTACCAAATGTACTGATTTCATTTTATGCAATAAAGATCATTTTCTGTCTTTAAAAAATGTATCACCAGAGGAATCTGACGAGGGGGAAGTTATGCCGACTAACTTTCCCCACGTGTCAGACCCTTTGACTCCTGCTTAAGGGACTCACGCTCAAATGGCGCCAAGTACATCTAAGGCGCCCATAGCGTTTACTTTACAAGACATGGCGGCAGTCATGGATAATACACTGTCAGCGGTATTAGCCAGACTACCTGAACTTAGAGGTAAGCGAGATAGCTCTGGGGTGAGACAAAATGCAGAGCATACTGACGCTTTAAGAACCATGTTTGATACTGCCTCACAATATGCAGAAGCTGAGGAAAGAGAGCTTCAGTCAGTGGGTGATGTTAATGACTCAGGAAAGATACCTGATTCTAATATTTCTACATTTAAATTTAAGCTTGAACACCTCCGCATGTTGCTTAGGGAGGTTTTAGCTGCTCTGAATGACTGTGATACCATTGCAGTGCCAGAGAAATTGTGTAGACTGGATAAATACTTTGCAGTGCCGGTGTGTACTGATGTTTTTCCAAATACCTAAAAGGTTTACAGAAATTATTAATAAGGAATGGGATAGACCAGGTGTGCCGTTCTCTTCCCCTCCTATTTTTAGAAAAATGTTTCCAATAGACGCCACCACATGGGACTTATGGCAGACAGTCCCTAAGGTGGAGAGAGCAGTTTCTACTCTAGTAAAGCGTACTACTATCCCTGTCGAGGACAGTTGTGCTTTTTTTTTTTAGATCCAATGGATAAAAAATTAGAGGTTACTTTAAGAAAATATTTATTCAACAAGGTTTTATCCTACAGCCCCTTGCATGCATTGCCCCTGTCACTGCTGCTGCGGCGTACTGGTTTGAGTCTCTGGAAGAGGCTTTACAGGTAGCGACTCCATTGGATGACATACTTGGCAAACTTAGAGCACTTAAGCTAGCCAATTCTTTTATTCTGATGCCATTATTCATTTGACTAAACTAACTACTAAGAATTCTGGTTTTGCTATACAGGCGCGCAGAGCGCTATGGCTTAGATCATGGTCAGCTGACGTGACTTCAAAATCTAAGCTACTTAACATTCCCTTCAAGGGGCAGACCCTATTCGGGCCTGGTTGAAGGAAATTATTGCTGATATCACTGGAGGAAAAGGTCATGCCCTTCCTCAGGACAGGTCCAAATCTAGGGCCAAACAGTCTAATTTTCGTGCCTTTCAAAACTTCAAGGCAGGTGCGGCATCAACTTCCTCTAATAATAAACAAGAGGGAACTTTTGCTCAATCCAAGACGGTCTGGAGACCAAACCTGACATGGAAAAAAGGTAAGCAGGTAAAAAAGCCTGCTGCTGCCTCTAAGACAGCATGAAGGAACGGCCCCCTATCCGGGAACGGATCTAGTAGGGGGCAGACTTTCACTCTTTGCCCAGGCCTGGGCAAGAGATGTTCAGGATCCCTGGGCATTGGAAATTATATCCCAGGGATATCTTCTGGACTTCAAAGCTTCCCCCCCAAAAGGGAGATTTCACCTTTCACAATTATCTGCACACCAGATAAAGAGAGAGGCATTCTTACACTGTGTACGAGTCCTCCTAGTTATGGGAGTGATCCATCCAGTTCCAAAGGAGGAACAGGGACAGGGTTTTTACTCAAATCTGTTTGTGGTTCCCAAAAAAGAGGGAACCTTCAGACCAATTTTGGATCTAAAGATCTTAAACAAATTCCTCAAAGTTCCATCGTTCAAGATGGAAATTATTCGTACCATCCTACCACTGATCCAGGAGGGTCAATATATGACTACAGTGGATCTAAAGGATGCTTATCTTCACATTCCGATACACAAAGATCATCATCGGTTTCTCAGGTTTGCCTTTTAAGACAGGCATTACCAGTTGTAGCTCTTCCCTTGGGATTAGCTACAGCCCCAAGAATCTTTACAAAGGTTCTAGGGTCACTTATGGCGGTCGTAAGGCCGCGGGGCATAGCAGTAGCCCCTTATTTAGACGACATCCTGATACAGGCGTCAAACTTCCAAATTGCCAAGTCTCATACGGACGTAGTACTGGCATTTCTGTGGTCGCATGGGTGGAAAGTGAACGAGGAAAAGAGTTCTCTATCCCTACTCACAAGAGTTTCCTTTCTAGGGACTCTGATAGATTCTGTAGAAATGAAAATTCAACTGACGGAGTCCAGGTTATCAAAGCTTCTAAATTCCTGCCGGGTTCTTCATTCCATTCCGCGCCCTTCGGTGGTTCAGTGTATGGAAGTAATCGGCTTAATGGTAGCGGCAATGGACATAGTGCCGTTTGCACGCTTACATCTCAGACCGCTGCAACTATGCATGCTCAGTCAGTGGAGCGGGGATTACACAGATTTGTCCCCTCAACTGAATCTGGACCAAGAGACCAGGGATTCTCTTCTCTGGTGGCTATCTCGGGTCCATCTGTCCAAAGGTATGACCTTTCGCAGGCCAGATTGGACAATTGTTACGACAGATGCCAGCCTTCTAGGTTGGGGTGCAGTCTGGAACTCCCTGAAGGCTCAGGGATCGTGGACTCAGGAGGAGTCTCTCCTTCCATTAAATATTCTGGAACTAAGAGCGATATTCAAGGATCTTCAGGCTTGGCCTCAGTTAGCAACTCTGAGGTACATCAGATTTCAGTCGGACAACATCACGACTGTAGCTTACATCAACCATCAAGGGGGAACGAGAAGTTCCCTAGAGATGTTAGAAGTTTAAAAAATAATTCGCTGGGCAGAGATTCCCTCTTGCCACCTATCAGCTATCCATATCCCAGGTGTAGAGCACTGGGAGGCGGATTTTCTAAGTCGTCAGACTTTTCATCCGGGAGAGTGGGAACTCCATCCGGAGGCATTTGCACAACTGATTCATTGTTGGCGCAAACCAGAACTGGATCTCATGGCGTCTCGCCAGAACGCCAAGCTTCCGTGTTACGGATCCAGGTCCAGGGATCCCAAGGCGACACTGATAGATGCTCTAGCAGCGCCCTGGTCTTTCAACCTGGCTTATGTGTTTCCACCGTTTCCTCTGCTCCCTCGACTGATTGCCAAGATCAAGCAGGAGAGAGCATCTGTGATTCTGAAAGCACCTGCGTGGCCACGCAGGACCTGGTATGCAGATCTAGTGGACATGTCATCCTTTCCACCATGGTCTCTGCCTCTGAAACAGGACCTTCTACTTCAGGGTCCTTTCAACCATCCAAATCTAATTTCTCTGAGGCTGACTGCCTGGAGATTGAACGCTTGATTTTTTCAAAGCGTGGCTTCTCCGAGTCAGTTATTGATACCTTAAGACAGGCACGAAAGCCTGTCACCAGGAAAATTTACCATAAGGTATGGCGTAGATATCTTTATTGGTGTGAATCCAAGGGTTACTCATGGAGTAAGGTCAGGATTGCTCGGATATTATCTTTTCTCCAAGAAGGTTTGGAAAAAGGATTGTCAGCTAGTTAAGCGTCTGGCAGATGTTCCAGACGTTCAGGCATTTTGTCAGGCTTTAGTTAGAATCAAGCCTGTGTTTAAACCTGTTGCTCCACCATGGAGCTTAAACTTGGTTCTTAAGGTTCTTCAAGGAGTTCCGTTTGAACCTCTTCATTCATATCTTGGAAAGTTCTTTTTTTGGTAGCTATTTCCTCGGCTCGTAGAGTCTCTGAGCTATCTGCCTTACAATGTGATTCTCCTTATCTGATTTTTCATACGGATAAGGTAGTCTGCGTACCAAACCTGGGTTCTTACCTAAGGTGGTATCTAACAAGAATATCAATCAAGAGATTGTTGTTCCATCCTTGTGTTACACAATTTGGACGTGGTCCGTGCTTTAAAGTTTTACTTACAAGCAACTAAAGATTTTCGTCAAACATCTGCTTTGTTTGTTGTCTACTCTGGACAGAGGAGAGGTCAAAAGGCTTCGCAAACCTCTTTTTCTTTTTGACTAAGAAGCTTAATCCGCTTAGCCTATGAGACTGCTGGACAGCAACCTCCTGAAAGGATTACAGCTCATTCCACTAGAGCTGTGGCTTCCACTTGGGCCTTTAAAAATGAGGCTTCTTTTGATCAGATTTCCAAGGCGACGACTTGGTCTTCGCTTCATATTTTTTCAAAATTTTACAAATTTGATACTTTTGCTTCTTCAGAGGCTATATTTGGGAGAAAGGTTTTACGGGCAGTGGTTCCTTCCATTTAAGTTCCTTCCTTGTCCCTCCCTTCATCCGTGTACTTTAGCTTTGGTATTGGTATCCCACAAGTAATGGATGATCCGTGGACTGGATACACCTTACAAGAGAAAACACAATTTATGCTTACCTGATAAATTTATTTATCTTGTGGTGTATCCAGTCCACGGCCCGCCCTGTCATTTTAAGGCAGGTAATTTTTAAATTTAAACTACAGTAACCACTGCACCCTATGGTTCCTCCTTTCTCGGCTTGTTTTCGGTCGAATGACTGGCCATGACAGTTAGGGGAGGAGCTATATTACAGATCTGCTGTGGGTGTCCTCTTGCAACTTCCTGTTGGGAATGAGAATATCCCACAAGTAATGGATGATCCGTGGACTGGATACACCACAAGAGAAATAAATTTATCAGGTAAGCATAAATTGTGTTTTTTCTGACAATTTTAAAAGTTATGTCTTTTTCCACTCCCCCTGTACCATGTGACAGCCATCAGCCAATCACAAATGCATACACACTTATTCTTGCACATGCTCAGTAGGAGCTGGTGACTCAAAAAATTTAAATATAAAAAGACTGTGCACATTTAGTTAATGGAAGTAAAATGGAAAATTTAAAATAGCATACTCTATCTGAATAATGAAAGTTTAATTTTGAGTGTCCCTTTAAGTAACCACAAATTATGTTTAACAAACTGATCTTCTTCATGTGACTGAAAAAATGGAAACTGTACATTTTACTAAATGATGAACTAAGTGATTGTTTTCTACTTACGCAGCACAAAATATGATGCTACATATGTTATGGCAAATTCATTTTCTTTTCTATTTTTAAATTAAAACAAGAAGGTTTTATTTCACAACATTGGACAGAGAACTTAGCTCCAGTTAGGTTAAACTGCTGGATTTTACTAGCTTGTGATAGTGCAACATCAGCTTTGAAAAATTACCCAGCTACATTAATTATAATAATATTAGTTCTATAAGTAGTATTTGTCCTTTCAATAAAGAGTAGCCACATTCATTTACTATGTAGTCATTCTGGTAGGGTGAATTATAAATTATATCAAATTTAGGAGCCAAACATAGCTAACACATAGGTATAGATAGTGGATGTCATAGCCTGTGCCAAAAAAGTTCACTTTCATGTAAATTTAACACAAAGTGCATTATACTAGCACCAGAGAAATCTAGGGAATTAATATAGGAGTTACATTAGTAAAAATCTTTTTTTTTCAAGCCAGATAAGCATGTGTAGCAGCTATAAGATTAAAGGGACATTAAACACTAAATAAGATTAAAGGGACATTAAACACTAAATAAATGCTAGATAGAATTATGCATTCAAAGAAAAGATAAGTCTGAGAATAACATGTAGATGTATTTTGTATTGTTTAATTAGCTGTTTAAATATTGACTAAATAAGTGCAACGTTTTAGTGTCTATAAAACAATGGGAGCTGCCATTTTGTAACTTAGGTCACCTTCTCTGCTGTGGCCAATTACGGACAGTTATACATAGGTCACTAGAGTGTGCAGCCAATGGCTGTGTGGATTATAACAGTGTTCAGCACTTTCATTTCTAACAGGCACTGAAAAGCTCACAATTTCAAAACGGAATTACAGGAAAAGGGGACAAAATAAATAATGACAATATATTGCAGATTTTTTTTTATTTATACATTTTTCCATTTTATATTACAATCTTAAAAAGTGTTTAATGTCCCTTTAAAGGGACACTGCACACTAGATCTTTCTTTGATTACATTTTTTGTAAATGATTAATTTTATATATCTGGGGGTGCTTTTGTAACAATATATAGTTTTGCTTATTATTTAATAACATTGTGCTGATTTTCAGACTTCTAAACAAACCCCGAAACATCAAATCTAAACCCAAGTCTATAGATTGCTGCTTGCTCCTGTTTGTGTAATGGGTCTTTATAGTTATAATTATATCAAAAATATATCAAAATTGGTGTATACTGTCCCTTTAAATGACCATTAAATGACTACAGTCTGATTAAGAAAATCCCCAGACAGAGATTAGGTGACAAACGGGTAAAAATATAAATAGGTAATAAGTCAAGGCCTATTGCAAAGTAAAACCAAATTGCAGAATGTGCAAGGTTGCAAGCCCTGGGTCATGGCAGGCTAATATACAAATAGCAAAGGTCAATTCAAAATACTCATTCAAACTTTATTACATATTTACATAATTGTCAAGTTTATATAAATATAAAAGCCACTAGCAATAAATGACTGATTTGGAATTAAAGTCAATATGGAAGTTACAATTGGTATCACAAGGGTTGACACAAATGGTGGAAAACAAATTTTGATCTGAAGGTAAAGTTGCTCAATTGAAGTGTGATATATTTTTGCATTTGTGGTTTTAACTGGATTTCTGATTCATAGCCTGTGGTTTGTGAAATATATAGGGCAAAGTCTGACAGCTGCCTTTAGAAATCTTTGCACATTTGAGCTGGTACTGCAACATGTTTTTATAATTGTTTTACATTTTTTATATTAAACAACTGGTCTCAGTTAAATTCATGTAAAAGATGAACTGTCTATTAAAGTGTAATACTACTGACAGACCTCCAATAATAAAGTGTAATACTACTGACTGACAGACCTCCAATAATAAAGTGTAATACTACTGACTGACAGACCTCCAATAATAAAGTGTAATACTACTGACTGACAGACCTCCAATAATAAAGTGTAATACTACTGACTGACAGACCTCCAATAATAAAGTGTAATACTACTGACTGACAGTCCTCCAATAATAAAGTGTAATACTACTGACTGACCTCTAATAATAAAGTCAAATGGGGGAGGGGGCGAGAACAGGACAAGAAGGGGTTAATAAGCACTCATTCCTATAGTTTGCGGTAACTAAGTTGAACCATTCAACTATTGCATGTATGTAAATTAAGTTAAAACTTATTGAAATTTATTAAACCACTAAAAAAGAGAGAGTGTTATAAGATAAAACACTCTCACATTAACCTAAATAGCTCCACACTCGCACTAGACACTCACACTAATAACACAGATGCTGCAATATACCCAGACTATGCCACACAGACTCAACCACCCCCCTGTATTCCTGGCCAGTAACAGGATACGCTGGCTTCAGGTGACAGGGATGGTTTATGTACTGAGTGACATGTCCCTTGCAGCCGTAATAGGTATCGTGAGTGTCAAAGAATAGTAAATATAAAAACACTATGCTTGACTAAGCATACAAATGTGCTCTGCACAAACGCGTTTCGGCCGAGTGGCGGCCTTTCTCAATGTGCTCACTTCGGATTGACAAGACGAGTGTCTCATTATTGGTGCCTTATATTTGTATCTCCTGTTTCAATTGTCCAATCGCAGCGTGCAAGAAGCGCACGCCCACCTCTAAGCCAATCCAGCGCTGTATACTATGCGCGTGTCATGGATTGAGAGTCTTTATTTGATTGGTCACTCATGAAACCTTTTCAGCCAATCCCTAATGACCTTCTATTTCCTATGGTCCGTATGTGGGATTGATGTAACGATAGCTATAAATAAGGTCACTGTAAGTAGTGCAATACATTACAATTCAATATGGTAGTTACTATAATGATGTGGAAATGTAAATCGTATCCCAAAAATCACTGAATTCATATTCTCATGAGTATAGTGTCGCTTTTCAATATGTGTTACGATATCACATCCATGTAGTGATGACCTAGAATTTTCATCATATATGGGCATTCGCTATATTTTTGAGATTTAGGATATAATGGGCCACGATCTAAATAAATAAGATATTCAAACTCCACACATTTTTATTATCGTGTTGTATTTGTAAGGAAATGAATGCTACATGCAATCCATCGTTAGCGCCACTCACATTTATTTAACAAAGAGCCATAATTATGATCCATGACACAGAACCGTGTGGCATGCTATGTGTATATATTATGTGCACATCGTAAATGCTCACACCCTGGTCTTTACACATAATGGCACTAGGAATCTAAATCTCTGTGTGCACATTGTATTGCACTACTTACAGTGACCTTATTTATAGCTATCGTTACATCAATCCCACATACGGACCATAGGAAATAGAAGGTCATTAGGGATTGGCTGAAAAGGTTTCATGAGTGACCAATCAAATAAAGACTCTCAATCCATGACACGCGCATAGTATACAGCGCTGGATTGGCTTAGAGGTGGGCATGCGCTTCTTGCACACTGCGATTGGACAATTGAAACAGGAGATACAAATATAAGGCACCAATAATGAGACACTCGTCTTGTCAATCCGAAGTGAGCACATTGAGAAAGGCCGCCACTCGGCCGAAACGCGTTTGTGCAGAGCACATTTGTATGCTTAGTCAAGCATAGTGTTTTTATATTTACTATTCTTTGACACTCACGATACCTTTTACGGCTGCAAGGGACATGTCACTCAGTACATAAACCATCCCTGTCACCTGAAGCCAGCGTATCCTGTTACTGGCCAGGAATACAGGGGGGTGGTTGAGTCTGTGTGGCATAGTCTGGGTATATTGCAGCATCTGTGTTATTAGTGTGAGTGTCTAGTGCGAGTGTGGAGCTATTTAGGTTAATGTGAGAGTGTTTTATCTTATAACACTCTCTCTTTTTTAGTGGTTTAATAAATTTCAATAAGTTTTAACTTAATTTACATACATGCAATAGTTGAATGGTTCAACTTAGTTACCGCAAACTATAGGAATGAGTGCTTATTAACCCCTTCTTGTCCTGTTCTTGCCCCCTCCCCCATTTGATTATATATTAATAAGGGTTAGCACCAGGGAATATCATATCCCTTTTTCCTATCATATTATTTTTCACAGTGCCAGACTTCTTTTTTCTTTTGTACTAGTTACTTAGTGGGCAAACCATAATTTTCTTAGTCTTTGAGCACGGGATATAACAATTATTACCACTTACTAGCAATGGCAGGCTTTGATTTGGGAGCAGAAATGCTCCAATGGTCAGAAGATATCAAAAAATTAACAATTGACTTACAAAGTAAAAACACAACTGACAACACACAAATAGGGGAATGGTTACTATCTCTCAAAAACTTAAAACGTATTCGCAAACGCCAAATTAAAAGACAATGGAATATAGGAATGTTTAATTTTTACAAGGATAACCAGGTTATACCGAGGGGCCTTAGGTTAAAAATGTTCCCCACATTCCAAGACCTCAAACCCACACAAATCTAAATGGGAAGATGCCTTGTCTGAATGCTCTTTCAAACTCATAGGATATCTGGTAGAGCATGAGATGGACAAACTAAGTGAATTAAATGAGGAAATAACCAAATTAGGTAGTGAACTCAAACAATATGAGTCCAAGGAAGACTTTCAGAAATCCTATACTAAAACAAAGGAAGAGGTAGAGAGGTTTGCGAAATACATTGCTAATAAAAAAGAAAAAAAGATTGACCGAGATTTGACTGATTATGCAAATAAATCTGTTTATTCTTGGAATACCAATTCTAGTAACATAGATTCAGACTATTCTGACAGAGACTGTGAAACCACAGATGGAGATATTTCTGAAGATGAAGTGAGACCTAAATCCATTCTACGTAGAAGAATTACCCCACACAATAGTACTGGGGATATCCCTTTAGGCGTAGAATTAGGAGAGGGAGAGGCAAACAGACCCAAAACCAGAAAACAAGTGAAATTCAATCAGAAATCATTCCCCAAAAAGAAACAAGTCAAAAAGAACTAAATATAATTAATTTATCTGACAAAATTTTAACTGAGACTCAGATCTCAGTTTTAAAAAAAGGCCTGTTGTTTGTTCCCACCGCCCAATTAGACAAGTTTGAGACAATCAAAGATGTACATTTATTTACAAGGAAAATACTACTTAAGAAATATTTTTCCACCAGTCCAGACACAGAGGGGCTAGATAGTAATGATGCAATAGCAATTAAAGATCTCATCTCCCTTCTTGAAGAATCTGAAAGGGATCCCAAAGAGACAGTACCTAGTGACACAAAGTGGCGTGACATACTTAAAACTAAATCCAAATTTATACCCCCCGCTAGTACCTCACACAATACTATAACGTTTCTGGATCTAGTGTGTAAGGACATATTAGCAATGTCACCAGAAAAAGACACCCTGGAAGACAATTTCTCTGAAGAAGAGAGATTGGCGTTAAAGTCTATGAAACAATGGACGGATGTCCAAATAAAACAGAGTGACAAGGGAGGGAATATTGTACTATGGCCCACTGAAATGTACACTACAGAGGTTAAAAAACAATTAAATAACCCTAAAAATTACAAAATCCTCTTTGGTAACCCAACGGATAACTTTCTTAAACAATATAATAAATTGATCTGTGCAGCAGCAGCTGATGGCATTATTGACAAAAAAGAGTTAAAATTTCTTGAAGTCAAACACCCCACAATAGCAACACTTTATTTATTACCTAAGATCCACAAAAATCTGGAATGCCCACCAGGAAGACCCATCGTCTCTGGCATTGGGTCAATGACTGAAAAAGCCAGCAGATATGTGGATGCCAGACGTAGGTACATAGTGGATGCTTTGCCCTCCCATACCAGAGACACTATGCACATACTGAACAAAATTGACCAACTTACTGTAAGACCGGAATCTATATTAGTCACTTGTGACGTGGAGTCTTTATATACAAGTATTGACAAGAAATGGGGATGCAGAGCGGTGTCCTATTTTTTGTCTAAAAATAAAGACCTCACGGATGAAACTAAGCAATTCATCATTGACTTATTAGAATTTGTGTTAGAACACAATTACTTTGTCTTTGATGGAAAGTTTTATCTTCAACAGTGTGGAACCGCAATGGGGACATCCTGTGCCCCTACTTACGCCAATATATACCTGGGCTGGTGGGAGGAAACTGTAGTTTTCCATAACAATCTTCTACAGTTTACCAAGTACATCACCCACTGGTCCAGGTATATAGATGATATTTTGTTTGTATGGGAGGGCTCTATAGAACTACTCCATGAATTCATTGCGATCCTCAATGATAATCCCTTTGGATTATTTCTGACCATGTCATTTGATGATAAAAAGGTAGAATTCCTAGATTTATCTATTTCCAAATGTAACAACAATCTAGAGACCGAAACCTTTAGAAAATCTACAGCCACAAATAATATCCTCAATGCCAACAGCTCCCATCATCCTAACACTATTAGGAGTTTACCTATTGGGGAGTACTTGAGGATACGTAGAAATTGCTCATCAATTGAATCTTTCCAAAAGGCTGCTAATGAATTAAGGAATAGACTATTGTTGAGGGGTTATTCCAGAAAGTCTCTTAAAAGAGCCTATCAGAAAGCATTACATAAAAATAGAGAGGAACTCTTAAGACCCAAAAAGACAGAGGCAAATTTAAATCCCATAAGATTCATCTCTACATATTGCAATCAAAGCCAACAAATATCCAATATACTATCCAAACACTGGCATATCTTACAGCTAGATGAACAGTTAAAATCTATTATTCCCCAGAATCCTATGTGTACCTATAGACGGGCTAACAATTTAAGTGATCAATTAACCTGTAGTCATTTTGATAGAAATGCCAAAAAAGCACCAATATATAAAGGATCCATAGCATGTGGAAACTGTAAAAACTGCACATACATGGTTAAAAAGAAATACATGATGGATAGATTTAACAGAAAGTGGACAATCCAGAGTCACATCACTTGCAAAACTTCAAATGTTATCTATTGTCTGTCATGTAGCTGCAATTGTTTTTATATAGGCATGACTACTCGACAAATGGGGGTTAGAATCACTGAGCATCTTAGCAACATAAGGAATGCAGCAAAGGATGTAGAAAAAGGCAAACAAATCACTAGCGTTGCCAGACACTTTCTACACCACCATAAAGGAAAAACAAATACTTTTAAATTCTGGGGATTGGAAAGTATACGCCCCGGTATACGAGGCAGTGATATGGAACAAATCTTATTAAAAAAAGAAGCGAGATGGATTTTTAATCTTAACTCTGTCATGCCTAATGGCATGAATGAGAATAACAACTTTTGGGCATTCCTCTAATGTAACATTGAACAGAATCATTTTTAATCCTTGTAATAATAATACATAAATTGACGTTCTTTAGTAGCTGCATTCTCATGTGCACCCAGAGATTATTCCTTAGATAATATAGTGACACGCACAGCGGATTATGTTTGTTATGAAGCACATTACAATTCAATATGGTAGTTACTATAATGATGTGGAAATGTAAATCGTATCCCAAAAATCACTGAATTCATATTCTCATGAGTATAGTGTCGCTTTTCAATATGTGTTACGATATCACATCCATGTAGTGATGACCTAGAATTTTCATCATATATGGGCATTCGCTATATTTTTGAGATTTAGGATATAATGGGCCACGATCTAAATAAATAAGATATTCAAACTCCACACATTTTTATTATCGTGTTGTATTTGTAAGGAAATGAATGCTACATGCAATCCATCGTTAGCGCCACTCACATTTATTTAACAAAGAGCCATAATTATGATCCATGACACAGAACCGTGTGGCATGCTATGTGTATATATTATGTGCACATCGTAAATGCTCACACCCTGGTCTTTACACATAATGGCACTAGGAATCTAAATCTCTGTGTGCACATTGTATTGCACTACTTACAGTGACCTTATTTATAGCTATCGTTACATCAATCCCACATACGGACCATAGGAAATAGAAGGTCATTAGGGATTGGCTGAAAAGGTTTCATGAGTGACCAATCAAATAAAGACTCTCAATCCATGACACGCGCATAGTATACAGCGCTGGATTGGCTTAGAGGTGGGCGTGCGCTTCTTGCACGCTGCGATTGGACAATTGAAACAGGAGATACAAATATAAGGCACCAATAATGAGACACTCGTCTTGTCAATCCGAAGTGAGCACATTGAGAAAGGCCGCCACTCGGCCGAAACGCGTTTGTGCAGAGCACATTTGTATGCTTAGTCAAGCATAGTGTTTTTATATTTACTATTCTTTGACACTCACAATACCTATTACAGCTGCAAGGGACATGTCACTCAGTACATAAACCATCCCTGTCACCTGAAGCCAGCGTATCCTGTTACTGGCCAGGAATACAGGGGGGTGGTTGAGTCTGTGTGGCATAGTCTGGGTATATTGCAGCATCTGTGTTATTAGTGTGAGTGTCTAGTGCGAGTGTGGAGCTATTTAGGTTAATGTGAGAGTGTTTTATCTTATAACACTCTCTCTTTTTTAGTGGTTTAATAAATTTCAATAAGTTTTAACTTAATTTACATACATGCAATAGTTGAATGGTTCAACTTAGTTACCGCAAACTATAGGAATGAGTGCTTATTAACCCCTTCTTGTCCTGTTCTCGCCCCCTCCCCCATTTGATTATATATTAATAAGGGTTAGCACCAGGGAATATCATATCCCTTTTTCCTATCATATTATTTTTCACAGTGCCAGACTTCTTTTTTCTTTTGCTCTAATAATAAAGTGTAATACTACTGACTGACAGTCCTCCAATAATAAAGTGTAATACTACTGACTGACAGACCTCCAATAATAAAGTGTAATACTACTGACTGACAGACCTCCAATAATAAAGTGTAATACTACTGACTGACAGTCCTCCAATAATAAAGTGTAATACTACTGACTGACCTCTAATAATAAAGTGTAATACTACTGACTGACAGTCCTCCAATAATAAAGTGTAATACTACTGACAGACCTCCAATAATAAAGTGTAATACTACTGACTGACCTCCAATAATAAAGTGTAATACTACTGACAGACCTCCAATAATAAAGTGTAATACTACTGACTGACAGACCTCCAATAATAAAGTGTAATACTACTGACAGACCTCCAATAATAAAGTGTAATACTACTGACAGACCTCCAATAATAAAGTGTAATACTACTGACTGACAGACCTCCAATAATAAAGTGTAATACTAATGACAGACCTCCAATAGTAAAGTGTAATACTACTGACTGACCTCCAATAATAAAGTGTAATACTACTGACATACCTCCATTAATAAAGTGTAATACTACTGACAAACCTCCAATAATAAAGTGTAATAGTACTGACAGACCTCCAATAATAAAGTGTAATACTACTGACTGACAGACCTCCAATAATAAAGTGTAATACTACTGACAGACCTCCAATAATAAAGTGTAATACTACTGACAGACCTCCAATAATAAAGTGTAATACTACTGACTGACCTCCAATAATAAAGTGTAATACTACTGACAGACCTCCAATAATAAAATGTAATACTACTGACTGACCTCCAATAATAAAATGTAATACTACTGACCTCCGATGCCGTGTTCTCCACAGAAAATGTTTCCAGCTGTGCAGCAATATGACGTAGCTGGTGGGGGCAGTGTAAAACATTCTAATGTTATAACATTTTCTTGTATCTAAAGCATACATTATATGCATAATTTAATTATAATATGTGTAATAAAGATTTACATGTTTTAATATTAGCTAATTTTACCTGAATTTGCTGTACTGACTTAAATTTTAGCTGGATATTCAGTAAGATCAGCCAGTTAGTGCACCCATTAAAAAGGTCCTAGGCAGAACACTGGAAATATAACCAAGTTCTGTGTGTTTTATTTACTACAGAAGAAAGTAAAGCTATACACACACTGACTGGTTTAATAAAGATTATTTAGGGCAACAATTAATACAGGCCAAATGCAAAACCAAATAAAGACGTAGCATTAAAAGTCACAATAAAATGATTACTACAGTTAAATTTGAGTAGAGTGAGTTACATTTCTGTATTTAAAGGTAGAGTCTACTACAGAATGTTTATTGTTTGAAAAGATAGATAATCCCTTTATTACCCATTTCCCAGTTTTGCATAACCAACACGGTTACCTGTATCTAAGCCCCTTCAGACTGCCCCCTTATCTCGGTTCTTTTGACAAACTTGCATTTTAGCTAATTAGATGCTGACTGGGCACAGTGTTATCTTTATGGCACACAAGAACTAATGCTGTCTAAGTGGAACACTGTCAAAATGCACTGAGATAAGAGGCGGCCTTCAAAGGCATAGAAATTAGCATATGAGCCTACCTAGGTTTAGCTTTCAACAAAGAATACCAAGAGAACAAAGCAAATACGATGATAAAAGTAAATTGGAAAGTTGTTTAAGATTGCATGTCCTATCTGAATCATCAAAGTTTAATTTTTAGTCCTTTTAGCCAAACACATGAAGTACCTTCTGTTCTGGAAGATAATTTACATTTTATTCAAAAATATAAATCAAGCTGACATGACACAAAGGGGCTGATTTACGATTGGCCTGTCCGACATGATCCGCTCAGCGGATCATGTTCGACAGACATCGATGAATGCCGACAGCGTTTATCATTGCACACAAGCAGTTCTTGTGAACTGCTTGTGCAATGCCGCCCCCTGCAGATTCTCTGCCAATCGGCCGCTAGCAGGGGGTGTCAATCAACCAGATCGTATTCAATCGGGTTGATTGCTGTCCGCAGCTCAGAGCAGGAGGACCAGTTAAGGAGCAGCAGCAGCTGTTTCCGGCGAGCCTAAGGGCTCACGCGGAAACAGGTGCATCAGGGGCCGTTCGGCCCTTGATAATTCAGCCCCAAACAATGGATTGATAAAAAAAATAAAAATGAAAAATCTTTCACAGACTGTTCCCCTGTTTTAGCTTCTGGACCCAAGCATCAAGGAACTTTGTGGTAGTCCCTGGAAACTGATTTGAATAATCTCTTGTAAAATAACTAGTGAGCAAAGATAGAACTAGCAATCGGCTAGATTACGAGTTTTGCGTTATGAGTGAAAAAGCCTTATAACGCAGCTTTTTCACTACCGCTGCAGGTATAGCTATACCGCACACTTTTTTGGCCGTAACGCAACGTAACTACCGCTCCTTTCAAAAAGTCCTTTTTCAATGGGACTTCCATAGCGCAGGTATTACGAGTTTTGCCTAGGAGGCCAAAAAGTGAGCGTTACAGCCTATACCGTCATGATTTGTACTGCCATCTAAAGTCAGTAGTTATGGGTTTTATGTTACAAATCTGTAGCATAAAACTCAAAACTAAAGTGTTACAAAGTACACTAACACCCATAAACTACCTATTAACCCTTAAACCGAGGCCCTCCTGCATCTCAAACACTAAAATAAAATTATTAACCCCTAATCTGCCGCTCCGGACATCGCCGACACTTAAAACATTTATTAACCCCTAATCTGCCGCTCCGGACATCGCCACCACTATAATAAACATATTAACCCCTAAACCGACGCACTCCCACATTGCAATTTTTTTTATTATTAACCCCTACTCTGCCGCAACCAACATCACTGCCGCACTATACTAAAGTTATTAACCCAAAACCTAACCCTAAGTCTAACCCTAACACCTCTAACTTTAATATAATTCAAATAAATCTAAATAAAAATTACTATCATTAACTAAATAATTCCTATTTAAAACTAAATACTTACTTACCTGTAAAATAAACCCTAAGCTAGCTACAATATAACTAATAGTTACATTGTAGCTATCTTAGGTTTTATTTTGATTTCGTAGGCAAGTTTGTATTTATTTTAACTAGGTAGACTAGTTAGTAAATAGTTATTAACTCTTTACAAGCTACCTAGTTAAAATAAATACAAATTTACCTGTAAAATAAAACCTATCTTGTCTTACACTAACATCTAACATTACACTACAATTAAATAAATTACATTAATTAAATACAATTAACTAAATTACAAAAAAAATTAAACACTAAATTACACAAAATAAAAAATAAATTATCAAAGATTTAAACTAATTACACCTAATCTAAGGGCCCTATGAAAATAAAAAAGCCCCCCAAAATAAAAAAAACCCAACCTACAATAAACTACAAATAGCCCTTAAAAGGGCCTTTTACGGGGCATTGCCCCAAAGAAATCAGCTCTTTTACCTGTAAAGAAAATACAAACAACCCCCCAACAGTAAAACCCACCACCCACACAACCAAACCCCCCAAATAAAATCCTATCCAAAAAAACTAAGATCCCCATTGCCCTGAAAAGGGCATTTGGATGGACATTGCCCTTAAAAGGACATTTAGATCTTTTTCAGGCCAAACCCTAAGATGAAAATAAAACCCACCAAATAAACCCTTAAAAAAACCCTAACACTAACCCCCGAAGATCCACTTACAGTTTTTGAAGACCGGACATCCATCCTCATCAAGCCGGGAGAAGTGTTCATCCAAGCGGGCAGAAGTCCTCAACGAAGCCGGGAGAAGTCTTCATCCAAGCGGCAAGAAGTGGTCCTCCAGACGGGCAGAAGTCTTCATCCAGATGGCATCTTCTATCTTTATCCTTCCGACACGGACCGGCTCCATCTTCAAGACATTCGGCGTGGAGCATCCTCTTCTGTTGATGGCTACTGAAGAATGAAGGTTTCTTTAAGAGATGTCATCTAAGATGGCGTCCTTTGAATTTCGATTGGCTGATAGAATTCTATCAGCCAATCGGAATTAAAGTTGAAAAAATCCTATTGGTTGGTGCAATCAGCCAATAGGATTGAGCTTCAATCCTATTGGCTGATCCAATCAGCCAATAGGATTGAGCTTGCATTCTATTTGCTGTTCCAATGTATACACCTGAAGAAGTGGTTGGTAAGACCGGGAAACGCTTTGTGTGTGATATAATCACATTTTAATAAAGCCATATTGTTTGATACGATTAGGCATCACGACTGAATTTTTGCTAAGGAACACATCTCATTTTTTGGATAAATATCTGGAGCCTCTCTACACCGTCTGGTCTGTGAGCAGTATTTCCATTACAGTTTTTGGATACGGATATTTGACTGCTGAATACGGATCATAGGTGATCACTCTCTATTGGAGTTTCCTTATACCCACTAGTTCGAGAGGATAGCTATCTGGGTAGCTAAAAAAGGTCCAGAAGGCTTCTGTGGCACTTCTCAAGTGCTTTATGTTTTGTAAGTATAATTTGTATATGTGTGTGTTGATCCAGTACCACTGATCCTGCACTATTGTGGCACCTTCTTCTCTTCTACCTATCATTAGTTATATTGTAGCTAGCTTAGGTTTTATTTTATAGGTAAGTATTTAGTTTTAAATAGGAATTATTTAGGTATTAATTGTAATTTTTATTTAGATTTATTTTAATTATGTTAAAGTTAGTGGGTGTTAGGGTTAGACTTAGGGTTAGGTTTAGGGGTTAAAAACTTTAGTGGCGGCGACATTGGGGGCAGAAGATTAGGGGTTCGTAAGTGTAATGTAGGTAACGACGACATTGGGGGCATCAAATTAGGAGTTAATAAGTGTAATGTAGGTGTCGGCGATGTCGGGGGCGGCAGATTAGGGGTGTTTAGACTCTGGGTTTATGTTAGGGTGTTAGGTGTTAAAATAACTTTTCTTTCCCCATAGGAATCAATGGGGCTGCGTTACGGAGCTTTACGCTCCTTTATTGCAGGTGTTAGGCTTTTTTTTAGCCGGCTCTCCCCATTGATCTCTATGGGGAAATCGTGCACGAGCACGTAAAACCAGCTCAAAGCAGCGCTGGTATTTGTGTGCGGTATGGAGCTCAATGCTGCCATATTGCCTGCTAATGCCATGTTTTTGCAAACCTGTAATAGCAGCGCTATAGGGAGGTGAGCGGCGACAATAACTTGCAAATTATTACCGAGCCACTCATAACGCAAAACTCGTAATCTGGCCGAATGAAAGTTATTTTGAACACTGGTCAAATGATGGAAAAAAATTAAAGCACTTACTTTAGGTTGTCAAAAGGTTCTGTAACACATTTAGTCTGAAGGTTTAACCTATTTCAGCTCATAGCTGCAATCATAGACTAATGAACAAGCCTCCACCTCCACTGAATTATACTGATTACAAAAATCTGATTGGTTAAAACTTCAATAGATGGAACCCAATTTTAAATATATTAAGAAAAAAGAGAGAACACTAAAGTTGAACACTGAGATGAGATATGGAATTGCTATATAATCAGCAACAATTCAGTTTGTGTCTTGATAAACCAATACTTACACAATAGATAAATAATAATTGATTATCGGGTTTTCTAGCAGCAGTAAGAGATCTCTCTCATTTGTAACACTGTTATAACAGCACAATCCTAATGATATGGATAATCATGTATTTATTAAACATTTTTTACTAAGTATATATGTTATTAGACAACAGTGCTAAAACAGTTTATCATTATAATGAGTAAGTGATCTTGTACTACATTACATTGTTAATAAACAATTCATTAAACATTTATTAAGTTCCAAAATATTTCATATTACATTATTTTTAAAATACCCCTTCCCTGTGTGCAGAACCTCAACCTGTTCTATAGTTATCTATTTGAAGTAGGTAGTTTGCTGATTATTTACCTGTATGAAGTGTTTTGACAAAGCTTATGTTCCATTTGCTATAACCCAGATGCTCACAAATGGTCACAGAGAGGGCCTCTGTTACAGAGACCCCCCTCCAGGTCCCATTAGACTCTATTGTAGTCTCTAATGGGGGCTCTTTCTTTCTAACAGAGACTATCTAATGGACACTGATAGGTCCTCTTTAGGGTGTGCGTCGTGCGACCTGTGATCTATGCCTGTAATTTAAGGTTTCCACAAATTATTTATTTGTATGTTATTCAGTTGATCTATACCTGCAATGCTTTGTTTGTATGTGTTATTTATTGATCTCTACCTGAACTAGAGGGTCTGTATGGGTTATGCAGTTGATCTACATCTGCTACACTGGTTTTGTATGTGTTATTGAGTTGATCTATACCTGCAATGCAGGGTTTGTATATATTATTTAGCTGATCACTATGTTCAGTGGCATCACTAGGGGGTGCGGGCCGCACCCGGGTGACACCCTCAAGGGGGTGACACCACCAAAAAAAAAAATTTTTTTTTTTTTTTTACATTTTATTGAAATTCAAATAAATACAATGTAGAGATGCATATATTTTTTATTAGAGGGGCCAGCATTTGTGAACATTAGTGGGACTGGGGAAGTTGTAGACACTTCATTTTTTGCCCCTTGAGCCAGCGCTGCAATTTCCACAAATAGTTTTCCCGGCTGCTTTTGCTTGTTTGTACTTTGCTCCTCCCCTGCCCAATTTCTCTATGAATGTTGTGGGCATGCCGTTGGGCTTGCGAAGTTGCGCTGCTAGCCTAAACCTGCCTGCCTATCTGTGCTCACTGCTCAGTGACAACTAGGAAATCATGAGGGGGATGCCTGGCACCTGACCGCATGACAGTCTGACACTGTCTCTAAAGTGAAGGAGACACGTATGATGCCCACCAGACCGGTACGGTTACGGTACACTAAGTGCACCCTGAAGAGGTAGGAGGGGAGGGCGGACGGAGGTCTGGGGGTGGGCAGAGAGCAGAGGTGCTTGGCCATAAGAAGCGGTAGGCACGCGGCCCGGGGCTGTGCACTGACAGACTTGGAACAGAGTCAGGAGAGCAGAATTTTCATAGTTTGCGCGCATAAAACCTTTTCTTTAGTGATTTATTTTTAGAGTGCTCTGTTTATCTTTCATTTGATGCTCTGCTGATCCATGGAGCAGCTCTAGACATGAGCTTTATAATTAATGCAGTGCAGCTGACATATTTTGTATATGTGTGTGTCTGAGTTTTTGTGTGTGTGTGTGTGTGTGTCTGAGTGCTTTTGTGTGTGTGTGTGTGTGTGTGTGTGTCTGAGTGTGTTTGTGTGTGCATCTGAGTGTGTTTTTAAAGGGACAGTTCACCCAAAATTTGTCTCCCCTTTAAATTATTCCCAATGATCCTTTTAACTTGCTAGAGTGTATTTGATTGGTTACAAGTAGCTCCTTTACTCCTATTTCAGCATTTGAAATAGCTGATTTAGCCTGTGGTATTGCCACCTATACTGAAAAAATTAATACTGGAGTATAGGCTATTGAATAGCCTAAGTATACACAGCCAGCAGAAGAGATTACACTCTCAGTGGGATGCAGGATAGTTAAGTAATAAAATGATAATTGTCCATTGTTCTCTCTATGTATTGAGCTTTGGTGTTCCAGCCAAACAAAAGATAAGGAAGCAAGTCTGTTTACACAAACTTAGAATATAATGAGATCTGATATCACCTTTACATTCAACCCATTGTAATAGGCTGTGGTTTCAAAGCACAAAATCAGCTACTTCATAGACACAAATAAGCATGAAAATGGAATTTCTCAAATATTTTATACTCTTCAGTTGGTATAACAAGTCATTTAAAATACATTAATGGAAACAAGTATTTTACAGTGTGTCTGAGTGTTTGTGTGTGTGCCTGAGTTTTTGTGTTTGTGTGTGTCTGCTTTCTGGGGGGAGGGGGGTGACACCATAACTTACCGCACCGGGTGACACCAACCCTAGTGACGCCACTGACTATGTTATCATGTGGTATTAAGTTAAGCTCTATGTTATTTGGTATTTTGTTTATCTATATTCTGGTGCAAATGTTGGCATACTACGTTTATTAAATACTATCTGTACACTACTGCTAATCTTACGTGGGTGCAAACTGCGTTTGTATCAATACTTAAAAAGGGCATCTTTTTAAATGTATTTTTTATTGTACTTTGTAACTGCATTATGGGTCCCAAAAAACAATAAAAATAATGATATTGCGCTTAACTATCTGTGCCTATATTGATTTGAATTATATAAATTCCTAAAAAATGCTGTCACCTTTTGATTCAATGCAGCAATGTGCGCTATTAGTGCTTATAGTTAATACAAACAAATCTATAAAAATTTCAAAACATAGCAATTATTCTAAACAAACTAATTTTGTAACAATAAATACAATGCTACACATTTAAAATAGAGGTCCGCTAGTATGTTAATACATCTTGATACTAACACCCCTGAAAAAACATATATATCACACTTCACCTTTAGGTGGTGAAAGATGGTAGTCCGTTGGGGTAACAGATTTCCAAAGTACCCTTAAGATTTAACAACAGTACCTTTTCAATGTGTCCACTATGTACTTTATCAATTTATTTGCTGGTGTAAGTTGAAAACCACTTTTCCCCACATGCAGGGCTGGTTTCTCCCGGTGCAGCTTCGGATTAGTCAAAAAGATCCTTGTTTGACTCGTTGCATGACCATGTAAAAGAAAAAAGAAACAGAAGCGCACCCGGGCACGATTCAAGTGAAGATTTATTAGTATAAAACACACGCAACTAACAATGTTGCACTTACTGGATTAAAAACAAAATGAGCCTGTAGATTTAAACTGTCTCTGTGTGCACTGGAACAAAGATGACAAACAGTTCCTATTCGCCGGTCCCGGTAAATACAAGGCATCCGGACTGCCCTTCTGCAATACCGCAATGACCGTCCACACAGAAAGACCAGGAGCAGTGTCCTTTTCCTCGACGCGTTTCCCCCGAACCTCGGTCGGGCTTTATCAAGAGGTGAATGAGTACTGTTCATTTTTGGTGCTCCTCGACTTTTTAAATGTCCATGTTTGACAAACACACCCCTCTGGGCCTGCCGTGGGTGTGTCATATCCTGCCCATTTGATTGGTGGAAAGTCCGTAACAGACAAAAGAACAAATAGTAAACATTTCTTGTACAGAATATCCCTAACAACATAACTTTATGACCTAATATCATGGGGATACAATGTTGCAAAAAATATACGCATCTCATCCATATTGTTACATGCTGAATTTCAAACAGAAAAAAGATACGATGCAATGGGTCTACATTCCCCAATACCAACAGTCATAATCTTGCTTCTATTTGCTAACAATGATAGTCAAGGGGGCTGAACCTTCACTTAATTAATTTCTTGTAGTCAATCTATGCATATATAATTTTATAAAATGGGTTTTGAATAAATTTATAGAAGAGAGAATGTCTCAAACAGTGCGCGGATGGGTAACTACCATATGCTATATCTAAATACCTATTATATACCTCTGAATGATTTATTATATCTTGGACATAAATAACCAATAAATATTATTCGAAAAATACATACGTTACTCATATATAAAAAAAGGAAAAAGTGACATCACATCAAACCTTAAAACAATATAACCCCAATTATGAGTAATAAAAAGCTCTCTATATTAAAAATGATCTTAAAATTTTACCAATGTAGTAAGATTAATAAAATTGATAGAATCGCCTAAAAACAATCGTAGAAATTAATAAATATATACAGAGTAAAATTGATATATCTAAAAAATATAATTAAGAGTAACATATAGATAAAATACCCTGGATTTCATTTCAAGGAATCTGAATATGAGGCCATTGTTTTTATACTGAACCAATATCAATGGATCTTTAGAATAATAAAATGAGTGTATAAATAATTCTTATCATTTCCATTTACAAACTACATATATGCAGCTATATCTATATCGATATTCAAACCTAATGGTTGTAGTGTCTTTAACTTGTAGATCCATTTCGTTTCCAGTCTTCTTAAATCTAACAATCTATTTGGTTTATTTGGTGGGACCCAATCTATCACCTGCACTTTTAGTGACTTTGGATTACTGCCATGGTGTTCTAAAAAATGTTTTGATACACTATGTGTCAGAAGCTTCTCCTTAATGTTATAGATGTGCTCATTTGTTCTGCGTCTAATTTTCCTTTTGGTGCGGCCTACATAAAGTAGGCCACACCCACAATGCAGTAAATAGACTACATATGTGGAGTCACAATTTTTTCTACCTGTAATGTTGAAAGTTTCTGTCAACTCAGAGTTAGAGAAAGTGGGAGATTCATCTACATGTGCACACATGTTGCACCTAGCTTTACCACATTTAAAGGTACCTTGCCATGTGGTTAACCAATTCTCAGTGATAGAAATATTGACACCTCTCTGCTGTTTAATATCTCTCAATTTGCTGGGTGACAATATATTTTTGAGACTTTTACCCTTCTTATATGTAAACACTGGTTTCTCATTTATTCTGGGCCTCAATAAGGGGTCTGTCACTAGAAGAGGCCAGTGTTTCTGAATGATCTTTTCAAGTTTTTTAGTCCCCTCATAATAAGTGGTGATAAACCTAATGGGTTTAGTGTTAGCTGAAACGGTTGTCATTAGCTCATTATGCACTATAGTACCAATGGGTTGATCTCTATGTCCATCTTCCTGTCATTAAGGAAGATGGACATAGAGATCAACCCATTGGTACTATAGTGCATAATGAGCTAATGACAACCCTTTCAGCTAACACTAAACCCATTAGGTTTATCACCACTTATAATGAGGGGTCTAAAAAACTTGAAAAGATCATTCAGAAACACTGGCCTCTTCTAGTGACAGACCCCTTATTGAGGTCCAGAATAAATGAGAAACCAGTGTTTACATATAAGAAGGGTAAAAGTCTAAAAAATATATTGGCACCCAGCAAATTGAGAGACACTAAACAGCAGAGAGGTGTCAATATTTCTATCACTGAGAATTGGTTAACCACATGGCAAGGTACCTTTAAATGTGGTAAAGCTAGGTGCAACATGTGTGCACATGTAGATAAATCTCCCACTTTCTCTAACTCTGAGTTGACAGAAACTTTCAACATTACAGGTAGAAAAAATTGTGACTCCACATATGTAGTCTATTTACTGCATTGTGGGTGTGGCCTACTTTATGTAGGCCACACCAAAAGGAAAATTAGACGCAGAACAAATGAGCACATCTATAACATTAAGGAGAAGCTTCTGACACATAGTGTATCAAAACATTTTTTAGAACACCATGGCAGTAATCCAAAGTCACTAAAAGTACAGGTGATAGATTGGGTCCCACCAAATAAACCAAATAGATTGTTAGATTTAAGAAGACTGGAAACGAAATGGATCTACAAGTTAAAGACACTACAACCATTAGGTTTGAATATCGATATAGATATAGCTGCATATATGTAGTTTGTAAATGGAAATGATAAGAATTATTTATACACTCATTTTATTATTCTAAAGATCCATTGATATTGGTTCAGTATAAAAACAATGGCCTCATATTCAGATTCCTTGAAATGAAATCCAGGGTATTTTATCTATATGTTACTCTTAATTATATTTTTTAGATATATCAATTTTACTCTGTATATATTTATTAATTTCTACGATTGTTTTTAGGCGATTCTATCAATTTTATTAATCTTACTACATTGGTAAAATTTTAAGATCATTTTTAATATAGAGAGCTTTTTATTACTCATAATTGGGGTTATATTGTTTTAAGGTTTGATGTGATGTCACTTTTCCTTTTTTTATATATGAGTAACGTATGTATTTTTCGAATAATATTTATTGGTTATTTATGTCCAAGATATAATAAATCATTCAGAGGTATATAATAGGTATTTAGATATAACATATGGTAGTTACCCATCCACGCACTGTTTGAGAGACATTCTCTCTTCTATAAATTTATTCAAAACCCATTTTATAAAATTATATATGCATAGATTGACTACAAGAAATTAATTAAGTGAAGGTTCAGCCCCCTTGACTATCATTGTTAGCAAATAGAAGCAAGATTATGACTGTTGGTATTGGGGAATATAGCCCCATTGCATCGTATCTTTTTTCTGTTTGAAATTCAGCATGTAACAATATGGATGAGATGCGTATATTTTTTGCAACATTGTATCCCCATGATATTAGGTCATAAAGTTATGTTGTTAGGGATATTCTGTACAAGAAATGTTTACTATTTGTTCTTTTGTCTGTTACGGACTTTCCACCAATCAAATGGGCAGGATATGACACACCCACGGCAGGCCCAGAGGGGTGTGTTTGTCAAACATGGACGAAGAGTACCAAAAATGAACAGTACTCATTCACCTCTTGATAAAGCCCGACGAGGTTCGGCGGAAACGCGTCGAGGAAAAGGACACTGCTCCTGGTCTTTCTGTGTGGACGGTCATTGCGGTATTGCAGAAGGGCAGTCCGGACGCCTTGTATTTACCGGGACCGGTGAATAGGAACTGTTTGTCATCTTTGTTCCAGCGCACACAGAGACAGTTTAAATCTACAGGCTCATTTTGTTTTTAATCCAGTAAGTGCAACATTGTTAGTTGTGTGTGTTTTATACTAATAAATCTTCACTTGAATCGTGCCCTGGTGCGCTTCTGTTTCTTTTTTCTTTTACATGGGTCCCAAAAAACTGTCAGGTGCCCAAAATTGTAAATGAAGGGCTCTTATGGATTTAGAGGACCAGAAGAGTGCTGGGGCATTAAAAAAATATTTTGGAACACCTGCACCTAGTGGTTTACACAAACCACAGAAGACAAAGAAGAGGAAAGCTGTTGTAGCCAAAGTGAGGTACATCTTCAGCTCAGTGAGCCTTCAGCATCAAAATCATCTTTGGATAATGAGGATTCTAATGCACCTTTTGAAACAATGAGCATATGTGAAAAATCAAGCTTAACAGATCCTGCTTTGTGGCCAAAATTGATTTCTAAAATTATTGATAGTATTTTAGATGTTGGTCCTGTACAGGTAACAGATGTGGGTTTTAAAAAAGATGTCCATAAGAGGAGGGACAGTGTAGCTGCTGCTGATTTAATAGGGAAATTGATAGCTAGGCTAGTGTATTCAGTGTCCACTACAGTCCTGAAGGACTCATCTGATCTCTGCTGTAAGGACAGCACCCCAAAAAGCCCTTTTTAGGGCTAGAACATCAGTCTGCTTTTTTTTTTTTTCCTGTGTAATCTAATTGCAGTTGCCTGCCTGCCAGCGTGTGTGTCAGGCTCATAGCGTATACTGTGCCCACTTGCCCAGTGCCACCACTCATATCTGGTGTAACAGTAGTGTAGATTTGAAAAAAACAACACTTTTTTGACTGTGTTAAATAATAGCAGTCAGTTTCCTTCACACGTGTGCGTTTCAGTGCCTGCCTGCCAGGGCACAGTGTCACCCCAGTGCAACTCATATCTGGTGTAACATTAGTGTAGATTTAAAAAAAACAACACTTTTTTGACTGTGTTAAATAATAGCAGTCAGTTTCCTTCACACGTGTGCGTTTCACGGCCTGCCTGCCAGGGCACAGTGTCACCCCAGTGCAACTCATATCTGGTGTAACAGTAGTGTAGATTTAAAAAAAATAATAATAATTTTGACTGTAATAGATTGAATAGCAGTGAGTTGTCTGCAAGCGTGTGTGTCAGGCCTACAGCGTCTACTCTGCCAACTTCTGCCAGTGCACAGTGCTACTCATATCTGTTGACACAGTAGCTTGCACGCATAGTACCACTAATCGAAAAAAAAATGACAGGCAGAGGCAGGCCACCCCACAGGGGCCGTCGTGTTCGTGGTGCTGTGATTCCGTTTGGCCCTAGAATAATGCCCAGTGTTCAGAGGCCACGTACCCGGAACTCGAACATTTCTGAGGACATAGTTGACTGGCTAACACAGGACACCCAATCTTCTACAGCTTCCGCTCGGAACCTTGACTCACCATCCTCCTCCAGCTTAGCTTCGGGCACCTCTCAAGTTACCACTCGCCCGCCTGCCGCTACCACCAACACTAGCACCACAGCTGCTTCACTTGATCTGTCAGAGGAGTTATTTGCACATCAGTTGGAAGAAATGAGTGATGCGCAACCATTATTGCCAGAGGATGTAGATAACAGGGATATGTCTCAGTCAGGCAGCATTACACACATGGACGTATGGTGTGATGATGTTGTACCCGCTGCAGGAGTTTGGTCTGTCACTGTGAAGCGGGCGTAACCCTTACACTACCTGATCAATACAACATCATACCTGATGTTTTAAAGCACGTTATTCCAAACAATTTAGGAATGTTAGGTGATTTATGCCCTTTATGGCTTAAAACCAGACTCTGCATCAACTATGTAATTTTCCATGGGAGTTTTGCCATGGATCCCCTTCCGGCATGCCACAGTTCGGGTGTTAGTCCCCTTGAAACAACTTTTCCATCACTATTGTGGCCAGAAAGAGTCCCTGTGGGTTTTAAAATTCGCCTGCCCATTGAAGTCAATGGCGGTTCGCCTGGTTCTCCAACTTTTGGGGAAGTTCGCGTTTGCTATTCGCGAACCCAAATTTTTAGGTTCGTGACATCACTAGTCATTGGCTTACGCATGTGTTCAGTCAGCAACCAGAAGCGCATTGCTGCTCATTCAACAAAGCATACCAAGAGAACTGAGAAAAATTGTTAATACGGGTAAATTAGAAAGTTGCTTAACATTTCCTGCTCTATTTAAATCATGAAAGAAAAAAATTGGGTTTCATATCCCTTTAAAGGACCAGTCAACACATTAGATTTGCATAATCAACAAATTCAAGATAACAAGACAATGCAATAGCACTTAGTCTGAACTTCAAATGCGATTTTTTTATAACAAATTTCAAAGTTATGTTCCACTCCCCTTGTACCATGTGATAGCAATCAGCCAATCACAAATGCATATACGTATAGTCTATGAGTTCTTGCACATGCTCAGTAGGATCTGGTGACTCAAAAATTGTAAATATAAAAGACTGTTCACATTTTTTTTAATGGAAGTAAATTGGAAAGTTGTTTAAAATTACATGCTGTATCTGAATCATGAAAATGTAATTTAACCTTTAAGTGATTTTCTGCTTGAATTTCTTTGCAAACATAATGTGGACATTGATACATTTTAAGCATAAACCCTAGAGCAGTATTTGTACCATGTGGATGTCATTGCCTTAATCTTGTAATTGGAGATGCAGTACGCTCATGCAAGGAATCAATGCAACTGTCATTCAACGCATTTATGTCCTATTCCCAGGATCCGTAAAGCGATGGCAAATTTTGACTGACCATGTATCTGGCCTCACTTTAAAGCCTTTATGCACTACTCAGTGGGAATGCCGTATAAATTGTTTTAAACCACTAAAATATAATCTAGGCGAAATACAGGAAGCATTGATTGTTTTGTCTGAGTAAACCAACACTGAACCAAACATCTGTCATGATGCTGACACACTGTCTCAGCAGATTGTGGAGTTTAAATTCATAATGTCATTAGGTGTTTGGTATGACATATTGTACTAATTTAATATTGTGAGCAAAACTATGCAGAATGAGGCTGCTGATATAATTTTGGTCTCAGACCTAATCCAGAAATATTACATTTTTTTCATAAGTTTCAGAGAGTCTGCATTTGAAAGCTCCTTTCAGATTGCAAAGGAACTAGCAAATAAAGTGAATGTGGAGCCAGTTTTTAAAAAGCCTTCTCGTATTCCACCGAAAAAAAGACCTTGTTTGACTATGAAAGCCAAGATGAGCCATTAACAGAGCCCACAGAGAAATTTAAGATTGAATTTTTTTATATTTTGGTTGATACTGCTACTAAATCTTTGGAGGAACCACAACAAAGTATGGAGATTTCTATACAATATGATATAATGAAAGGTCTTCCAGCAAGGGACTGTTGTTTGTAGTTACAGAAGGCATTAGAGAGGAGCAGACAATCAGACAATAATGGTCTAGATCTTTTTTAGAGGAGCTTTGGCATATTCAAAGCCTACTACCTAAAGATGCCATAGTAACCCGCCACATACTCAATTTCATAGTGAGAAATGGCCATGTGGATAGCATTACGGATTCTATTAACAATTCCTGTTTCTGTGGCGTTAGGAGAACACAGCTTTTCCAAGTTAAAGCTCATTAAAACATATCTGAGATCATCGGACTAACATCTTTATCAGTATTATCCATTGAAAGCGATGTATTGAAGACAATTGACATGAACAACATAATTGATGAGTTTACAAAGGCAAAAGCACGTAAAGTTGTATTTTGAGCTTCAGATTAATATTACAGGTGTTTAATGTACATTATTTTTACCATTGTCTCCAGTTATTTATTATTGTACTTGTTTGCACTAGGGACTAGCACATCATTTTTCACTAATTAAAAAAAGTATTTGTTACAAAGATTGCACTGTTAGCTGTTTTCTCTATATTTAATGTGTACAACGTACATTATTGTTACCAGTTATTTATTATTGTACTTGTTTGCATTTGCACACAAATTATCTCTAATTAAAACGAATTATTTGTTACACAGAAGGCCGGTCCTGACTGCTACCATATATGTGCACGCTCCAGAGCTTACATCACGCTTTTCAACAAAATATATCAAAGGAACAAAGCAAATTTAATAATAAAAGTAAAATAGAAAGTCATTTAAAATTGAAACAAATTATACCAAGCGATTGAAGAAAATTGGATTATAGAAGTGAATTAAAAAGATTTTTAAAATGGCATACTCTGTCACCTTTAAATTTGGAAATTAAGGATTTGTGTGTGTATGTGAGTGTGTGAGAGTCTGTGTATGAGTGAGTGTGTGTGTCTATGTGAGTGTGTGTGTGTGAGTGTGTGCGAGTGTGTATGTGTGAGTGAGTATGAGTGTGTGTATGTGAGTGTGTATGTGAGAGTGTGTGTGTGTGTATGTGCGAGTGTATGTGGGGTAGCACTACCTAATTTTAAAATGTATGATTGGGACATGAAAACCAAATGAGTAAGGGACTGGTTAGTAGAAAGTAACCATTTTGCTATAACAGAAGTAGAACAAGAAATTATAACTACATTTCTTATTAAAAGTATTTGAACATTTAAAAATTAAAAATATTTCTTCGGTTATTAAAGATATGTGCATATTTACATATCCCTATAGAATGTGGAAGACGTCTAGCATGTTTTTAAAAGTTAAATCTGGTTATATACAAGTGTGACGAATCAAACCTTCTCAGCGTCACAATAGAGGGGTGTGGGCATGAAGGGGTTAATGGCACACAGCTCTGGTTCCCTTATCCTTGCAACTCTGCAAAAGGACCTTAAAAGAGACACCACATTAGCCCCACATCTGGTCCACACTGCTCTAATTAACAATTTCTCTGCTGCCACCACCAAAACTTTTAAAATTAAAGGGGAGTTTTGGGGAACCCCTAAAAACTCACACTATTTAACAGTTAGGTATAACGTGCCTTTAAGTCCACAAAAAAGAAAGAGATTGCAGGCAGTACCAAAATTAGATAGTATAAAAATCTAAAATATTTTATTTAAACATGATTAAAAACTTCAATCAGAAAAAGGCACACTATTACTATTTTCATACAACCTCAGCACACAGGTGCTGCATCCGACGCGTTTCCTGCTTTAGAACAAGCACTTCATCAGGGATAAACAGCTGCTCTCCCTGTGAAAATTTAAACCTCTCAGATTTAACCCTTTACACTGCAGTTGGAGGTTTGACTAACCTACCTATACTGCATTGTTAACAATGTATGATACACATATATACTTTTTAAGAAAACAAAGATTTAAATTCTCAATATTTTAAACATTTACACGGAACATCTATATTGTCTCAAAGTATTTCTCTGATGTTTTAAAGAAATTATTGTTATAATTAACATGTTAGATCAAAAAAGTATTAGATCTTAAAAAATGTTCACTATTGTGGTTATGTTAGATTCCTACAAGTGGCTGTTTAAGGTTGAAAGTTATGGTTATTTAGAGAATTTATAGATAAGATGAGATGTTATTGTCACTAATTTTATATGACTCCAGGTTATTTAAATGAATTGCATAATTTTCTACTAGCATCAAACTTTATTGTTTAATTTTTTATTTATTTTTTGTTTGTTATTTTTTATTATTATTTTGTTGTAATCCTTAATTTGATACTGGATGTTATAATTTGTATTTAATACTAGATATTATGATTTACATTCATTACCCTATGAATAACTTCAAATCCCATATTTTGTTCATACCCTTTGGAAAGCCTGTTTGGAGTTTATGTATCCAAAAGGCTTCCTTTTTGTTTAGATAAGCTAATCTATCACCTCCTGTGATTTGCTTTGTGACACAATCTATGGCTTGAAATTCAAATAGTGACAGGACATATTTCAATGAGTCTTCATCAAATGTATGGCCTGGTCTATGTCTTGAAAAATGCCTTTAACCTTGTCTCAACAGGAGTGTGAATTCAGATATTAGAGCCCAAAAGACAGAATGAGATTTTCTATGTGTTTAATAACAAAAATATTAACACAGGTTACACAGTGCAAAATTATAAAGACATTCAAAATAACATACAATTACAAAGCTACAGTTCTTTAGAAACAAAATGGGACATGAAAATAATTACTTACAATATCTAACTTATTATCAAATTCCTTTGGATATGTGGAGAGCTGCCATTCCAGATGTTTAGTGGTTTGGTCCCAAGGGCAGTTCTGCCTAAAATGCCTTTCTCTTGCCTACTTGAATCAAATTCTCTTTGTCTTGTCAAAGACAACGCCCTGGTTATGATTTACAACAAGTTCAACCAATTATAAACAAGTCTTAGCCCCCACTATCAGTCATCAAGGTGAGGAGTGTCCTGCATTCCTACACACAGTTACACAGTTAGACAGCATTAGGCTAAGGAGGGGGAAGGGGTCTCAACCCACAGCTTCTCTGAATACAGATTCCACACAAAGAAATAACAGTTCACCTTAACCCCTTCCAGGCTGAGACAATACCACCTCTGCTGAGCAGCCAATCCAGGCATCAACTACTCCACATGATTGTATCATGACACCTCCCCTTTTAAAATGGTGGAAATAGGGGGCAGCCCACGCTGATCCCCTATGTCAACCTAAATCCTAGTCTTTCCTCATTCATAAGACCAGATCTGCCCTTTCTGCGCATTCTCAGCATTCATTTGCCCCTTGTAACAATTAGCATCAGCTGACACAATTTCTCTTGTGGAGGACATTTCCTTGCAGGATATCACACACTCTCTCTCACTCATAAAGGGATCTAGCAGCCCCTCAGGGTAACTCACTGGGGGACTAAGAGCAATTCTTGCTATGCTTAGGCCAGATACTCCACTGTTCACACCTACCCCAGTATGTTCTGTAGGAGTAGCAGGTTCATTAGTCACTGCAGCTTCATCTCTCTCTCCCTCTCCTTCACATCTGCCATTCCTGTAGGGGAGGTCCACAGCCACACCCACGGTCCCTACACCAGCCATGCCATTCACCCCTCCTTGCATATGCAATGCTGGTTCTAGCACAGGAGGGTATACACACTCAGTCTGCCCTTCTGCCCAGCCCTGCTGCTCTCTCACATTCCCATACACTGCATCAGGCATTCCATTGTCACAATCAATGGCAGTATACCCCTTTTCACTGGCACAATACTATACTGGTACAGGTTCAGGTAAATCATCATTAACCCTAGGCTCTCCCTCCCAGCGCCCAGGTTCAATAGAAGCAACATTGTCACAAACATTTTCAATACATCCCTCCCTAGGCTCTCCCTTTCAGCGCCCAGGTTCAATAGAAGCAACATTGTCACAAACATTTCCAATACATCCCTCTTCATCAGAACAAGACATTACTGGTATACACAAAGGCAGAGCTGCATTAACCCTCAGCCCCTTCCCAGCAATCATGTTCAAGGGAATCATTCTTCATTCTTTGGTGGGATACCTCCAGCTCTGGTGCAGCTAGCGATGTGTCAATCCCTGGCTTCCCCTCTGGGTCCCCCAAAGTTTCACACAGTACCTCAGTTGGTGCAGGGCCCTCTACTGGCCCTTTCAGGTTGCAGGTGTTATCTTCTGGGGTGTACTGACAAAGCATCTGGTCCAGATCATCCCCCAGCAAAACAACAGGGATATCCACAGAAATCCCCACCCCTTGCAAACCTTTTCCCACACCCCAATCCAGGGGTACACATGCCACAGGGCACTCCCCGCAAATGTCTTCATTATCCACAGTCTCTCCTGGGATAATATCCTCTGCCACTTCAGGGCGCACCAAGCGATATCCAGCCCCAGTGTCCTGAAGTCTCATGGTCACACAGTCTCCCTCTGTGACACTCTGCAGATTACCTGCTGACCCACCCCAAAACAAAGCTGCTACAGGTTTCCCTGCTGTATTCTCACCCCAAACTGCAGGTTGAGGTTTCTCCTTGGTGGGGCAGGCAAAACTCAGGTGCCCAAACTCATGGCACCAAATGCATGGGCGGGTAACCCCTTTGCCCAATGCAACTTCTGCCCCCTTGATGGGAGATGTACCAGGGGAAGGTACTTCTGTAGAATCTGTGATATAGCTTGCACAGTGGAACACTTGGCTACTGGGGAGGTGATATAGCTTGCACAGTGGAACACTTGGCTACTGGGGCTTTGTTGTTAGTGCTGTCTGTAGCCCCTGCTGCTGAATCAGGTTCCATTCCCAGGAGCACTCTTCTGGCCAATGGGCTCACTGTCTGGCAAATATACTGCAAAAATTCTGGGTACAGGAGAGGTGCCTCGGTTATGGTAAAATCAAGAACCTCTAGCACATGTCTCCACTGGGTATCCCTTATAGCTATTTCGTGCTCTCTTTTTCTCTCAGCAGCTTCTCTCTCTCTCTTTTTCTCTCAGCAGCCTCTCTCTCTCTCTTTTTCTCTCAGCTGCTTCTTGAAACTCGAGGATCAACTCCATTCTCAGTTTAGGATCAGCATCCCCCAAGTACCTGAGTGCTGTTTGTAGCTCAGACTCCTTTCCACTCACAGGGGTAACAGCAGTAGGTAACAGTCCTTGGGCTATGGGAGGGTCAACAGTGTTGGGTACCAGGTCTTGAGTTACAGCTTCCACAGTAACCCTTTCTGTGACTGATTCAAACTCTTATGTGAGGCCCTCTGCCTCCAACAATTTCAGTATCAGCTGTTCTTTCCCTTTGCCAAGAATAGTAATTCCTTTTTTTCTTGCAAAGAAACTCCAGAGACCATTCAGGCATTCTCCAATATTCTTCCATACTGAGTGTAGCAACAAACAACAAGAGGGAGGGAAAAAGAAACTGCTTCTTTGCACTGTATATATGTCTCTGTAATTAGGCACTGAGTTCTGTCTTTGGGAAATTACACAAAAACATGCAATTTCTTTTAGTACTATCCAAATAGCACTAAAAAACTTTAAAAATCCCCACCGCTGCCAGCCAGTTTGTGACAAATCAAACCTTCTCAGCATCACAATAGAGGGGTGTGGGCATGAAGAGGTTAATGGCACACAGCTCTGGTTCCCTTATCATTGCAACTCTGCAAAAGGACCTCAAAAGAGACACCACATTAATCCCGAATCTCGTCCACACTGCTCTAATTAACAATTTCCCTGCTGCCACCACCAAAACTTTTAAATTAAAGGGGAGTTCTGGGGAACCCCTAAAAACTCACACTATTTAATACTTAGGTAACATGCCTTTAACCTTGTCTCAACAGGAGTGTGAATTCAGATATTAGAGCCCAAAAGACAGAATGAGATTTTCTATGTGTTTAATAACAAAAATATCAACACAGGTTACACAGTGCAAAATTATAAAGACATTCAAAATAACATACAATTACAAAGCTACAGTTCTTTAGAAACAAAATGGCATATGAAAAGAATTACTCACAATATCTAACTTACTATCAAATTCCTTTGGATATGTGGAGAGCTGCCATTCCAGATGTTTAGTGGTTTGGTCCCAAGGGAAGTTCTGCCTAAAAAGCCTTTCTCTTGCCTACTTGAATCAAATTTTCTTTGTCTTGTCAAATACAATGCCCTGGTTATGATTTACAACGAGTTCAACCAATTACAAACAAGTCTTAGCCCCCACTATCAGTCATCAAGGGGAGGGGTGTCCTGCATTCCTACACACAGTTACGCAGACAGCATTAGGCTAAGGAGGGGGAAGGGGTCTCAGCCCACAGCTTGTCTGAATACAGATTCCACACAAAGAAATAACAGTTCACCTTAACCCCTTCCAGGCAGAGACAATACCACCTCTGCTGAGCAGCCAATCCAGGCATCAACTACTCCACATGATTGTATCATGACAAGTACCTACCAACTATGAGTAACCTGGACTATATTCCATGGTTCAAGACTTTACCATTTGAAATATTGAAAGAGAAAGGATTAGTTCAGATAGGACAAATGATAGATCAATATTTACATCAGGTTTAATAATAAGAGAATTTCATACAGAAAACTTTTTTTTGCATATCTCAGATAAAAAGTTATTGTAGGAAATGATTAAGTGAACATAAGAGGCTATACTAAGTAAAGTCAGGGATATTTTCTATATGCGACTTACATAATTATCTAGCAGATCAGGAAGGTCAAGAAGTTCTTGTAAATATCACTCAAACTGAACAAAGCTGGTCAAGGACAGGGTGGATGTAGAACTCATTAGGAAATATATTTCTATGTTAGAAAGTTCCTTGACATCTTCATCATTATGAGAATAATTCCTACGACTTTTGTATCTGGTATATATATATATATATATATATATATATATATATATATATATATATACACACAGTATCTCACAAAAGTGAGTACACCCCTCACATTTTTGTAAATATTTTATATCTTTTCATGTGACAACACTGAAGAAATGACACTTTGCTACAATGTAAAGTAGTTAATGTACAGCCTGTAAAACAGTGTAAATTTGCTGTCCCCTCAAAATAACTCAACACACAGCCATTAATGTCTATACCGTTGGCAACAAAAGTGAGTACACCCCTAAGTGGAAATGTCCAAATGGGCCCAATTAGCAATTTTCCCTCCCTGGTGTCATGGGACTCGTTAGTGTTACAAGGTCTCAGGTGTGAATGGGGAGCAGGTGTGTTAAATTTGGTGTTATCGCTCTCACACTCTCATACTGGTCACTGGAAGTTCAACATGGCACCTCATGGCAAAGAACTCTCTGAGAATCTGAAAAAAAGAATTGTTGCTCTACATAAAGATGGCCTAGGCTATAAAAAAATTGCCAAGACCCTGAAACTGAGCAGCACGGTGAGCAAGACTATACAGTGATTTCACAAGACAGGTTCCACTCAGAACAGGCCTCGCCATGGTTGACCAAAGGAGTTGAGTGCACATGCTCAGCGTCATATCCAGAGGTTGTCTTTGGGAAAGACATATGAGTGCTGCCAGCATTGCTGCAGAGGTTAAAGGGGTGGGGGGGTCAGCCTGTCAGTGCTCAGACCATACACCGCACACTGCATTAAATTGGTCTGCATGGCTGTCGTCCCAGAAGGAAGCCTCTTCAAAAGATGATGCACAAGAAAGCCCGCAAACAGTTTGCTGAATACTAGCAGACTAAGGACATGGATTACTGGAACCATGTCCTGTGGTCTGATGTGTCAGGGTACAGGTGAATGACATATATGTATTATATATGGAGCCATATTCTTATCAGATATTTACTATATGGTTAAAATTCTGATGTCAGGAATTGACTTGAAACCATATAATCTGAATACACATCTTAAAACTCAATGCAGACGAGATGTCCCAAAAACTTCAAAAGAGAACACTTGCTCCCTAGCCAAATACAAACTTCAAAACATTTTTTTTACCTCACCACTTGATGAGATTAGATCTTTTTCAAACAAAGATAAGCATGATACCTAGATCAGGATACTACTACCTGTGGTGAGAGGGACACTGAGTCTGTAATCAGCAGTCAAAATCCCAAGGAAA